>NC_137613.1:23165176-23590176 GCF_963280865.1 Gymnoscopelus braueri | reverse complement strand
CTTCAGGATCTTCTGCGCCCAATCACAGATCAGCTCACACGCTGCGTCCGTCACTTCCTGTTTGTAAGTCTGAACCAACTCTGTCAGCTCGGACTGAAGAAGACGAGCGGACGAGGAAGAGACAAGAAACATAGAGGAGAAGGAGAGGAGAGGACAAGAGACAGAAAGTGAGAACTGTTTTAACCACATGAACCCTAGCGTCCCTATTCTGGGGCAAACATCTGGCAAAAATAGCAGATCTATAAGCTCACAACGCGCACAAGCTTCTACATCTGTTATTATTTATTTTTTTATATTTAGTGTAGAGCGAAAACAAGAGAGGGCCTTGTATTGACCCCTGGGGGACTCTGATAAACTAAAATAGGGTTTAAGTGGTTAAGTGTTGGATGTGTCCACTACAAAACCAGTCCACTAAAAAGACCAGACCACTATTTTTAAAAAGCAGTCTAATATTGCAGTAGGGAAATTCTCCATATCTCCACCATATTGTATATGTTTATTATTATACTGTACTGATGCGTGCACTGCAGAATTGTGAGTATGGTGTGCATGTACTGTGTACTATGTGGTATTATTACCGGGTCGTTCTTCAGGTCCAGGTTTGGCAGTAGAGGCATGTTCAGGACAGTTTTCCTTCTGATACCACTGTAACAGTACGTAACCACCCCACTGGTTAAGGAATATTAACAATAAAACATCTTCTATTCTATTGGATTTATCATAGTTTTGCTTCCTAATAGGTGAACTCTGGTAAGGAGCTATTACTATTGACTATGACTACTTACTCCCATCTCTAAACATCTTGTTTATTCTTAAGCTGTGTACACTGTGTGCCATTTGAATACCAGAATACATTTCAAGGTCATGGAAAAAACATCATTTTGTCATGAACGCCAGCGGAATAGCTTCAAATCTTAATCCAACATACCGCAAATAAATGAGCGCGCAAATAAATGAATACACTTGCGTCTCGGGAGGGACTAGCGCAATAACGCGTGTGCGCATCTCGTTACTACTTTTCTTCTGCCTGTAGCCTTCCTATTCTTCCTGCAATGAGGAGGGAATAGTGGAATACACAATAAACACAAGACCGGAGGAGAGCCCAGCGGGGGCATTCACGCTCCAACTACATGAAACATATTGCCGATATGACACGCACGCACCGACGCACATGACAAACCATAATTCATTAAAAATTTAGAGCAGGGTCCCGTCTAATGATGCCTCTTGTAAGTTACTAGAGGTGCGGGGCGCTGCGCGACCCTTCCGTCTAGCCGCTGGCACGGGGCTCTCGTCTAGTAGCCTGTAGACGTTCATTGCAACAGCGGTGCGCAGAGGCGAAAGCGAAACGTACCGTTGTCTTGGCGGAGAGAGCATGGTCGAGTGACCATCAGTTTGTATTGAGAGAGAGAACGGAGAGAGCATGGTCGAGTGACCGTCAGTTTGTGTTGTTGAGAGAGAGAGCATGAGCGCCTGTATGAACCACGCAGACCCACAAACACACAGCCATGCATGCGCGCGACTCTCTATTGTATAATAGGATAGGTACAGTACTTCTTCATCTTAGATTTAAATAACTAATCTATGATTATCAACTCATTTATGATTGTTAGCCTATGGTGATTTAGACAAGATGCCAGGTTCATTTGTTGACCTGGCCTATAGTTTGTATAGTTTCAATGTTTATATTGTTTATTTTCCGATAATAGAATGTTTAGACTGATGATAGGTTCTTGGTTTACCTATGATGATCCTAGATTACTAAGACAGTGCACGTTAGACTTATATTCATTCATTGGAATGCCTTCTGAGGGCAGCATTTAATTTCATTGGTTCTCCCGCGGGTCCAATCAAGGCATTTTAATGAATATAAGTCACATCTCTGCACTGCACTGTCTCTATGCATTTGATATATATTACAGTACCTTGTGTTTACCTTGCTTACTGTAAATCGCTCTGGATTAAGAGCTGGATTCAAGCTGGTGTGCTAATAATAATGATAATAATAATTAATGTCATTAAAGGATATTTGGACTGGCCTCGTCCTCCCAGCCTCCTGGCTTTGATGTTGGGGAAAATATCTCGGATTATTTTACCAAAGTTTGCGGCACTCAGCGGTCGATGCTGTAGATTATCACAGTACCTCCTGAAACAAACACACACACACACACACACACACACACACACACACACACATACACGCACGGTTAGACTGATTGATTGACGTCTTTATTGACACAAAGATGCATTTATTATACAAACATATTTGCACACATCTTTCAAAAGGATAATACAAGGAAAAAGATAATAAAGAGCTAATTTCTTATCTTTAACTGTATTACAACAGTAATAACGTTGAATAATGTGTGTGTGTGTGTGTGTGTGTGTGTGTGTGTGTGTGTGTGTGTGTGTGTGTGTGTGTGTGTGTGTGTGTGTGTGTGTGTGTGTGCGTGTGCGCGTGCGCATGTGCGTGTGTGTGTGTGTGTGTGTACTTACTTGTACGTCTCATAGACATCCTGTTTAGGCAGACAGGTGTCTGAATGTTCCTCCAGGTGACTTCTGATCCAGTTACAGGTGTGGAGTTGATCAGCTGTGTTCATTGAACTGGAGTCACCCCCACTACTGTGGACACACACACACACACACACACACACACACACACACACACACACACACACACACACACACACACACACACACACACACACACACACACACACACACACACACACACACACACACACACACACACACACACATACAAAATATATGTTAAAATTACGATTTTTTTTCTTGTTAAAAATAAAGGTTTTTAGTCCCAACGTTTTTAGCGTCAACGGACTGTGGTACTATCAGATAGTGAGGCCATTCCACAGCCGCTGCTTGCTGCGCCTGCATAGCTGCGAGGGTTCGCTAGTGTTATTCAATGTCAATTTCATCAACAGCACAATCACATGTCTGTGCAGACAGACATGACAGATTGTCATCTCGCGATAGAGAGAGAGAGCACACTCCACCTCTCTTTATGTTAGGAAAAATGTATGAATGATGAGTCTGTCCTACGTAGTCTGACAGCACAGCATACTAACTTGCTCTGAGGAATCTTACAGAGGCTTTTACACACCTAGACGTATGCACGACCACACACGCATGTAAACCCCTGCCCACGCACGCACGCACGCACGCACGCACGCACGCACGCACGCACGCACGCACGCACGCACGCACGCACGCACGCACGCACGCACACACACACACACACACACACACACACACACACACACACACACACACACACACACACACACACACACACACACACACACCACACACACACACACACACACACACACACACACACACACACACACGCTTACCCCTTGTCCCCAGAGCTGGGTCCTGAGGGCAGCTGGAGGTAAAGGTACAGCTTGTCATTGTCATTGAATCGTTGAACGTCTTGCTGTTAAAAACACAACAGAGATAATTATGACACATCATTATAGTATTTAGTAGAAGAAGAATATTATAGAATAGAAAAATAATATTTTGAACAAGCCACAGCCTAAATCCACCATCTGGTGCTATAATATAATATATAGCATTTAAATACTCTACCAACCACTAAGTAAAGGCCTACGCATGCTACCAAAATCGGTGGTCACCCTATCACCGCGGTGATAGGGTGACCACCTCATTTTGGTAGCATGCGGGGGCCTTAAGTCTCCCAAAACGTACTGTTTTAAACATGGTGATAGTGTGTGTGCGTGTGTGTGTGTGTGTGTGTGTGTGTGTGTGTGTGTGTGTGTGTGTGTGTGTGTGGTGTGGGTGTGGGTGTGGTGTGTGTGTGTGTGTGTGTGTGTGTGTGTGTGTGTGTGTGTGTGTGTGTGTCGGTGTGTGTGTGTGTGTGTGTGTGTGTGTGTGTGTGTGTGTGTGTGTGTGTGTGTGTGTGTGTGTGTGTGTGTGTGTGTGTGTGTGTGTTAGTTTCTCACCAGAATCCTGTCTACTTTCTCCTGTACGTTCTTCCTGTTAGATAAAACATACAGTCTAAGTCAGTTTATTTTAACATTTATACACAACTCGTGTAATACTTCAACTCATGTGCTGATTGACAGTTTGTTAGCCTTTTAGAATATTCTACTTTTTTCTGCATGAATAGGACCTAAAACATTATCAGTGGCAAGTGTGTGTCTGTAGTTCACATATCTCGAGAACCATCTGACCGATCGACTTCAGTGTGCAGTGCCCGGTGTCGAGTCGGTCGGATAGGCCGTTGTCCAGAAGCGCCGATCCAACCGGTATGCCCATATACTGTATAGGCATATATACTGTATATGGGGATCCGGTTGTCCAGAACCACCAACTCGTCCAATATGACCATATTTGGGTATGCCCATACATGGGCATGAACTGATTACATCAGGGATGAAGCGTAAATAGTTGTAAGTAGTATTGTAGTAGTAGTAGCGTCAACTTACGAGATGTTGGTCTTGAGTTTCTGCAGTAACATGCTGGGTTCTGTCTCTCCCTCCCCCGGGTCCAGCTCTCCTCCTCCTCCCCCCCCTCCCCTCCTGCCGGGGGGTCGATGCTCCTCTGACATCACTGCTGCTACACACAGCCTAGCTTCTCCCTAACGCCATCTACGGGATAGAAGCACAAATCACTGCTTTGATACAGACATGCAAACAAGATGGACAAGGAAATACACACAGAAAAGTCCAGGAAAGTCCAGGGTGGCATTCTGATCAATATTATTGGATTGTGGTCGGTTGAGTGAGTTGCTTGAGTTTGTAACAGTTGTGATTACTATAAGTAATCATAATAAACAGATAATAATAATTTTAAAGTACCATACTGGTGGACCGTGGTCTATCATGTTGATCTCACTGACCATTCTGATGAGTGTGAAAAGACTGACACGCACACATGTTTCAACGTCAGACTCAGAACATACACTCCTTTACAGTGCAGATCATACTTCCTTGTTTTAGCGCGCGCTCTGCGCATTACTTCAGCATCCCATAATAACCACAGTCTCTTAAAGGGACCTTAACCACTATATAGCGACATACAGCAAACCCCATGTATCACAGTGTGACCCATGTTATTTGAACACATTCATGCCGGTATACTTGATATTACTGAGCACCCTTTTACAAAGCATACAGTGGTTTGTTTAATTTTCAAGGAAAGCCCATGGTTTCCATTCATTTGAGTACAGTATGAAACTTTGCAGGGACTTGAAACTTGCTTGCAGGTAATCCAAGATGCTTAATGTAATTGTGCGTTTAGTTTTTGTCAAAGTTATGTTATCACCACTGTGTTATAAAGCATTTTAAAATGCCTATTCATTTGAAAAGGCTTACTGAAAATAGTCCCTGGAGAAAAAAAGCAATATTCAAACACTCATTAACTGCGCAACTGTGTTTGGCCAGCATTAACTGGTTATTCGCTCAAATGTGTAAAAAAAAACTTGCAAATGCTGAGTCTAAAAATAAAGCCATTAATGGGACAAAGGCCTGAGCAAGGCATCAGCAATGAGTGATGTGATGGCTGTGCCGTCGGCTCAGCGCCATCTGAGTTGCAAACCGATAGGGTGGGAATCAGTATTGTCTTGCAGTAATATGTATTTGATGAGTTCAAGACGATCATTTGACCATTAATAAAAATAAATCAGTACTATGTGATGCATGTTACAGATGACAAACCAGAGGTTAGTGTTAGTGTCATAGTTTGTCACTGTTATGTGGTTGTGACATATGAAAGTACTAAGCATACAGTATATGCATCCAAATCTGACTGGATTATATGGATGTATGAGAAGAACATTTTAAATCTTTGATAAATATTTGATAGAAAACAAGTTTCTATTTTCTTGACTACTTTCCCCATTCCTGCATGCTAACTTGTAGGGCAAAATGCATCATATGGAATACAGCTATTTTTTCTGACATCATACGTCCAAACTTATCTGCCTGAGTAATGGACATCAGCAGAACTATTTATGTAAACCATTTCAATCATAAATAAATAATTAAATACATATTATGGAGTCGGGCAAAGAAAATAAGTCAAAGTGTCAATCAATATATCCTTGGACAGACATGAAACAAGATAGGCAGCTGTGTGTGAAAACTTTAGTACTAGTTATTTGTAGATTTCGATTATTATTACAAAACATGCATTACCCACTACAGTCCTATATACATTTCTATGCATTGTGAGCTTGTAGATCTGCTATTTTCTAAAGATGTTTATACATTTGAAAACATGTGAAATGGGACATTCTGCATAATGAGTAGTACTTTCTACTTTTAGTACTTAAGTACATTTTGATACCAATACTTTTGTACTTTTACTCAAGTACATTTTGAATTCCGTACTTTTACTCTTAACAGAGTATTTCTACATTGCAGTATTGATACTTTTAACTAAATAAAAAAAGTAAGTACTTTGCAATGGAGTATGCTTCACGGCACGCGCCAGTCAGTCACACCGGCTGTCATGTCAGAACAGACAATATCTCTGTAGTGTAGTAATACTGTAGTAGTAACACTGGTGTTGCACCCAAGTCGGTGACCTAATTGTCATTGGTATATTATTGTTGCACTTGCACAGAGCATGAAAGCAGCAGGTTGTGAATGACGACTGACTTATAAAGTCACACCACATTTATCCCCCATGGAGGCCTTTATCGAAAACGGTGACCAGAACGATTCTGGCCGTTTTGTATTCGGTCAGAGGAGACATTATTCGATAGGTCACCCATTCTGATGCAACACCGAGCCGTAGCAGCCAGGCTGCACGTTAGCCTGTCAGTTAACTGTCAGCGGATCAACCAGGCTTCGTCGCACGGGCCTTTCCACGCGCGACAAAAATGACGTAATTTCAACACAGAAAAAATGACGCGCTAGCGTCGACACAATTTTCTTTCTTCTTCATTAAATGGCATTACGTCATTTTTGTCCAGCGACGCGCGGCTCGTGCGACGAAGTGTGTTAATTAATTAGCCGTTAGCTAATAGCTCCCCCGCGCGCGCTCGTTAGCTGTAGTTTTTTTTTTCACGTGCATATTGTTAACGGGGGATAAAGCGCGTGGTTTACGTCAAGTGAACGTTCGCCGTTAGCCGCTAACCTAGCATAGCATGCTAACCAGCTGAGCTAGTTGCATTTGGCTAACATTAGCGAGCAATGGAAACCCCATTAAAAACACAATGTGTCGCGTGTTAGAAATTTTCTAAATAATTCGACAGAATAGTTTATAAATTATGTGACTGTTTTGTGTCACGTCAGGTGAAACACACCCGAGTAATTATTTTACAAAAGAAAAAGAAAAGTACCTGATCCAGGATACAGCAAAAATCCCCTTTCAGATGTTTTTGTGATTGGACGACAGTGTGATGTCTGCCTGACTACAAAGACGACGTCTGCTCTGATTGGCTGGCTGCGCGGATTCTGCATGGATACAGAACCAGGCTTTAATATGATTGGTTGAGCGGAGTTCTTTTTTGGACTGGGATTTATTCGGGTCTGCCCAGTGACTGACATTTCCATAGCAACGAAAGTGAAAGTACAATTTTGAAAAAAGAATGTGAATATGTTAACTTCTCTATTTTCTACGTAGACAGTGAAGCATGGACATTAATTCATTCACATAATAAAACATGGACGCACATAATGGGCTTCATTTTCATGTTGTATTCATTTCAAATAAAGGGATCATAATATTGACATCAGACTGTTTAGGTCATGGTGGCAGTAGTTAATGTGTGGTTCAATACAAGAGTCTGTGGTGTGGATCAAAACAGATTTTCAGTAGTGATTGATTCTCAGTCTTTTTATTCGCAACACAATTCCAATTGTACAATCTCAGAATAAGATCTGTAAGGGTCCATTTGGCTATCATTTAGCTGGGGATCATCTGGAACTCCCTCAAGGACCCCAGGCCCTGGGGGTCTCAGGACCCCACATTGAGAAGTTGAACCAGTGGAGAACACAAAAACCCATTAATTGAGTCATACATGTAGTATAAATATTCCTGATCAAGTATTACTCCACTAAAGGGAAAGTGGCTCAGTTACATTTTTACTTGAATCCAGTAATGAGAAGTACTGGAGTAGGCTAATCACTTTGAATACTCAAGTATTCAAAAGTGCATTTTCTGTTTAATATGAATGCATTGCTATATTGTTTTCTAAATGCATTTACAGAACCTCGTAACTCTCTGAAACCACCCAATGAATGCAATTGCTTATAGAACCACTATGCTACACAAAGCCTATAAACGCCTATTGACTTTAGGAACAGCATGCATATTCCTCGAAAATTTAACAAAGAATGTATTTACACTCCTTAAAACTGCCCCAACAACACTGTTTTCAGTTAGACAAACTCAAAGAATTCTATCAATTCAACCATGCAAAATAAAAGCTGTCTGTATTTGTTTACAACAAGGAACTACACTTTTGCTTTGTAGGGCAGAATAGTAATTAAATATTGTGATATTAAATACAGATTGATTTCTGTTACGGTGATATCTCTGAACTATGATTGAAACCAGTCAAGTCAAATTCATCATGTACTTCGGGTGCTGATGGCCGAGTGGATAAGGTGCATACCATAGGCTCTAATGTAGCCTGACAGCGAGTCGTGGGTATGATTCCCAAGCCCGACAATCTTTGCAGCATGACACGCCAACAACAAAAACACAACTTAAGCAGTTTTATCTTTTTATTTTTTTAGACAGTTTATTTTTTAATTTTACAAAAAATGGCAATGAACAAGAAAAAAAAGAAAGAAACCTAAAGTATGTACGTATGCATGTTTTATGGAAGTGGTGTGAAGCAACAATCACGAAAACAGCAACAGAGTAGATGGTCTTCCTCTTCATTCGAAACCACTGCAGAGAGAGATATCACACACACAGATATATCAGACAAACACGTTAATACATCAGACACCACATCAATACATCCACATCAATACATGATACACTATTGCCCGACCGCAGGTATCTCAGTCTGGCCGATATATTGAGAACGATTCTATATAGTACTGGACAAAATTATAGATATACACACTCCCTCAAGACAGGCAGTAATTCTATACTGAATTCTTCCTCATGCATTAATAAGCAATATGAAGAATTCAACAGCAAGGCTTCTTTTAAACACTAAGGAAAATAATTGACCAGATCATCTCAGTCCCTTTTTAAGTCTATTATGTAAATTAAGGGAGTTTAAAGTAAATATGACAATGTTGAATATGAATCATTTTTTAGGTTAATCTCTAATGCTCTTGTATGCAGCATTTAACTTTTGACATTTCAACTTCGACCTTACCTGACACAATGGGCGATGTCCCAGTTTGTCTCTGAGGACAGAGGACCCTCAATCTCCACCCCATTCTCTGTTACTATGGCAATCTCATGCTGAAAAAGTAAATAAAATAAATAACAAATTAACACCAGTCAAGTGAAATCTAAAGAATTCTGGGAAACAGAGTCTGTAATTAAACACACATACACAGCCTACTTCATGTGTAACCACTCAACCTGGCATTCCTATTTTGGGCATGTCATTGTATGTGAATTTATTATTTTGGGCACAAATCACGATGTGAAGGGCTTAAAGCTTGTAGATCGGAAAGCCATGCGACCCTTCGTCATACCACCAAATGTAAATCAGGCCTGCACATTCAATGCACTGGGAGCTGCCCAGTCGAAGCAGCATCGTACTGGATCAACTCACCCTGTTGTAGGAGCGAGCGTCACGGTAGTAGAGCACTTTGAGACAACGGTCCACCAGCTCCCTGGCCTCCGCCTTCGTTATCTCCACCTTGTTCTCCACTACCTCCCTCATCAGGGGCTACACATGCAAACACACACACACACACACACACACACACTAGTTAACTACTTGCAAGTACACACATTAACATCATTTGCCAAAAAGAACAGATCTACAAGCTAACAACGCACAGCGAGGTATCGCATTGTTAGCTTGTAGATCTGTTGTTTTAGGCTACGTCCTTGCGCAATGAGTAATGGGGTGCAACATTTAATCGATTATAAAAAATAACCGATAATCGATGCATCGCAGAGTGAATGCATTGTGAGCTTGTAGATCTGCCATTTTCATTATTTTTGCTTGAAAATAACATTCTATTCGTTGATGTACATATATTAAAAAAATAACAATGCTTCACCATCATTCAAATATGTAATCAACTGAATAATCGCCAGCCCAATTGGAGTATAAATTAATATTTTGTAGAGGATATAAACACATAGCTCCTCACCTGTGCCAGGTACGCGCCAAAACCAGTGGCTACTGTAGGAGCTTCATAGGCCACACCCAGCTTGTCGACGTAACCTAGGAAACTGAAGGCACAACACATGGACAACAGGTTTATTACAAAAAGAAATCATCGCATTTAATTATGATTTTATAAAATTGTGTTTTTTTTGTAGATGCCTCCTATGACCTACAGTATGGAACTAACAAAAAAGAACTAGCTAACTATCCATCCATACCTCTCTCCGTTGTAGAAGCCTCCTATGACCACAGTGTTCCAGAGAGGGTTCATCTTACAGCGGCGGTTGTACATCACTCTGGTCAACCACGAATGAACTGCCTTTGGACTGTAGCTGTGACCGTCGCCTAGCAACTCCTCATCTATACTGGAGACATTATAGCACAGAGACGTAGAGAGTAAGGATGAAGAAAGAAAGAAAACCGAGTACTCATCTTAACACACATACTCAGTGAAGAGTGAATACTTACACCATCTGTTCGATGATCTGTTTGAGGTACTGGTAATCAGCGTAGTCACCTGATGCTCCCAGTATAGTGCTGTTGTTCACCTGTCATGCAGCAACAACACAAAATCAGACACCGTAATTCCGCTGTTACAGTTACAATCACCTTAGTTACTCATATTATTCATCCAGTCCAGTCCATACCCGGTGACATGCGCAGCTAAACTATATGCAAACTTTGGGTTATGAGTGGTTTAACTTTTGGAGAGGAGTGCTGCTCATATGCAGTGGTGTAAAGTAACTAAGTACATTTACTTCAGTACTGTACTTAAGTACAATTTTGAGGGTTTTTTCCCCCAACACTTTTACTTCTACTACACTACATCTGAGGAAAATATTGTACTTTTTACTCCACTACAATTATTTGAAAACTTTAGTTAAGAGTTAATTTGTAGATTTTGATTATTACAAAACATGCATTAACCACTTCAGCCCTATATACATTCGGCCATTTGAAAATAGCCGATCTACAAGCGCACAATGCGTCGTGATGCTACGCTTGTAGATCGGCTATTTTCAAAAGATTTTTTATACATTTTGAACATTGTGAAATTGGACATTCTGCACAATGAGTACTTTTACTTTTAGTACTTTAAGTATGGTACTTTAAGTATATACAGTGGGTGCAGCAATGTCTCAACATTGTCGCAGCACTGCACTGTCAGAAAAACATCAAGCACCAAAAAAATGGGAGGCACAAGCTTCCTGGAATTCCCCTTTCAGTGTGAGAGCCAATAGGATGGAATGATGGTGGAGACAGCAGCGAGAAAACAAAAGTAAAACCAACAGGGGAAAGAAAGCCTCTGATTGTTTAAAATTTAAGAAGCTCTTCGTAAACTATTAAAACCATGACAGTGACAGTGTTCAGGCTAGTGAACACATGAGGCAAGGAGACATGAGGCAAAACTTGTCTCACGCTGGCTCCAGGACAATTAACCCTGTATAAATTTGTTTTAAATCACTTCTGCAAAACTTACCTCAATAGACCATATTCACACGGCAGCCATATTGGAATTTAACATTGAAAGTGCCGCCACCCGGGGTGGCTACTTTCATTGACTTCATAGAAACATGGCCGCCGTGTGAATATGGTCTATGAAAAGGCCTTTCCATAACATTTTTAAATTGTATCGTTTGTGTAATTTCCCTTAATAGTTATTTCTCACTGCATTTTATATTTTAAACCTATCCTGTTTCTTATTCTGTTGCAGATTGTATTTCATTTGTAACCTTGTTTTGATCAGTAATTTTAAATAGTTATTATTATTATTATTATTATGATAATGAAGTAAAAGCATAATCATCCTAAATAAAATGGCCTCTCTTTTTCTGATGTAAAAAAAAGGCTTATATTCAAGCATACAGTATCAAATTCCTTTTTGTGACAGGATCTGTACTGGTTATGTAGTTAATTTCACTTGTTTGTTACGTTCCCTGCTATAGTCACTACATCACCAAGACTTATGATGTGCCTTTTCCCATGCGTCTGACCTTCATGAGGCGAGAGATGTTCCTGAAACGAGCCAGAGAGCCGTAGGAACCCAACATATCCGCTGCGATCACCACTCCTCCGGTGAACTTCACCCCCAACACTGATGTCCCCGTCACCATGGGATTACTGGAAGAGAGGGGGGGGACAGAGGAAGACAGGGGACAGGTAGAGGACAGGAGACAGTCAGGTAACAATAAAGAGCAGTGTTACTCATTCAGACAAGATATTGAAGGACACTGTACATATCATTATCCATATACCCCCTGTTGTAGGCCGGCTGACACTGTACATATCAGTTTCATATCCACTCTGGCATCCACTCATGTATATCCAATCATAGGCAATAAATGTATGTTCATATGTATTGGTGTCATACTGTACATAATATTTATAGTAACTTAGTCGAGGGTGACTGTCCACTATTTATTTACTGTAACATTAACATGTGTTCCCCAAGGGTATCAATAAAAGGTCTATATATCCATCTAGAGATTAAAACATAAGACAGACACAACAAAATTACGTCCTCATTAAAGCTCTATTATTGAGCTAAATGACACATGGGGGTTTCTGAAGGTTACTATTCCAGTTAGTGTGCGTTGTTAAAATTATTTATGAACGCTTTGTATTTGACATCTTAAGTTAATAAACAAAATAGCTTTCCATTCACTGTCGCTACTTGCAAGTAGCGATGTTAGCTGGGCAACCATAGCTAGCTAGCTGTCCATTGAATCAACACTGAGGATCAAATCAAAGTTGCCCCCCTCACGATTGACGATCAATCAATCAAGTGGGGATATTTTAATTCACACCGAGTTATTGATCCGCGTTGAACTAACAAGGATCCAAGTTGAAGTAGCTAGTTAGCTTAGCATCTTCATGTATACTCCGTCAGTACGACGGTGTCGCTCACGAGAAAAGAACAGATCTACAAGCTATCAGCGCACCGCACTGCGGCGCGGTGATAGCTTGTAGATCTGTTCTTTTTTTTTGGCTAGTTAGCTTAGCATCCATCCATGATGAGACAGCAGCACCGGTGGAAGCACAACAACAGAACAGAACACAGAGTATTATAACAGACATGTGGGAACAGGACGGGACCGGAGCGTCTCTTACAGCGTGTGTCGGACGGGACCACCGCCGGCGCCGAGGCTCTTCCCCGGGAAGGAGTACAACTGTCCGGGTTTGGGTCCATTCTCCCAGAAATTCAACTTCAAGCCGCTTGCCTCCATGTTGGATGATGATGTCTGTCTGTCGGAAGTGACGACAAAACAAGTACATACATGCGCAGTTTTTCTTTTTTTTTTACAAATCTTTATTGAAAATAATCAAGAAAAACACACACACACACACACACACACACACACACACACACACACTTTGATTTATTGATTGAATACTTTATTAGCAGTTTGCCAAAAAAAAAAGCACAGTAAAGTACAGTTCAATACAAGGGCTGCTTAGAGGATTTTAAACCATTGGCTTGTTTCCATTGGGGTCCTTTGTACTCAATTCATCGAAACATTACACATTACACTACGCAAAACATCATAAACAGTTAGAAAACAAAAACAAAGAATACAGTAAACAGTTTGGGCTAGGCTTTGACTTTTACAGGGGCCAGTTCCGAATTGCAGCCACCTAAGTGCTCTTAGAACGGTTTTGAAGTAAGGAGTAAGGAAGTAAGGAAGTAAGGAAAAGAGCTATTTTATTTTTTTTGCAAGTTCCTGACGGTGTGCGGGTCCCATTCTTTGACTTCACCATCAGAGATCTCCTCCATGAAGTAAGGATTCACACTTTTGTGTGACTGTTGGTACTAGCCTGGTAGGGCATTGGCATTCCACATGTTGGCATAGCAGCAGTAGAACGAATGTAACCACTTGTTTGAGGCAAATCTGGGTTGAACCTGATATAGCGGAGATTCCTCTGGTGTTGTTTGTGGACGTCTTTGACGTTTTTGGAAGTGATTTGACAGGTACATCATGGGTGTCTTTGTGATTCTTCTACTTCTTCTTAAAATACATTTTGCCAGTAAAGTTAAAGGCTATAACGAGATACATCCTTCCAAAATTGTGTGGGTACGTACAATTCCAAAATAGGTGCAGCGCGCAGCGTGCAGCATTGTTTCTGGGTACATTTCACGCAGTGAAACACACATAGCTCCATGACACACACACACACACACACACACACACACACACACACACACACACACACACACATACAGACTGCGGAGGAATTACGGGAAGTGAATCTCGGTGAATCAACTTTCACAACTTTCAAATGCTTCCGTAATTCGAAAATTGTGGAACAGTACACTGTCCACGCGAGACTGGAAAGTAAGTTTGTTACTTTCCTTTACTTTATTTGTTTATTTGGTCGGGACAGTTCACATGGGCACTAACACATGATTATGAATTAAATGTAATACACAATATGCCTGTATGCCTGATTTAGCGTAGAGCTCAGCTCATTTCCATCCATATTCCCGAACACACATTAAAACAAGGAAATACAAACACAGATGTGTTGTTGTAACTTGTAAGTGTGGTTGTTCTTGCATTGTTTGAGTTGGCCTAGCCCTGAAACATGACTGTCATAGATATCATGACCATCATGGATGAACTTCAACCTGGTGTTTGCACTTGCTCCAAATATAAAGTGTTTACCCATGGCCACGGATGTTACAATTCTACCCCTCAGAAGTACCCGTATCATCCGTATTGTTCAATAAAAAGCATTTTAATCTGATCGGCAGCTATTTTCTCATAGAGTTATATTGTATCAGAGTGCAATACACCTACACCTGTACGGGCTAAATGGAGAAAATGCAAACACCAGGTTGAAGTTCATCCATGTCGGTCGTGACGGACGACCGTCATGAATGGCTAGATCAAAGTTGGCCCAGTTTGTATTAACTAAAATGTTTTTCCAATTCAAGTTTTCGTTCTTATTAGTTAGTTTTAGTTAACTGTAATAACCCTGTTATAAATCGTATAATGACTCAAGTTAAAGTGTTTGTGCGTTGCTCAAGTGAAAGGAGAAGTGTTCAAAAGAAAAGCCTGGTGACTGCAGTTCGGTTTGCTTCAAAGGGGTCTGAGTTCTTTTTGAGTGTTCACATGTGTGCAATAAATCAGAAAACACCCAAAGAGAGAGAAATATTAAGCAATACAGTATTATCACTCCCTTGATCTACATTTTCATTTCATCCCATTCATCCCTTCCACCCACCCATGCCATCAGTCCCTTCCCCTTCATCCATTATTTTCATTCTGACCTCTGGTATCTGTCTGTGTCAATGCAGTGACTGAGCCAGAGATCCAGATCTTTGAGCAGCCCAAGCAGAGGGGCATACGCTTCTATTACAAGTGTGAGGGTCGCCCACAGAGCATCCCCGGAGAGACGAGCTCTGTCAACAACAGGACCTACCCCAGTATCCTGGTGAGCAGAGGCCACTCCTCGATTCACAAATAACACACAATTATGTTGCACAATTGATTACATAGAATTATGCATAACAGTTTAATTTATTTACATAATTAAGACATGTAATATATTATATATATATATATATTATAAGAAATATTGGCATATCTTCAATTTCATCTAACAATTGTTTAAAGCCCAATTGTAATTTGCGGTCAGCCATGTTTTTAGGTCAGTTTTAAATGTGGATGAGGGATGGCTGTTGGTAAGGCATTCCACATTTTGGGCCAAAATGAGCTTGTGTTTTTGTTTGTTTGTTTGTTTGTTTTATTCTTCATTGCTATAATAGGATATTGTTTCTCCTCTCTGTATATAGTCAATTGAAAAAAGCTTCAACACTCCCCATCCCTGAATCTCTTCCCTAGATCCATAATTACCGTGGTAAGGGAAGGGTACGTGTTACCTTGGTCACAAAGAATGAGCCGTACAGGCCCCACCCATATTACCTGGTGGGGAAGGACTGCAAAGATGGCTATTACGAGGCTGAGTTTGGCCCTGAATGTAGGGGAATCTCGTGAGTTCACTTTCTTTCTAACAGTTTACACCATGCAAACTCTATCTATCTCGGGTAGGGTCCAGGCTGAAATTGAGAACTACTGACTTTGCTCATACAGATTCCAGCTTTCCGTCCACTGTGTGATGAAAAACTATGTGAAAGATGCCATCATGCAGATGATGGCCAGAGGCATCAACCCCTTCAATGGTGAGTCCAACCTGTCAGGATTTCCCTACCTCTTCCTCTTCTTCCTCTTCTACCTCCACTTTCTACACAGACTTTAAACAGAGGGCTGTATGTATGAACGCAACATTCCAGCTCAGTAGGATCGGACATGCAACAGACTTTATGCTGGCAGGACCCTTGACTTAAGTCAGGGTAATGTCTGATACAGCCCAAAACGTCTCAATGTGTGAATGGGTGCGGTGATTGTCCGGTGAATTTACATTCAGCGAGTGGACGTGTTGAAGAAGCTTCTATTGTTTACGAGTGGAGCCTCCCCTCCTCCTGAGGTGTTTGGAGAGAGATATACAGTAGCCAGTAGTTATCTGAAATCCAGTTTCATTCTGCTTTTTATTAGCGTTTGAGTTGGAAATATTCACAGATCAAACTTCCATGAAATGATTCATGAGCGAAACAAAACATGAACGTCTCTTTAGTAATTGTAGACAACAAGCTACACCTGCGCTTCTCTGTGCAGTGTGCACTAGTCTATACATAGAGAGACCCATGTTATTTTTCCAGCTTTGAGGACGGCTCGTTTTGATGAAAAGTAGGTTGTAGCTCTACATTAGACCTACTATAGTAGGAAAGATGTTTCGTTTGTGTTTTGTATGGGTGCATCAATGGGAGACCACATGTGAAATGTCATGTCCTGTGGAAAGAAATGAAAAAAGATCGCATTTGATCCTCGCAACTCCCTCAGGTGTGCCTGTGTTATATTTAAGTGGGAGTAGCTAATGTGTGTTTTTGAGCCCCTCTCGGTTTTGTTTGTGTTTGTGTTTGTGTGTGCGTGTGCATGCGTGCGTGCGTGCGTGCATGTGTGTTGTGTGTGCAACCTCAGTGCCCCGTGAGCAGCTGCTGCAGACAGAGGAGTATGACCTGAAAGTGGTGCGTCTGTGCATCCAGGTGTTCCTTCCGGACGACAGTGGTCACTGCACCCGCCCCCTTAGCCCCATCATCACCAACCCCATCTACAATAAGAGTGAGTGATACCCAAGTCAAAAGTTAATTATTTGTTCTGTGACTTCAACATAGATTTTTTTTCTTTAACCGCAATTTAAAGAAATGGCTGTGCTCTGGCTAACTGGGATCTGTTTTGATGTAGGAACCTCAGCCCAGAGCAGTGCAGAACGCAATTCCATGCAGAGCATGGTCTGACGTTAAGGTTTTTTCGTACTTGCCCTTCAGGCAGCCGTCGGGGTGCCACCCCGGGGTGCCGTTGCCTTGCCAGACCCAGACAGACCCGATGTAATCACGCAGTACATTTTCGTTTGACACTAAATAATTAAGATTGGACTTCTAGAGACTTTTGACTTAGAAATACACAACAATTGATTTCTTTCAAATGTTTGGGCATCTATTGGGCATCTATAGTTTGGATAATTTGTCATATGTCTAATATCAGAAGCTTAATGACATGACTTAATGACATGAATAAAGACTGAAGAATTTGTTACAGGGTGGGACCTGGATGGATCAACGCCCTCCATGCTGGTCCTCCATCCTCCATCCTCTGTCCTCCCTGATGCATTCAAGGAAAAGGAACAGAACAAGACAGAGGTAAATCACTCTTACCTGTATATCCACAAAAGATAAAGACATAAGGTACTGTATCTTATGTCTTTGGACAATGGGCATATTTTGCAAATCTACCTTATTTAAGAATTATAAGTAAAGACATTCCCCTCTAATTAGCTTATGAATTGGTTGTTGTGCTTTTTTAGGTTCTATGCCAGACCTTCAAAGAATCCCTTTTAAATTGTAATATTGTAGTTGTATGTGATCTAATGCTTTCTATAAGCATTTACAATTGAACAGGCCTCATACATGAAATAAATTTAGCATTCTGAATGTTCATTTATCAGACTGGCTGAATAAAAAATCTGGAATTAGCCCAACTATGTCAATTCTTTGATAACAAACACATCTTTAAAAATGTAAGTTTAATTAGTTTTACCTCATCATTCTTAGGTACCCTCTGTGAACAGCTCACCAGAGGAAGAGGAGGAAGAGGAGGATGTGGATTCTGGTGAGAGCAAAACAAATCTACACCTGGATGAAATTAATGGATCACCTCTCTCAGAACTTTGGCCCCTTTCACATCCTGATAACATTTGACTCTCATGTTGCTGCCCATAATCAACCCCTGGTCCTGAAGTTGAGCCTTTCAGTGTAAACATTGTAAACATCTTTTGATCGATCATTAAAATAAACATGCTCTGAAAATGCGCGTGGCCCACCGATCGGACCACTTAGCACAGCTGCCGTGTTAAGTGGTCAGATGGGTGGGCCGGGGGCACACAAGAGATTTTCAAGTGGGCCCTGATCCAGAAAAGGTTGAGAACCAATGTCTTATGTTATTTGCCCCCCAGATGAGGTGTACTTAAGATCATGCTGTGAGAACTGCAAACACGTCCAGCAGGTCAGTTTGCCCAAAGTATACTTTTCTTTTTGATGTATGTTTGGCTGTCTGTGATCCTAAATGATCTCCTGTGTTTGTTTGCACGGCAGAGCTATGGAAATGAGAGGATCATTCCTGAGAAGCTCTTCCCAGGGTGCTGGCAGTGAGTCTGGACTTCACCTGCCCATTGATACAGTATGTTGTGGTCTATTTCTAATTTGACTCCCCACGTGTGTGTGTGTGTGTGTGTGTGTGTGTGTGTGTGTGTGTGTGTGTGTGTGTGTGTGTGTGTGTGTGTGTGTGTGTGTGTGTGTGTGTGTGTGTGTGTGTGTACTTTAGGGCTCAGCTGGAAGGAGAGGGAGAATTTGAGTGTGCGTTCACAGGGCTGATATTTGAATCGATGGAGCCAGTTCTGTTGCGTTATTCCATCCTGTCCTGGTCCAAGTTCGGTAATTCCCTGCGGGACCCCTGGAGGATTGCTGGCCCCATATTCGACATACAGACAGTCAATAACGATGCAACTGCCCTCAAGTCCATCCAGCTCCCCCACTTCCTGTGCCTGGCTGGTGAGAATGCTTGCTTTGGACCCAATGGTGGGCCAGAGATATTTATTATTGACTGTAGACCTAAACATCTTCCCAGGGACATAGCTAGACTCTCAGCACAGAGGAAGCAAAACACTCTCAAGGGGCCCTTATGATCAAATTATTTTAAAATTCACAACTGCATCCTCATGAGCACAAACTAAAACTTTCATTTAATTGGACTTGACATGACAGAAGGTCATGAATGATAGACTTTACACAATCAGCTGAGAGTCATTGGTGAGTCTCCCCTGTAAAAAAATAAAGGAGCACTAAACCTGATTGCAGATGATTTATGCATTTTTTAAAACATTTATTTAAGTATTTTTTACATCATTACACATCGTTTTTTTTAATCTATCTTGTAAAGTGTGCAGCTGTGCGATGACCATCTATTTGCTGTGCTGCTCGGTCACAATTTGAACCAAGATTCAGCAACTGCATTACCAGTTTCTTGCCTAAATCTAAGTCAGAAGCATACTTCAGTGGACGGTACAGAAGGGGCGTCACGATTCTCCAAATTCATGATTTGATTTTACTTTCCGTGTTAAGGTAACAATTTGATTATTTTCGATAAATAAATAAATAAATGATCAGCAAGGATGGCTATGCTATTGCTAGACTATCAAGTCTTGATTTGTAAAGGAAAACACAGCTCAATAAGTAACTTTAATTTGAAGAATTATAAATTATAGAATACTTAAACAACTCACCTAAACAGTTAAGAGCTTTAAAATAGTTATTTGGGGTTAATTGAAAAATGAGGAAGAATTGTAATCTCCATCAATTAGGAACCTATATGAGACTGGTGTCATTTCCAAAACAAACAAAAAATCTGACTTTCTGATCCAGTCTTACTTCTAATGACCTGAGAGTGACCTTTGTAAAAGTGACCTTTCTGTATGTGCTTTTGTCCCTTTGAAACCCCAGCAATGCAACTGTACTCATCCCTTCTCTGCCATTCCCATACAGTACACACAAACTGTACTCATCCCTTCTCTGCCATTCCCATACAGTACACACAAACTGTACTCATCCCTTCTATGCCATTCCCAGAAATATATAAGATATATGATATATAAGAAATCAAGCACCCTTCATCAAACAGACAGTTTGGGAGTGTGGTACGTCCACCAGCTTCCTCAACGTGCCCAGTGAGAACATACAGTACCTTTTATAATGAGGTAAAACCCAACCACAGTATCCGACCGGGATATTTTTGTAAAGATTTGCTCAAACTATTTTTGTTTGGTTTCTCTTGTTTGTGGCTTCCATGCATGTTGTTTTGTGACTCTACAAAACCGTCCATTTAAAGTATCGTACCCCTACCCCCTTTCCATTGTTTACACCCAGCCCCGGAAAATGAGATCGTATTCGGTGTTCTGCACATCGCTGGTGACGAGCATTCTGACATTGAGAGAGTCACATTCTCAGGCAGCCATCTAAAGTGGAAGGTGTCCTCCCTGTCTCCTGTTGGTGGCGTCTTCCAGTCAACGCAGCTGGTGGAACCCCAACTGTCACCCGCTATTGCTTCCATCACCCAGAATCAGACGACGCTGGTGGAATACCATGGAGAGGTGCTGGTCTACGAGGATCTGTGCAGTAGTGACAACAATCACATGTTCCGCATCTACCTCACCATCAAGAACACGTCGCATAAAGAAGTGAGGAGGGCACCACGATGGGAACAGAAAGATTGGTTATCAGTGACCAACTGTTATCAATATTTAGATGACTAAAAAGCATTGCTGAACTTTATCAACCTTGCTCTGAAAAATGCTTGACTTGTCAAAATGCATCAATGCTTCTAACCCTCATTTAGACCAATCTTTTAACCTTGTCTAGTAGTATTGATAACCTGACAATCTTTTCTGGAAGGAACTGACTGTTCTTTTTTTGCTTCCCTACTCCCCTGCCTTTTCTCCTTCTCTTCTTTTGTCCATCACCTTGTCCACCTGCTGTCCTGTGTGGCAGGACATAAAGAGGGAGTTGCGCAGATCAAAGAGGCGATTAATTATGGTTGAGAAGCCACGCAGCTGTGTACTGGCAGAGAGGAAATACCATCTCACGAGTGAGCCAAGAGGGGATATCACACCTGAGGTGTGTTTGCTCATTCAGGTTACCACGTGCATGGTGAAGGTTGTATATGGTATTGTAATTGTAAAGGTATTAACATGATGTACGTATGTATTTATTATGAATGTGTGATAAAGGTTAATTACTAATATGATGTGTGTGTAGGACTTGCCATTCCCCCAAGCAGCAACAGACTTCTTTGAAGCATTCTACGAGGCACAGTCACCTCCCTTCAGATTGTATCTTAAAGCGAGTGGTGCTGATGTTATTGCATGGTCTGCACCCATCCGGCAAGGTAAACAGTCAACTGTTTACTTTATTGTCTGTTTATTAATGCTTGCAATGTATTTCTGAATGGTCATGCCTGTCTTTTGTCCTCATGTCAGATGACTTGGCTGGCAGCACAGAGAAAAATCCAAGCAAAAGGAAAATGTGTAAGCATGATCAATTTGGTTATCTTTGTGTGATATAAGGATTTTCAGCATTGTAGAACCAGCCAGTATTATTATTTTTTAAATCTTTCTTACAGCTAGAAAGCAGAGTTGTGATGCATCAGGTGAAGGAATCAGCAGTAAGAGATGTTTTTCCATCAATGAGCCAGGTAATTTTCCATTTCCTTACTCATGAGATAAATACATGTGAAATAACTGTAACCTTAAAAGAAAAAAAAAAAGGAAAAAAAAAGGAACAGGCAGTTTATTAATTGTATCTGAAAACAAGGCCTTACTTTCCATCCATTTTACCATCCAGGCGGTGGCCCAAGTCAGCCAAACATGCCAATGACACCATCACAGGAAGTGGAAAAGTTGAAGACCATGCGGTCAGAGTTCATTAAGCGAGTGACGGAGCCTGTGCTCAATCGTCTGATGGACAACCTGTTGGGCGAGAATGTTCTCAACGATGAAGAGATGACCTCTATCAGATCGGAGAAGTACAGGGAAGAGAAAGCACGCCATTTCATCGACATGGTGAAGAAAAAAGGGAACAAAGGATGTTCAAAGACGATTGACGCACTTTATCAAGAGGATCCCACCCTTTATGAAGAGCTGGGTTTGAGCAGACCTTTATTTCGTCCTTAATAGAACTCTGTGTTGCTGAGGATCCTAATGGTTTATGATGATGAGAAATGTGATCATCAGGATCTCAAATCTATTGGTCAGGTATAACATTCTTCAGATTTCAAATAATAATGTATCAGTTCAGACACATTTTTGACAAGACCCACTCATAAGGTGACATTCTTGTGAATGAATACATTCTGTGTTTGTTGATTTTTTTATTTGTTGGCTCTTTATTTTTTATATACATATTTATTTTTTTACAACTGAAGCGCTTTACCATTGTTTTATTGTTCACAGATTTTGATAAAACATGCTTATGATTGACGGTGATTAGCTTTTCTTTTCTTTTCTTTTCTTTTCTTTTCTTTTCTTTTCTTTTCTTTTCTTTTCTTTCCCTCCCTGAGGGTGATTTGGTTTGTGTGTTGGTTAAACCAGACGGATCTACTAGCTCTTTGGTTTACTTAGAGATGGATTGATTTATGGTTAGGCCATACAAAATTTGGTTGAAACATATTCCTGGTTTAATACAGTTAGGCGAGCGAAGAACAAGACTAACAAGTCTAAAATCCCTGCTAGCACTCTTGAGAGGCTGTGCTGCTCCTTACACCAAGTCTCACATGGTCAACCGTCCTTACATTATCAATTCCAGCAACACAGGGTCTGAATCACACGTCATCATGTCCTGGTATAGCCAGAGAAAAGGTTAGGTAAACTACTACAGATTTAATTTACATATATACTCTCTGGATTCATGAGATCGAGATGGATTTTTCAAATTCCATTCCGATTGGCTACGATTGGTAGATTGGAAAAACACGGCATTATGCATGCAAAATACATCCTACCCAAATTGGAATCACATGTTGAAAGAGCTTCTATAGAGTGTATCAAAACTTCTGGCCTTAGGGGTGCCATAAATGCATTCCACCAAGCGGGTACGATCTGGACTATTTGAGGGAAAGTTTTACCAATGTGTATTACTTTTCTGAATAGCCCACAACACGTAGACTTAGACATTTAAATTGCAGAAGAACATTTTCCCATCGCAGGCATTAAATCCATATTTGTATATACAATTATATATTAATGATTAATAATTTATTAATTTATTAAAAACAAAACATGACCAACAATAAAGCACATATACATCTTTATGTGAATGGCATAATGTATATGGATACAAAATAAATAATTAGTAGTCATATCTCAAGTCTACTTTGGTGTCTACTGAAAAAAGCAAGATAATTTCTGATATGAAGATAAAGGTAATTTTACACAATATTAAAGGGAACATTTCAATTGATGATAAAAAGCCTTTAAAAATAGGTTTTTGTGACCCAAAAGGAATGACTCAATGTTGCCTTTTCATGGTGTTGACTACAGACAGTTTATGAACTAAGCTTGTAAGCCTGTAGAGGGCGATGATACCTCATTTAACCACCGTAGCCTAGGGTAGGGTAGGGTAGTCATTACATCTAATTAATAGTACGGACTTTCGGTGGTAGGGGGCATTTGGGAGGGGAATGGGATGCATTCTCCTATTCTTCTTCTCTACTACAGGCCAAGAGACAGAGAGAAAGAAACAGTAAATAGATAGATAAATATTTAACATAATATTCACTATTTTCGAGGGACTAAAAGAAAGTAAGAAAGACAGACAGACAGAAAGACAGACAGACAGACAGACAGACAGACACCTGAGTTGCTGTATTGATTGTTTCTCTCTACAACCTACAATTTCCACTGAGGTAAGGACAGAACTACTTGTACTGCTAAGACTAATATTGATATTTGCTATTGCTACTAGAGTTATGACTTCTTTTACACAATATGTTCCCTTTTGTCAACGATTGAAAGCTCTTTTAATGTGACTTCTATTGACCCTTCTATTGTGTCAAATTTGACGTTTTTTCAAGTTATGTGGGTCAACATTACTATAGGGTGCTTTTTGGTGTCCTGTTAATAAATCAAAAAACTTTGGGTCATTTTAACGTCTACTCAGGCTTTTGTGAGCCCCCCAGACAGTTTTTAAGTTGCTTGATTCAGTATTTAGATATTTGATAATATTTATTTTATCAGACACGCCCCCTTCCTATACAAACCCATTATAACTTCAAACTCCATTTTTAGATTCATCACCTCCTAATACTCCTAATTACTTTTTTCATTTATTTTATTTAATGTTTTTATTGTATTTAATTTTTTTCATTTTCCAAAACATATATTAAAAAATGATGAAAAATCTTAAAAACACAGCCGGATGGGACGGATTTTGTGTTCTTTATATTTTAACAGCCACATAGAGAGCAAAACGATGTCATAAGGGTACAGAACCTTGCAAGCTGCAAGATCTTCTGTAAACTATTTCCTTGGAGCAAGGTTAAATGTGAGCCTATAAATCACACACATTCCCTTTAAAACAAGCTGTCCCTTCATTTGTTTTTATTTGTAAAAGAATTGTATGGATAGAGATGGAGCCTTTGAGCCAACCTGTAAAACCTCAGCCAAAATGGGACAGATTTTATGTTCTTTAGATTTTAACAGAGCTGCATGGACATAGAGCGCAAAAAGATGTCAAAAAGGGTACAGATCTGCAAAGCTGCAAGATCTTGTGTAAACCCTTTACTTGGAGCAAGGTTAATTCTGAGCCTTAAATCACATCTTTACTTGGAGCAAGGTTAAGTGAGCCTTACAAATCACATCTTTACTTGGAGCAAGGTTAAGAGAGCCTTACAAATAACATCTTTACTTGGAGCAAGGTTAAGAGAGCCTTACAAATCACATCTTTACTTGGAGCAGTGTGAGCAGTGTGAGCCATATAAAATCACACACATTCCGTTTAAAACATGCTGTCCCTTCATTTGTTTTTTTTGGATAGAGATGGAGCCTTTGAGCCAACCTGTGAAACCTCAGCCAAAATGGGATGGATTTTTATGTTCTTTAGATTCTAACAGAGCCTCATGGACAGAGAGCAAAAAGATGTCCAAAGGGTACAGAACCTTGCAAGATCTTGTGTAAACTATTTACTTGGAGCAAGGTTAAATGAGAGCCTTACAAATCACTCACATTTCGTTTAACTATTTAGGGCGGGAACCCCTATTTGTAACTATACCTTTCAGGACGGGAAACCCCTTTTGGGGTTGTTTCTATGTACAGTATATAGCAACATACTTTTTTTTTTAATTTTTGAATAAATATTTGAAGTTTTTCAGAAAACTTAGGTCAGGATTTAGAAGGCACTATTAGAATCGGCCTCAGGTCTAAATGGGTTAAAACATTCTGTCCCTGAATTTGTTTTTATTTGTAAAAGAATGACATGCCTTTTGTGTGAATACAAACAAGCACAACTTTGATAGATTTGTGTCACATTGGACAGCATCTGTTAACATTTTGAAACTGTTACGTCGTCATGCCTACCCATGCACATATGTAACCTGCCCTTGTTCGTTTAAGACCTGGAATGCCCTTAAGAGTCATTTGTCCAGGAGCCACCCTCAACTTGCCACTGAAAAGGCTGAACTGACAACAAGGGTGCCCATATGAGACAAATATTGTGTCCAGAAAACACAAGGCATCTTCTATAAATGATTTAATTTAAAGCCTGGCATTGCTCAGAGTTTAAGGCCAGAACGTAGTCATCCCTCTCAAGATTCAAGCAATGAATTGCAGGAGAATATTTCAGATGATGAGTCAAGTGCTTCTGTCCATGAAACGCAAAATGTTGAAGATGTGTCCTGTTCTATAGTGTAAATTTGCCTCAGTTTTATATAACCCATTTAGACCTGAGGCAGATTCTAAAAACAGCTTCTAAATCATTTTTTTTTTTAGTTTTCTGAAAAACTTCAAACATTACAACAAATGTATGTTGCTATATACTGTACATACAACAAATGTATGTTGCTATATACTGTACATACAACAAATGTATGTTGCTATATACTGTATATAGCAACAGGAACCCCAACAGGAGTTCCCGTCCTGAAAGGTATAGTTACAAATAGGGGTTCCCGCCCCAAAATTGGAGCATGGTTTTCTTGTCTCTGGTGTGGCTGTTGATGACTTCTTGCAGGAGCTACAGTATTTGTTGGTTTCAGTCCCTGTTTACAAGCTTTTTTCCCCCCAATATTTTCTGAGACTGCCGATCTTGTATATTGATGATTTAGTAGAGCCTTACGTATACTGTTAGACTGACTGGTTTACTGACTGTTTACTGTTACAGACTGATAGGATTACTGACTGATTTACTGACTGACTGATTGTGAGACAGACTGGGTTAGACTAATATAGCCTTAAGGCTCTGCTATTTTTAAGGAAGAGGTAACACTCCATTGGCAGCTAGCAAATGGCAAAGATGTGTTCAAAATGGTCCGCCAGTCATGTTATTGGCAGGCAATTTGTGAATGTGTAAAATACCTTTGCCTGGACCTCATGACAATTTGTTTTTAATATCACTGCAGATATTGTATGTTAAATGTTCCACATGACTGTTACAGACATGTGGATTTTGGTAACATTTTTGCATTGTTGTCTTAATCTGGCACTGTATAAGACTTTGCCACTTAGAAAATGTACTGTTGCCATGTTTAGGGCTAATGTTTTACCGAAGCACTTTTGCCTCGAAAAATGTATGTATCTCTTTGCATCTCTCTCTCTTCATCTCACCCTGTCTCTCTGCCTCTACCTCACTTCTTTGTGTGCAAGCGTTATTTTATTGGATCTGAGATTTGTTGGGTTTGCCAGACTCAGAAGTGAATGTATATCGTGCACATGCAAGTGGCACTTTGTTAAAATGATTCAGATTTTTTGTATTCATGGTATTTGTTCTCAGGAAGACGCCATAATAAATGTTGAATATAAATTTGTCTCTTCGTAATTTCAAGTGTATTTTTCAACTTGTAGTAAAGTATACAGTTTACTTGTAACAGGTTGACGCAAACGCATTAGTTTTTGTTAAAGAGAAAAAAATACTTTGTTTTATACATAATTTTGCTTTGTAGTTACTTAAGATATGAGCTTAAATAAAAGCGAAAATACAAGTTCATTCAAAGAGAATTCATGATTTGGTTCAAATTTAAAATATTCATTGGTTGTAAGAAGTTTCTTAACTTACGGTAACTTAAGATAACCTTAAACAAAAGTGAAAGAACTAATGCATGTAAAGAGAGTACATTGCTTTAAGTAAAAATTGTGATTTAATTATAATTAAAAATATTCATTGGTTGTAATAACTTATTTAATAAGTAAGTGAATATATTTGCTTTGGAGAAGGGTAATTTTCAAGTTGAGAAAAACTAAAATAATTACTTGTAACAAGTTGATGCATTTTTTTTTTACTTTGATCCAAAGTCTCAATTTTTACTCTGTACCTGTTGTCACTTCTTCCTCTGTTTGTAGCCTACCAGGGATCAACCATGGCAACTTCACAATCTGTCAACATCAAAACTATTCT
The DNA here is from genome assembly GCF_963280865.1 of Gymnoscopelus braueri. NCBI lineage: Eukaryota > Metazoa > Chordata > Actinopteri > Myctophiformes > Myctophidae > Gymnoscopelus > Gymnoscopelus braueri. The sequence goes on along the minus strand of NC_137613.1, from coordinate 23,562,094 downwards.
GGTTGAGCTGGGAGACGAAGACTTCAAATTGTTCAAGTTTCATCTTTCTGAAGATGAACGGATCCCTAAGCGGATCCTCTATCCCCAGCTGGAGAAACTTGACAGGTTGGACACCAGTGCTAAGATAAATCAGACCTACGGCGCTGACAGTCTGAAGTACATGCTGGGGGTTCTGGAGGAGATTGACAGGAATGATCTAGTGGAGAAATTTTCACGTGCTGTGTCAACACCCACCAAAAGAAAAGGTAGATCAACAGAAGTTAAACATGGGTACATGTATGCACATTTTGTAAGATCCATATACTGTATAAAAAATTAAGCCTTCCTGAGTCAATGAATATTGCAGTTGTATAAACTACATAAATGCAGAGTATATTATCTTATGAAACTTTGCAGTATGGTAGAGGGTCCTGCCAAAAAGTGCTGAAACAAATCTGACTTAAATTGGCCAAAAGGGGACATATAGCAATCGATTGAAAATGTGAACTTTTAATTGTTTTAATATATATATTGTTTTGGGGCAATCGAACGCTGTCAGGCTGAATTAGAGCCTATGTGGTATGTGCCTTAAAGGGATATTTCACTTTCAAACATGTTTGGGGTAATTTTAATCTACTCTGCCTTTGGTGAACACCCCAGACAGTTTTTAAGTTGCTTGATTCAGTATTTAGATATTTGATATTCATCAGACATCCCCCCTTCCTCTACAAAGCCATTGTAACTTCAAACTCCATTGTTACCATGATAGATTCATCAAAAACACCTGTCCTTGGTTCTAGTGACTGATAGTGTCCTTCTCGTGAGGGGGCCGTTTTTTTTCAATTACTTTTTCATTTATTGAATTTCTTCATTTTCCAAAAGAGTTGAATACGTATCAAAAAAGCAATTGAAAAAACACGGCCCCTCCAGATTAAAAGGCAAATATCAGTCACCACAACCAAGGACGGACAGGTGTTTTCAATTAATCTATCATGGTTAAAATGGCGTTTGAAGTTACAATGGGTTTATATAGGAAGGGGGCGTGTCTGATAAAATGAATATCAAATATCTAAATACTGAATTAAGCAACATAAAAACTGTCTGAGGTGTTCACAAAAGGCAGAGTAGACGTCAAAATGACCCCCAAACATGTTTGAAAGTGAAATATCCCTTTGAACAGGCACATGTCATGCCTCGTTTGACCTACAACCATGAAACTTGCTTACAGATAATGGCCCTCATTTATCAATGGAGCGTAAAAAAAAAAAAGAAATCCATAAATTCGTCCGTACACCAACGTCAAAGTCACATTTATGAAGCCATCCTATACAGCCAATCCTAGCGTACATTTGGTCGGAGTTTTGATAAATCTCATGTCTGAAAACGAGCGTCATTTAAATAACACAGCCTTAAATATTCTCGAAACGCCCCGATTTTATGACTTGAAGAACCAGAATACGACCAAACAAAGCATGAAGTTGCCCCCGCTCGCCTTGCTCCCTTTCAAGTCCGCGTCTGACATACACACACATACACACGCACCTACTTGCAAGCCCAAGACAAGTGTAGCATTGGCACTCTGTGTATCTTTCATGTATTCCATGATGGTACAATCTTTGTCAAGTAGCCTACATGAATGACACCAATCTCATCGTCATGAATCATACCATACGTTTGTATATTAATTTAACCCATTACGAGCAGTGCGCAGTGCGTGTTGTAGTTACACTAAAATAAAACAATGTATTCCCTCTTGAGTCAAGGGCTGCCGTGACGCCACGTTAAATGAGAGATAGCAGGCAAGGCAGTGAATAATCTGAACGTTTATGGAGTGATCATTGATGAATGAATTATAAACATTAATGGATGAAGGCTGCGAAGGCTGCGAAGGATGCGACCCGTTGTGAGCTTGTAGATATGCTGTTTTCAAATAGCCAATGCAGCCAGATCTGCAAGCTTAACCGAATGACTGTTAAAGCAGTTTGTAGTCTACAACTGCTCCCGGCCAGACGTGAGATCTGAGTGTGCGGTAGGCTAAAGTCAACGTCAGGATATATTGATAAATGCCGAAAGTTGCGGTGATCTCGCCGTGTGCCCATTATTTGGTCTACACCGCGTTGATAAATGAGGGCCAGTGCCTCTATTCTTGAGGAACAAATCTGCCACTGTGACCCATGAGCTTCCGCCATTTTTTGTAAAACACTTAACTCCTCCTGGGGACATCCGGACTTGCGAGGCACACCGATCTGCACCAAACTTGGCACAAACATTGTTCTGATCGCAAACATTGACTGCGACACTAGCCACACCAGGGACCATGTGTAGCCCCCAGGGGCCCCGTGGGTGCCACAGGCGCACCGTTGCTCCTATCTGCACCAAACTTAGCACAAACACTGTTCAGGGCTCTGCCATTAGAATAGTCACACCAGGCCCTGGGGCAGCGTTGGGGGAACCCAGGGGCCATGTTAGTGCTTCAATCTGCACCAAACTTGGCACAAACACTGTTCAGGGCTCTGCCATTAGAATAGTCACTACAGAGACCCACATGTGGCCCCCAGGGGGCCCTGGTTGCCACAGGCGCACTGTTCCCCACAAAAACTGTTCAGGGATTTGCCATGAAAATGGTCACACCAAAATGTTTAGTAACACATATGGGGCGTAGGGATGGTAGAGTTCAACGCATAGGCGCTGTGGTGTATTCAAGACTGAAGTTATGGAATATGAAATTATTAGGATATTAATATATTATAAATACAAATTGTTAGAATGTTCCATGTCAATGGGACCAACAGTAAAGTCATTAAAACAGGCTCGAGGGCGACCGTAGCTGAGTGGGTCAAGTGACTCAGCTGGCCTCTGCCCTAAGTGAAGCGGGTGGGGGCTGTGTAATCTAAAAGTGGGATCAGGCTGAATTCTTGGGTCTCTGCTCCCTCGAGGATCTACCTGGCATTCCAAAGCAGCTATCTGTGATCTGTGAGCCCAGCTGGAAGGGGTCACTCAATGGGGCATCTGTTCACTGTCCTATACCCTTTATTTAAGTTGACAGCTGTTCTCTCAACTAGTGGATTGACAGGAATAAATCCAACTGGATTTATAAATAACATGTTTACTAGGCTCTTCTAAATTTGCAGATAAATATAAGTTTTAGTAAAATAGGGCCGAGGGAAGACCCTTTAGTGGGATAAGATGATCACTTGGTGTCTAAATCCGAGGTTAATGATGGCCTCATTATTAAAGGGATTTTGACGCTCTCTCTAGAAAGGAGGGGCTGAGTTCCGACAGCGGGGGAACTCAGCAGAGGAGCGCGGTTCTATTATTCATACAACGTCGGATATATTACTGTTTAGACTTATTTCGAAGCTAATAAAATGTTGTATAACAATGTCATAATGTGAACATATGGGAAGTACGGGACCAAAGCCCCCACGCTCAATTGGTTAGCCCCCTCATGAATCTCAGATGTCAGGCTCAAACTTGCAGTACTATTACCATTACCATTACTATACCAGGACGCAGATAGGTGTTAACGCGCCGTTAACACCTAGAACAATAGCCCAGACAGAGAAAAAAAAAAGATTTTCGGTCGGGGGCGGGGCTATTGCGGTTCGAGTTGAGCACATAAATCGGCACGCCTGGTTCAACGGTTAACCATTTAACCGGAATGTGTATTTACTAACCGTTTAGGACTAATACCCAATATTAAGTAATATAAAAATAAACAAAATATCAACAGAATATTACTGGAATAAATCACTTAATTATAATCTAAAATTATTCCTCATGCAATATTTTACAATATATATAAATAAATGAAACATTTGAAGAGAAGAAAACAACCTTATAGAATGAGATATAGACCTAATGTATGTTACAATACATGTGTTAGACCCCATTTAATTTTGAACTTCCCAAACATAGATTAAACGGTCCAAAGGTTAAACGTTTACCAAAAAAGGTCCACATGTCCATCCCTAATGGGGAGCTACTGCCATGTTTAACACTTGAATTTTCAGCGCAATATAGGACTGGATTTGAAGGCTGAAAATCTAGTTATTTAAAATCCCTGTTGAAAAGTTTGGACGTAAAAAAAAGTGAAGCCTACATGAGCCAATGGATATTGTAATGGAGAGGGTGTAGCTCAGTGCTTAATTTTTAAATGATTAGGTGCCGGAGCTCATGAATCTGACTAAAAGTCATGCCCTCTCATTAAGTTGTAAACATTGACAACTACTTTGACATGAGGCCTTCTGCAACTAATATAGTGAGCGTAGGAGTCAGATCACTCAGCTCACGGGTGCAACCATTTTTCTAACAGCAAATTAAAGTGTTTAATTTGTGGCGATTTACAAACTTGGTTTCATTTCATCCATGGTCCTTTTCCATTGCAGGAAGGGACATTGAGGGGAAAATATGAAAGTTCAATTAATTATAAATATCCTAAAATAAAAATATTGTATTGTATTGTATGTGTATTTGATAAGACGGAACAGCTTCTTGATTTCCCTGAGTGCAGCAATCAGGTTCCGGAGCCGAGCTCCGGCACAAATTAAGCCCTGGTGTGGCTTCATAAAAATGCAAATACTTACAAATGCTTTCACGTGACACCACAAAATGTTGTATGCTTATCAGTAGACATAAGCAGAGTCTGGCCCTCCATTATTGGCCCATTAAAACAAAATGTCATTTTATTTCTTAGTTTTCTTCAGAAGTTTTTGGCAGTTAAAACATCACTTTTCATCTTGGCAGAATGGTAGAGGGGCATGCCACATGGGCAAAATAATTATCATACACTGATTGGCCAAAGGGGAACGCAATAGCAATAGATTGAAAAATGCTAAAATTCTCAAAGTCATGCCCCGTTTGACGTACTGGCATGAAATTAAACCATGCACTGGAATGAATGTTGCCCACTATAGCTTTAATGTCATTGATTGTGACACTGTGGGCCTTATTTTGCGTGTCTTAAGTACCAGGTCTTATGACTTAACTTAAGACCGAGGGTAATTTTGCCACACCACTGCCAGCGAGTTTCGAGTGTTTTCACTCACCTTTGAGAAATCATAGAATATTTATTTATTCATTCTTGTCATTGGCAATGTGGGCCATAGCAAAATATGACTGGCAGCCAAAGAGTTAAGACACGCAAAATAGGATCCTGTAAATTCACACACACACACACACACACACACACACACACACACACACACACACACACACACAGACACACACACACACACACAATACAGCCTGTGTATCAGAACACAATATAGGTTTTATAGTTTTTTACTCAATCACTACTGATAAAGATTTCTTTGTTTTCCAGAGAAGAAAGAACATCGTCGTAAATTCTGTGGTACAACCCCCTCCTCCAGCAATCCTGTTCCAACCCGCCGCCCCAATCCTTCCAAGGTGCACCATGGCTTGATCTGTGAAGGCTGTGAGGAAAGTATCATCGGAACCAGGTTTAAGTGTACACTGTGTCCTGACTATGACCTGTGCTCTGACTGTCAGTCCACTGGGCGTCATAAGAAACATCCTCTGCTGGCCATCCAGGACCCAGCACAGGTCAGAATTTATCCTCTTTCATTTGAAAACTATACTGGTCGAAACTCTAATTACCCACCTCAGGGAATGTAGAAAAGGAGAGAATATTGAAAATAAAAACCATAGTGACAGCATACGGTTAACAAGCTTCATATTCCTACAGTGGCCAAAATGTACAGTAACTTGTTTGGGAAACATCTGCATCTTCATTTGGCCTGAACTGGAAATAAGCTATCTTGCGCTACCATTTTGAGCCATGGCCTAGAGAGCTAGTAGCAGACTGGCTAACAACAACAAAACACGTTACATTGTGTTGCAGACACCGTTAAACGCACTGGCAACACTAAACACGGTAAATTATATGAACAATACAAACACAAATGATAAACTTAAGTTATTAAATTTAAAAAAAGTAACGAGAAAGTACTTTAATTGACGGGATAAAATGGGCTTAATTCAATGTATTGCGGATGGACCGGAAGGAAAGCCACGGGTCGATGCCACAGCCGGATGTGGGAGAAGCACAAATGGAGAATAAATTAGCTCTCTAGCTAAAACTAAAAACAACTTCAGAATGAAGCAGTCAATTACCTAAGTAAAAGGTTGAACTACAACTGCCTCTCCTATTAACTCTTTGACTGCCAGAAATAAAACATAATTTTGCCACGCCACTGCTGGCATAGTGGAACTGACGCGAGTTCTATCGTTTTGTTATTTCCATAGGAAAAAAGGAAAGGGAAGAAGAAGAAGGGGGGGAAGAGAGATCAATCAAAGAACACAAACAAATTATATAGGTTACGTCTGTGTCTGTGTCTATGTCATAGGTCATAGGTCCATTTGCAGAGAAGAAAACTGCAGTATAGAATGACATATAAACCTAATGTATGTTACAATACATGTTTTAGGCCCTATTTGAACTGTCCATACATCGGACTGCAACTTTATTTATTGATACTAGGGTACCTTTGGGCACCGGCCTAGTCAGGTTTCTTCTGACATTGGCTATGTTGTACTTCATTATGTTTAAATGTCATGTCACAAAAGAGGGTATTTGTAATTAAAAAAAAAAAAAATGGCCGCTTCACTGTTCTACCGTAGTTCTGGGGGCTTGCAAATTACCAATATTTGTACAAAGTCATAGCTTATTGGTCTCAATATTTGTCACATTCAGCCCTGGATTTAGGGGTCATATTAATCACATTAGATTCACATTTTATGTATTTTCCCCACAAGTTATTTTCATTCGAATTAAATGTGATTGAACTTGCACTAATGACTTAAGTAGATTTTTCACTATTTAGAATATAGTATATCTTAATTATTAATAATTATAGCTTGTAGATTGGCTATTTTCACCATTTGAAATTGTTTTGAAATAAAAATTAAAAAAAATACCCGCGACAATATATAGCCTATATGGTTCTGCATCAGTATATGAGTCAGTTTTAGCAGATGTCATTATAATTGACTACCATGACTCCCTATGAATTTCATGGGCCTGGGTAGGTCAACCTGGTCTTGCGGGGACCTGCCCTATTGCGCAGCAGCACAACAGGTGAATGCAATGAACTTAAACGAAAACAATGTCAAAATGTCACATTCTAGCCACAGGTCATCAGCATGTCCGTACACAGACAAACGTGTCCGTGGCAAGACATGTCTATGTCCGTGGCTTTCCCAAACCAGACCACAGAGGTAATTGATGACCTTGGGTGCCAAGTAATGGCTGTCCTCCTTGGAGGAAAGTGTTGAGATTCCAACAACAATGCAATAACACTTTGAGTAAGAAGGTTGTCTCAGCCTCGTCTTGTAACGCCTGAAAACTGACAGGTGAGAAAATGCCATCAAAAGTGATCAAGAAAGTCAACCTCTTGGTTCTCCAACATCTCAATGTCACTAAAAACTAGGCAAAAACAAACTGATTTGACTACTTCTTGGCCTAAAGCCCATGATCCACCTAATTCCAACACACTTTGCTTGTCAAGGATGGCTCAGGGTAGAAGGGTTAAGCAATAAAAAATCACACCCAGTGTGAAGTGGGCGGTGTGGTCACAGTGGTCATCACAGTGATGGAAGTTCACTTAAAGAAAAGTAATATTGTGGACCAACCATTGTACACCCCTAACTTAAAAAAAAACATAAATGTTTTTTTTTTTTTTTTTTAAACCATAATTTTTTTAAGTGCATAGTCCTATTTATAGGGCTATGCACATGTGTCATGTTTCACTAGCCAATCACAGTCCTGAATAGACTGTGATTGGCCAATCACGGTGCAGGGTTAGGGGGGTACAATGGTGGCCAATCACAGCGCAGCGAATGTCGATGTCCAAACCTCACATATAGGGGCGGTTTCACCGCCCAAAAATGGGATTGGTATTTAAGTCAAAAGGGCACTGCCCTCAATACCCTTGTACCTGACTAACTACTACTTCACCAAAGTGAGTGACACAGCCACAATACTAGAGGGAGCAACAATCTGGTACTACCCAAGTATAGAACGAACATGGGAAAATTCTCATTCTACCACCAAAATGTGGAATGCCCTGACACCATGCATTAAAATATGTAAATCTCTGGTTTCTTTCAAAAGTAGCCTGAAAAACCATCTATCAGGAGACCACAAAGGGAGGTAAATGCAATTTCCCATAGAAAGGATGTGTCATTCACTGCCAACGTTTTTCCCTTTCTACTTTGTACGTATAGTGTTTTGACTAGCTTTTAGTTAGTCTTAACCACCGGTGCAGTTATGGCACAGATACTGGCTTACCATTTAGAGAGTGCTTTATTGGGATTAAGATTTGACAAGGTGGGTTCACATGTGCTCACCCTGATTGCAATTAAAATACATCCGATTTCAACACAACACTCACGTTCAGCAACATAGGTGACATTTCTGAGATACACATAGCTGATGAAGGCTTGACGCCGAAATGCGTACAAGGACCACTTAAGCCATTTTCAAGTCTTCATATTTAGACGCTTGCCATTCCACCAAAACAAATTCCACAATTTTGGCACCCCACTGTTCCTTAATTGGGGTGCCAAATTTGTAACTCTGTGTATTACTCTACTGTATTTTAACTGTCTGTATGTTATCGTATTGGGTTTTAGGTCTTTCTGAAAGTGATTTTATGGGGACTCAGCAGAACTCTCTCTTCACAGGGTCCTGTGATGGTGCACACCTTTGCTGAAAAACTCCGGTCGCTCAAGCTGGAAGACCAGGCATCAATGTATCAAGGTTGGGCCATACAGAATTCAAAAGAGCAGTATTCAAATGAAGTTTTTACCAAACCACCCCCCAAAAATGTTTAGAGACAACATTATAGACAAATGGCAGGGAAAATCAAAAAGCCATTTGACACCCATTGACCCATCAACTCCTGAGAGAGTATCACATTTGGTGAAGTTTGGTCAAAAAAAGCAAACAAGGAAAACAAAAAAAAGGAAAGAAAATAGATAAAATAAAAATAAATCATGTTTCTGCAACATGGTTCGAGCTTCAAACTGCATTTTTTTGTCAAATCGCTCTATAGTGGCCGTTGCTGTTGTTGTTTGTTTGTTTGTTTGTTTGTTTGTTTGTTTGTTTGTTTGTTTGTTTGTTTGTTTGTTTGTGTGTGTGTGTGTGTGTGTGTGTGTGTGTGTGTGTGTGTGTACACTATGTATGTAGCCTATAATTATCACTATCACTAATTTTACAATTTGTCCCATTTCAAGGTGCTTCCACACCTTTTTCAGAGAAGGAGCTGATGTCTGTGAGGAATGAGTTCATTCAAAGAGTCTCAGAGCCCACCCTGAACAATCTACTGGACCAACTTCTGGATGAGGAAGTTATCACCGTTGATGAAATGGATTCAGCCATGGGGAAACTTCTCAGGGCAGAAAAAGCACGGGAAATTATCGACATGGTGCGGAGAAAGGGAAACAAGGCGAGTTCCACAATGATTGACCTGGTTCATCAGCTGGACCCTACCCTTAGTGAACTACTGTGGTTGTAGCCCTCAGCTCACCAGTAGGAGGCCACAGCAGAGAAGGGTTAATACTGTAGGTAGGTCATGGAGGATAGATAGACAGCACTGTGATAAGCCTGCAAGAGCAGTTTTCACGGAAATTACGACATTCACCAATCTTTTCTTAGCTGTGATTTGTTCTTAGGTAAGAACAGAATCTACACACACTCAAGAGCTCTCTTACGCACAATTGAGTGCTGTTATGTTTTGCTAAATAATTGGTTCTTCTGTTCTCTTAAATGTTACTGTTGTATAATATAGGATTTAAATTACAATAACATTGTTTATCATTTATAATGTTTTTTTCTTTAGAGTAGTGGTTCTCAAACCCACAGGGATCTTTGAGGGGGTTCCAGGGGTCCCCAGCAAAACGAGGAAAGGTTTAACCACTTTAACCCTATGATATACTTTTTCAGAAAATAGACGATCTACAAGGTCACAACGCATTATATTGCGGCCCGTTTTGAGCTTGTAGATCGGCTATTTTCAAAACATTTTTGATAAATGTTATTAATCGTATTAATCACACATCTCCTCTTATGGGTGTCTCTGGCAGAAAACATTTTCAGATGGGGTCTGGAGCCAAGTAGCCTACATATAAATGTAGGGGTCCTTGACATGAAAATGTTTGAGAACCACTGCTTTAGAGTTTTCTTTAGAAGAAGTTTAAGAAGACAATTACGAAGAATATTGGTGAATGAGACCCATTGTTCTGATGCTTTATCTTCTGTGTATTTCTCCACAAAATGTCATTGTTTCACAACATCAATATTTGTATGATGTACTTGTCAGCAGCTTAGACTTTTTCTTATAAAAGTCAGGAACCTTGCTTAACATCGTAAAACATCTTCAGTAGCCTAAACTTTAGGCTACTGAAGATGTTTTACGATGTTAAGCAAGGTTCTAGGCCAAGGTTCAAGGCCCTAAAGGATAGGCTAGAGTGCTATTCTTATTGTAGATTGTAAATTGGGGTTAACTAACTCTCTAACTGACCATAGAAAGTTTTTCACTGATAATATGTCTGCTCTACTCTTAATGTTAGCAGAGTGACCTGCACGGATATATTCTCTCCCCTGCGTTGTTTTCTTTTGTACACAAATTAAACCATAATCCATTACAAACACTTGCTCCCATCAGTAGTTTCCTTTTCAATGAATAGTAACACCATGAACATCATAATTTTATATATTGTGTTAATTATTTAGGAATGAGTGCTGATAGTGTGGGGGGCTCCTTTCACACTGTTTTACAAATCACACATTAGGACTTGGTCAAACATTTTCAGTCGTGAGATTTTATTTTGCTTTGATCCATGCATTGATTAGGTAGTTAAGCACAAACACCTGGAAGACTGTAGAAGAAATACGACTTTGTAAATCAATAAAATCTCAAATGCAACATATGTACAGTATTGTCTTTACCGTACATTGTGAATATAAATGTCAGAATCTGTGATCATTGTTTATTGTTCATTAAATGGATCCCCATTAGCTGATACCGGGTGACAGCTAATCTTCCTGGGGTCCGTAGGAGATACATAAATACATGAAAATACATAATATGACATTATACAAAATAAAATACAACATAAGAGTGTTCCAGGCTCTGCTCCAGAGAATTCCCAGCTCTAAGCTAGAGTAAACCATACAGTCTTGAACCCTTCCAGACCTGTCTCAACCTATACGTGCTGTAAAGACACACTAGAGTTTTCCATGCTCTGAAGCAGAGATTTCCTGGCTCTTATATAGTGTAGAATCATAAACCATTATATGACCATACTAATAGTAGTAGTAGTAGTAGTAGTAATAATAATAATAATGTATTTTGGACGTGAGGTGGGGGACTCCGAGTGTGGGGGGCTCCAACAAACAAGAACAGACTAGAATGATGAGAGGAACTAAGTGTCATCGGGTTTGAAAGAAAACAGATCTTCAGTAAGTTCCTTTAACATAAATACCTTTCCCTCAAGGGGCAAGGTATTTATAATAATAATAACAATAATAATAAAAGCAATTATAGTAATAATAGCTAATTATATGAGACCGTGCATACTTTGACTACACCTGTTTGTTCCATCTTAGACCTGCGCAGCAGCATTGTCTGACCATCTGACAGGCATCTAAACATATGTATTCACTCCAAAAATGTATAGCTATAAAACTAATAAATACATGTGAAATTTGTGAAGGCATAATGTGTCATATGAAATTGGTCATTTGGTAGGATATTTTGGACGTGAGGTGGGGGGCTCCGAGTGTGGGGGGCTCCAACAAACAAGAACAGACAAGAATGATGAGAGTAATAAGCCACACCCTCGGACCTATATGGTTTGAAAGAAAACAGATCTTCAGTTCAGATCTGATCTCCACAGAGCCAAGTGTTCAGGTCAACAACACAAGCAGTAAATACCTTAACATAAATACCTTGCCCTCAAGGCCCTCATATCTCATGAACGAAAAAAAATTAGTTACTCCACTGGGCCCTCTACAGATCTGTCAATGGAATTTTTCTATAGACCAGATTTTTCTAGCCAAAAAGTGTATTTTAGACGTGAGGTGGTGGGGGGCTCAGAGTGTGGGGGGCTCCAGCAAACAAGAACAGACAACACTGATGAGAGTAATAAGCCACACCCTCTGACCTAAGTGTCATTTGATAACAGGGCGTTTGAAAGAAAACAGAACAAAAAATTATGATGAAATTATGTTCTTTTCGGGGGGAAAAAACAAAATATATGATGAAACGATGTATCCCCTGTCTAATTGTCTGAAAAATGCACAAAGGTAATTTTTTTTTTTTTTAAATCAATTTTCCTGCAGCCTTCACTGCCCTGCAGGAGGTGAAACAGTGACATCTGCTGGGCCATTAATTGGAACTGCATGGAAAAGGGCTTAAATTCCAGCATTCCTTGCTCCTTGAATATGACCAATGAATATTCATTTATTTTAATTCAGTCTCCTGTTTCTCCTAGCAAAAACCCATATCAATGCATTCATATCCAAGTTGTTAGTTGTTGACGCTCATCAAATACCACCCAAACCCTCTTTCATATAGGTACCAAGAGTCCAAGATTCTATATATTGCATTGACAATATGGTGAAGCCAAAATACAGCTGTCTTTACTGCAATAAATTCAAGAGTTGTCTGTGACCAGTTTCTGCTGTTAGAGTGAGTGTATAGAACTTGTAACTAGAAAGTACTGTTCCTGAAGAAACAGTGTGGGATCGCTAAGAATGTTGATGGTATTGAGTATTGATAGTTTTATAATGTAGTTATTAGTAGTGTTAAAGGTTTAAGGTTCTAAAGGTTTGAAAGGTTTAAGGCTCTGAATGTTTGAAATGTTTGAAAGGTTTAGTCAAGTCAAGTCAAGTCACCTTTATTTATATAGCACATTTAAAAACAACAGAAGTTGACCCAAAGTGCTTTACAATCACAATAGTATAACCTAATAAAAATACAGCATAGTTAAAGAAACATAAAGCAATACCTAAACAAAAACACCAAAGATAGGAGAACATAAAAGAAATACCAAAAAAGAGGAAAAATACATTCAGTGGCCATAAATTAAGAATGCCCTCAGACTGAGCTGAAGGCAATGGAGAAGAGGTGGGTTTTTAGGGTGGATTTAAAACTTTCAATGGTGGAGCTGGATTTAATGTGCAGTGGTAAGGTTCGAATGGTTTGAAAGGTCTAAGGTTCGAAAGGTTTGAAAGGTGTTAAAGGTTTGAAAGGTGTTAAAGTATTCGTGTTAAAAGTTTTGATAGTGTTTAATAGTGTAAAATGGAGTTTTTTAGAGTAAAACAGTGATTGCTAGGGTCTAACAGGCAGTTGCTAGGGTCTAATAGGAGGCCAAACGTTGTAGAGTTGGAACAGAGTTTGTAGCTAAAAGTATGAAGGACTAGTTAAGTGTCAAAAAACGTGGGGAATATAGTATAATAAATATAGTGGCAATAACATTAGTGTGATCGCTAAGGCAATCCCACAATTACATTTAGCCAAAGGAAAAATAGCACACACAATATGAATACTGCTCCTATGATGTGATTGGTTGGGGCAGTCTACAGCCCACCCTCAAAGTTCCTATCCACTCACAGTGGGTACAACCCACTGTGAGTGGATAGATAAATAGTAGGATATACAGACAGAGTAAAATAAAGTAAGAAAGAGAGGTCTGTTGAGTTGCTGTAGGCTATTGTTTGTTTCACTACACAAACTACAACTACACTGAGGTAAGGAAACTACTGCTATGACTAATATAACAATTTAGACTATTAATTATGAAATATTTAATAATTCATTCATTATGGATGTTGCGTTTATGATTTATGGCATTTTCGGTTGTTATAGCCTACATTTTTAAGGCAAAAGGCTATATATATATAGAGAATCAAAACACAGTTTTATTTTGAAAAGAGTAACAAGTAATGAGTAATTAATTACTTTTTTGAGTAACGAGCCCAACACTGATAATAACAATATATTAATAGGTATAAATGTAGTCAAAGTGTACATAGACAATCTACCCCCAGTAGTAGGCCTATGGGTAGAAATGAACAATCTACAAATATCCTTTTCATATAAAAACTCTATCATTTACACATTGTTTAACACACATATTCATTTACACAGCATAAAATGAAATACACCTGATCTTGAGCAGCATAGTTCAAACTGGTGTTTTTCTTTTCTTCTCTTTCATTCTTTTTTTTTTCTTTTTTCTTTTTTTTTAAACGTTTAATGGGCTTCTTAGGTTATGGTTACCCTCTTTGTTTAATAATCTATTTTGTACATTGGTTGGAAGGCATTTGTTTCTTGCTCTGTACATGGCTTGGGCTGTTTTGAATTTGACCAGATCAGGGAACTTTAGTATGTGGGATTTCAAAAAGATAACGTTAGTGTGATCACGGTATTGTGTATAACTCTTACGGCTCTTTTTTGTAGAATGGACAATTAATGAATGGTTGTTTTATAGGTAGTTCCCCATACTTCTTCTATAGAGTAGGTTAAGTATGGTAATATCATGGTGCAGCACAGTAATGATTTGGTATTGAAGATGTGTCTCGCCTTGCTAATAATGGAAATGCTAACGGAAATTGTACGATTACCTAAGACTATGAACTTAGTTTTTGTTTGGTTTATTGTTGTGGAACCACTGTTTAAATGTACTTAGTTCAGATGTTATGAATTGCAAAAGCTGCTGGATATCTTCCCTGGTACAAAAGATGTTTGTGCTGTCTGCAAAAAGTAGGCTACACATTTAGATTTGATACCGTACACAGATCATTTATATACATAATAAATAATTTGGGACCCAAGATTGTTCCCTGTGGTACCCCTCACTTGATAGTTTTATGATTTGATTTGTATTCTCCCAATTGTACTTAATGTTGTCTGTTGTCAATATAGCTCCTCAGCCATTGAGATGCAACTCCTCTGATTTTGTATCTCTTTGTTATAAGTAGGTTGTGGTGTCAAAAGCTTTATTAAGATCAATGAATACTCCAATTGTGAACTGCTTTTTGTCTATGTAATCTGTTATATAATACTGGTTTTCAGACAACAGTTTGTGTTTTGTAATGAAATCATCCAGTACGACCAAGAATATATTTTTTAATATCTTTGAGAGTTGTGGTAGCAGAGAGATTGGTCTGTAATTGGTGAATTGCTGTTTATTGCCGGATTTGAACATTTTAATTATTTTAGCAAATTGAATGTGCCAGTGTCTAATGACAAGCTGCATTATATGAGTGAAAGGTTTCACAATACTGTGTTCAATGGCAGTTCTCAGCCAGTAATTAAGGAGCTGGCCTCTTCCTTCGATGTGCTGCTGTCCGCTCAGCTGCATGCGCTCTGTCCCAGTGATTGACAGGCTGAAATGCACTGTGTGAGAAGAGAAGCTGCACACTTTATCATGTTGGATAAATGCATGTGATCAGGTTTATCTGACCGATTTTTCATATTCCATTCTGATTACGATTGGCTTCCAAAGTTTGCATGAGTGGCCTGTTTTGCACAAAAGGCCAATCATGAGCGCAGCGTCCGATTGCCGTGAAAAAGAAAGAGGCCTAGTACGCCTAGTACATTTTTGGAACCATTAAATATATGTAGAAATAATGCTTCCTCAAACTATAGGTTCACTAGTAAGAGACCACACCTCTACTTAAAGGGATATTTCACTTTCAAAAAAACTTTTGGTCATTTTATCGTCTACTCAGGCTTTTGTGAGCCCCCCAGACCGTTTTTAAGTTGCTTGATTCAGTATTTAGATATTTAATATTAATTTTATCAGACACGCCCCCTTCCTATACAAACCCATTATAACTTCAAACTCAATTTTTAACATGTTAGATTCATCAAAAACACCCATCCTTGGTTCTGGTGACTCACCCTGCCCTCCTAATACGCGAGGGGGCCGTGTTTTTTCGATAACTTTTTTCATTTATTTTTTATATTTCTTTTGGAAAATGAAAAGAATTTAATACATTAAAAAAATTAAATAAAATAAATGAAAAAAGTAATCGAAAAAACACGGCCCAACGGCAGGTGTAGTGGATGCAGTTGATCGTGAAAGGGGAGTGGCTAATGAGTGAAGGCAAGTGTGGTAGATAGGGAAGCATGGAGAACGGGGCATGGCCGTGATAAGCAGAGGGTGGTCTCTACTCCCGAACCTACGTTGTCAGACAACTACATTTGTGCCCTGCACTTCATCCTTGATTGATTGATTGATTGATTGATGTACTTTTATTTAGTAAGACATGAGAATCACAGTACATGGAAGTACAAAATTCACAATACAAGGTCTACTAAACTGGAAGACTCAGTTAAGCACGCAGCTTGTTTAAGATGAGAACCCCATGCACACAAATCATGATGACACAGACAGATATACACATTACTATACAGAATGTCATACAATCAGCTTTCAGGTTACTGGTATGAAGAGAGAAAAAATATATATACAAAAGAGGAAAATGAAAGAGGGGGGGGGGTAGGTTAAGACTTAGACAGGGGCCATTTTCGAATTGCAGCCTCCTGAAGGTGTATCTTTAGGGCAGTTTTGAAAGTGAGTAGGGTTTTACACTCCTTTACTCCTTTTGGTAGGGCATTCCACATTTTTGATGAATAGCATGAGAACGAGTTCATTCCCTTAGTTGAGCCAAATCTGGGTTGAACATGATTTGTGGAGCTGCCTCTGGTGTTATGATCATGGACTTCATTAACATTTTGGAAGTATTTTGACAAATACAGGGGGATCCCAATGTTGTGGTGTATCTTGAAGACCAGGCCCATAGCAAGTTGCTGTACTCTGTCCTCAACCATCCAATCCTAGAAAAATTAGCAGGGGTTAGATGGGTTTTGTGATTGAGGCCAAGAAGTAGCCTTACAAGTTTGTTTTGGGATGTTTGGAGCCTTGTTTTTAAGGCCTTGGAGGTGTTGTGATACCATGAAGTGCATGCATAATCATAATGACTTTACATGACTTACAGTACTACATGTATATCTTTTCACATCCAAATAGAATGATGATAAGTCTATGTTTCCCTCCATGTTCTCATGGAATATTCATTCTTCTTCTGCTTGTTTCAGGGACCAACCATGGCAAGGTCACCGACAAAAGCCAACATCATCCAAATTCTGAGGGAGTTGGGCGATGAGGACTTCAAAGTGCTCAAGACTTCTCTTGCGGAACATCAACGGCTCCCCAAACATATCCCGTATGTCCAGCTGGAGAAACTTGACAGGGTGGACACCAGTAATAAGATGAAGAAGATCTATGGCGCTGAGAAAGCTTGGAACATAATAATGGTGGTTCTGGAAGATATAGACATGGGTGTATTGGAGAAGTTCCAGACTGTCGAAGGTAGATAAAGATAAGTTAAATATGGCTACATGCTTCATATACATGCTATAATATAACAATACAAATGTGTTGAATGACACACACACACACACACACACACACACACACACACACACACACACACACACACACACACACACACACACACACACACACACACACACACACACACACACACACACACACACACACACACACACACACACACACACACACACACTCCCCTCAGTAATCAATAAAGCTCTGATGTACACAACTGATGGGATTTTTCAAAAGAATGGTACAGTCAAATTGTTGTGCTTCTTACCAGATTTGAACGTTTTTTTGGTGTGTGTGTGTGTATGTGTGTATGTGTGTATGTGTGTGTGTGTGTGTGTGTGTGTGTGTGTGTGTGTGTGTGTGTGTGTGTGTGCACGCATACTCCCTGGAGGCCAAGGAAAAATGTCTGCCCCAAATTCTTCACCAAGGATCGTCACCTTGTAGTGTCCTAGTTTAGATATAAGAGAAGAGGGGTTCATGACAGTGGATGTGTCATTGGGGTTACCAAGCAAGCATAAGGCATTCCTCTGTAAATATAGATATTTGTATTAGTTGATTACATTTATTAATGTGTTAATATTCTATGCTCTGTTGATGAATTGAATACACAGGACAACGATGGAAACAAGTCCCCAGAACTTTTGTGTGTATCCTTTTAGCCAAGGCTTTTACTGTACTTCCGTGTTGTTTACATTTTTAACTAATTAAGTATTCAATCAATCAACCAATGTCAGACATTTGGTTAATGAGGTCCATGGTCCTTTCAAAAAGCTCCTGCGTAAACTGTGACAGTGTTGGTTTCTAGCGTTGTTTAGTACATAGGGACCGGACCCGGGCCCGCCTGCTAGAGGCTTGATGAGTGTGAGCACTATACCGTAACCAGGGACGATTCAACATCCACACCACTTGGGAAAGGT
This sequence comes from Gymnoscopelus braueri, assembly GCF_963280865.1. Taxonomy (NCBI): domain Eukaryota; kingdom Metazoa; phylum Chordata; class Actinopteri; order Myctophiformes; family Myctophidae; genus Gymnoscopelus; species Gymnoscopelus braueri. Next base: position 23,543,750 of record NC_137613.1, on the reverse strand, counting down.
GGTCTGCAGTACACTTTTGTACTTGGGTACGCATCAGGTGTGAAACCCAAGTGTACCGAAACACAGAAGCTCACAGCTATTTGATCCCCCCTAAATGTACTCGAGTATGGAAAAACATTATGAACGTGAAAGCTGACCGGTGGGGGAGGGGCAATCGTATTCGGGCACGGTTCAAAGCAATTGTATCCTGCCCATCTTTCGCCGCAGGCTGAAAACCCACCTCTTCAGGAAACACTACCCTGACCCTTCCTCTTAGCCTTGCCTACTTGTTGTCAATTAGTTGTACGAGCTCTTGTTTTATTGGATCTTGTTTATTCAATACACTTATTTGTTTTAGCTCTTGCTCATTTGATTTTCCTATTTGGCTATATCTGTTTAAGAAAGTAGGTAACTGATATATTGCACTTTTACCTTAGCACTAGGTGTTCTGCCCTCACTGCTTTGACAGGCGCAGTTAGGCAGAAAGATAACTCCGGACAAGGGTATCAGGTGTTAACTCTCTTTACTCAAAATCCAGGAGTAAAACTGCAATACAATTATAACAAAAACATCATCAATTGGATTCAAATGTACCATATAAATGAACATTACTCTGATATACGTAATCATAAACATAGACATAATACTCACAGACAATGCTTTGTCACACAAGAAAACAGAGAGGACATCTGTCTGCCTTCAAACGCCAAACTGAAACTGGTACGCTGCCCTGCTAATCAGAAATCTAGCACACCTTGAGCAGGAACTTGATTACAAATCTCAAACACCTGTCCTAAAATAAAGGCACGCTCCCAGTAACTTCAGAAAACAGTACCACCCACTGGCGGACATCAGTCTCAGCCAGCACACTAGGTATACTCTTAGTTGCTTGTTGCGAACGCGGGAGGAGGCGCGGCGAAGCCGCGCCTCCGACCAAGTGGAGCTTACTATGTAACCCTGCTTGGGTTGTGTCTCTCTCTCTCTGTGTCTCTGTGTCTCTGTGTGCACTGTGTCTCTGTCTGTGTCTCTGTGTCTCTGTGTGCACTGCCTGTGTGCAGCTCCTCTGAGATAAGTAAATGTCCAATTTAGACGTACCATACATCAAATGAAAGGTCTTTGAAAACTGAACACACCTGTCAAGGTTGCGTTTAAGCCCGCCCCTTCCCCCGGAAGCCACGCCCCGGAGAAGGCTCCTAAAAACTCCCCATTGAAACCCCATGTTAAATGAAAAGTGCCCGAATCGCTCCCAAACTTTTTCTACCCCCCCTAAGTGGGGGTCTACGAACAAATACTTCGGGCTCGGATTTTGGCTCCGCCCCCCGGAAGTGGGTGAAACAGGCACTTCAAACACTTTGTTGAATTGTTCAAAAACATTCCAAGTTTTTTTTTGGTGAATTTGTATTTTTCTAAGATGCTCCTTTTAACGCAGATTTAAAAAAAAAAAAAAAAAAAAAAATTATTGGTTACTTTTTTTTAAATATTTTTTTTCATTCTTTTTTTTCTTTTTTTGCGTTCGCTTACCGCGTTCGCGCGTCTTACTTGTTATAGAAGAGAATGCACTTAAGACTTCTGGTGATTAGTAGTTTCCTTGCCTGCTATGTTGAATGCACTTATTGTATGTCGCTTTGGATAAAAACGTCTGCTAAATGACTGTAATGTAATGTAATGTACCAAATGTGAAACCAGTATTTTCATTCTCTCTCTCTCTCTCTCTCTCTCTCTCTCTCTCTCTCTCTCTCTCTCTCTCTCATCAGATTACAGTGAAGGTGAACAGAAATCGAGGGACAGAAAAACAGGTAAGACACCATGGTCACAGCACACCCACATATTTTGGATGTATGTTCTTGCAAATTGTGTGTTTTGATGAAAATTCACATTCAAATCACTTGAGAAATAATCACAATGCACAGCACAGGACACTAAATGCTATTTAGACCGCTTTGGATTGTCCTTTTATAGGTCTTATTTAATGTTGATGATTATAATGGATACTGAGAAACAACTGTACGATGTGTGCCTGCATAGCATACATTGTGCACCTAGCGCACATGCATGCACACACAGTTCAGTGCCACTGCAGCGATCATATCATTTGGAAGCGGTTTTGACTAATGAGCAATACCTGCTGTAAATTAGACAAAGTGGCATGGCCTAGCTGAATTCATCAAGTAGCTTACTCACCAAGGGTACTTGAGTGAGCCTTGAATGCAAATGCGTTTGCATTCGGTGTGCCATACAGTACCTGCGTAATGATATATTATTGCATTATTTGTTTATTAGAACACATCTTATTCCGAATAACATGCGAAGGCCCAGAACCGAGTTGTGTGCAGCGTGACATGACGCATACTTTTTTCAGACACAATATAATATAATGCGTTCAACGCTCATTGTGTGCCAGTCCTTCAGCTTTTTACGTAACCTACACTACACTTCACTGTTAATAGACAATAGAATTATGATACAAATAGTTTGTTTGCATATAGAGCAAACTACTGGATAGAAACAAAAAAGCAGTCATCCCCGGCCCACATTGAATTAAGCACATACTATAATTGACATGAATCAGATGTTACTCACCACATACGAGCAGCAGAAGTTCCTCCTGCCTTTCCTTGTAACTTTGAGAAACTGTGCTCCATGACGAGCAACTTCACAGTGATGGAATTTTAAGCCCATTCTTTTAGGAATGGTGTTTCCATTCCACTTCTACCCTCCTCCTCTTCAAAATAAACGTGTTTGGCTCTCTCTCCTGACGATCTGGGACGGTTGTGACCGGGTTTTGTTATGTCATCACGTAGTCTACCAGTATAGCCTACAACATTTTTGGTCTGTGATTGACTATTAATAAATATGATTATGGGATTAACATTTATAAATGTATTAAAGGGTTAGTTCAGATTTTTTGAGTATTTTCTGTAGGAAATACTTACCATTAATGTAGCGGTTGCAAAGGTATTAATTGATTGCCCGAGTCCCGTGGTCAGAGTTATGGTCCGTTTCTGATAAATATGAAGTAGTTCCGGTAGATTAGTAGATTTGGTGGGGGCCGCTCATTAAAAATAAATTGATTAAAAAAACTAGCGTTGACCTATTTCTACCATATAGAGCAGGTTTCGTTCAATTTCGACCCCTCTGTCACATGGTACTAATGTTTGTGTCCAGAATCACTGCGCCGCGGCAGCCTACTCACGCACAAAATAAATGACACCAAAAATAGTACCATGTGACAGAGGGGTCGAAATTGAACGAAACCTGCTCTATATGGTAGAAATAGGTCAACAATACAAATGACGCTAGTTTTTTTAATTAATTTATTTTTAATGAGCGGCCCCCACCAAATCTACTAATCTACCGGAACTACTTCATATTTATCAGAAACGGACCATAACTCTGACCACGGGACTCGGGCAATCAATTAATACCTTTACAACTACATTAATGGTAAGTATTTCCTACAGAAAATACTCAAAAAATCTGAACTAACCCTTTAAGCTTCTGATATTATAGACATATGGAATAAGAAAAATAAGAATAAGGACAAAAAAATGCCAGCCTGGTGCGAGGCCTCCCAAGTGTGAGCCCCAGTGTGACCACAGTGCGATCCCACTGCTTTTCCAGCCCCCACCGCCATGGCTCTGCTCAGTCTACTGATAAAGTGTTGTTTTGCATTCTAGAGAAGAAAGAGCAGCGTTCCTCCCAAAAACCTGCTCCACCCCGCCGCTCCGGTTCTTCCAAGGTGCACCATGACGTGATCTGTGAAGGCTGTGATCAAAGTATCATTGGGACCAGGTTTCAGTGTACATTGTGTCCTGACTATGACCTGTGCTCTGACTGTCATTCCAATGGACGTCATAAGAAACATCCTATGCTGGCCATGCAGGACCCAGTCCAGGTCAGAATTTATCATTCATTTGAAAACAGCACTGGTTGAACCGTTAAATACAAATCTCATGTAATGTAGAAAAGGAAAGAACATTGAAAGGACAAATGCAATCAGTGGTTGTTTCATACTGCAATGTGCCTGATGATGATTATGGTGACGATGATGATGATGATGATGATGATGTATCTGTACTTGTGGCTTGGCATGGGAAGTGGCTGAAAATATTTCTCTTTGACTGTCTTTCTGTCAACTCTCTCCACAGGCTGCTGAGATGGAGAAGGCCTTTCGTCAAGGTAGGACCATGCAGATTTCACATGAGTAATATTCAAATGAAGGACCTCCTCCCTAGGTTTTACCTGTAAATCCAAAACCCTGTCCCTTAGATAAAAATTAGCCAAAAACCTTGGCCAATTTAATGCTCATTGTCACATGATTCCCGAGAACAAGTGTAACCATTTTGAGATTGGTCTTTAAACAATCTAGTTTCTGCAACAGACTTTTTTTCCATTTTGGCACCCCCTATTGGTCACAGTCAAAACACCTTTGGTGCTGAGCCCTATAGGGCATAGCAGTGGCGGCCATTTTCTGGTTCCACTAGAAAATAGTCAATGCATTGTCCCCATTGAGATTTCCAAAAATATTTATATCAATTAATTTAAGCCTAGAATCAAGCCATCCAGGGTCCTGGTGAATCATGTTTTTTTCTGTGATTAAAAAAATAAATAATAATAATTATATGATATACTATAATATTGAATAAATACCCGTTTTCACACCAGGACCCTGGATGGCTTGATTCTAAGCTTAAAATAATTGATATAAATATTTTTGGAAATCCCAATGGGAAAATGCATTGACTATTTTAGGGTGGAACCAAAGGCTCCTCAATACGTGAGTAAAATTTTAGGTGACATGCATTCATTGCATTCATGCATTCATGCATTCATTTATGACATTTGTTTTGTAAAATAGGCCGGCCCCACAAAATGTGCAAGCCAATTATAACCAAACATGGAATATAAAAAACATTATGACACATTTTATCACATGGCTGCAGAGATCCTGTGTACCAAACTTTGTGCGGTTTGGATAAAACCTGAAGGTAGAGTAACAAAAGGTGTGAATTGAAGACCATTAAAAATGGCAGAAAAGCTATTAAGAACAACATATTCTATGTTCACTGTTTTTGAAAAAGAAAACATACATATCGGCTACATATAAACACTTCAGAGAAAGACACATGACACGGCCGTTTGTAGAAGCTGTTGCAGGCTACAGCGTGGGCGTCACACCCGAGGGGGATGCAGGGGATGCGACAGACACATGATTTCATCCCCCTCACATTTGCCTGACTGTTCTGTTTTTTTCCCACTTTCAATATAGTCACTTTGCATCCAGCGCTGCATCAAAGGAAATTCAGTTCCCCATATATGAAAACCTATTGGCCAATTTAGATTGATTGAACAGCCATCCAGCCAATCACAGCTATTTGACCAGCCCACCAGTCCAAATTGTTTTTTCTTTCTTCTTTTTTTTTGTATTTCGGTCTTCTTATTTAGGCCGCTCCAGTTCATCCAAGGTGCACCATGGCGTGAGCTGTGAAGGCTGTGAGGAAAGTATCATTGGGACGAGGTTTAAGTGTACACTGTGTCCTGACTACGACCTGTGCTCTGACTGTCAGTCCGCTGGACGTCATAAGAAACATCCTATGCTGGCCATGCAGGTCAGAATTTATCCTTCCTCATCTTCATTATTCTGTTGTTGCTGCTGCTGCTGCTGATGTATCTGTACTTGTAGCTTCCTCGGCTTTGACTGTGGTTCTGTCAACTCTCTCTCTACAGGTTGCTGAGATGGAGGAGGCCTTTCATCAAGGTAGGACCAAACAGATTTCAATGAGCAATATTCAAATAAAGGACCTCCTTCCTTACCAGTAAACCCCAAACCCTCTCCCCAAACCAATTATGGGCAAAAGGTAGCAGGTTCCATATAGAGGACTATTTGGACCCTCCCCCAAGGTGGCACCATTATGCCTGTTTCTGTGTTAGGTTGGCTATTACTTCCTGGTCTTAACTTCCAGGGCATCAGATACAGCGGAAAACAAGCTGACTCTGCTGATCCATACAGAACACGTGCTCCTGCTTCTTTGAGCAGGAGTGCGTGCTTCTGCTCAAAAAAGGGGGAAAGCGGTTTAGTTGCACGGCGTGTTATCGCGTCCCTTGACCAATGCATCCCTGACTATGGAGCCATCTTCTGTATGAAGTCATTTCGGGGGTGAACTACCCCTTAAGTGGTTAATCAGACTAATTGATTTAGTCGATTATAAAAATAATCTATTAGCACTTTTTCACATTGATTCATTGATATATGAAAAATAAAACAAATTATTTAAAAAACTTGCTTGATTATTCAAGTAATGGAAAAGTAATCCATAGGATAATCGCTAAGAAGATAATCGCCAGCTTCAGCCCAAATCACACTGCTTTCCTATAGCATTGGTAGGATTGGTAGGAGGTAGTGATTTTCAAAAACACTACCATTTACTTTGCATTAACTATTCTTAATAACCAAATAAACCTCATTACAGTTTTCCAAATCCTATATTAAAATTGCCGAGAGGGGCAAAATGTGGGGGAGCAACGGTGGGTGAACGTCACAACGTAACATTCGGACTTGCGAGGCGCACTGTTGCTCCAATCCACAGCAACCACTCTTGCCACAGACACTGTTCAGGAGTCTACCATGACAATAGTCACACCAGGCGGACCAACGGTGGACATCACAAATGTAACATCCGGACTTGAGAAGTGCACCATTGCTTTAATCCACACCAAACTTGCCACAAACACTGTCCCCCAGGGGCAACGTCATGGGACCCTGGGGCCACAGGTGCACCATTGCTCCAATCTACACCAGTCTTGCCATCAACACTGTTCAGGGGTCTGACATGACAATAGTCACAGCAGGGGCCACATGTGGGGGCCACAAGCGCACTGTTGCTCCAATCCACACCAGTTTAGCACAAACACTGTTCATTGGACTGGCATTAGAATAGTTCCACCAAAACATGGGGCACTACAGCAGTGTTAACACTTCAAATGGCCATAACTCTGTGACCATTGGTCTTATCAGCGCAATATGGGACTAGATTTAAAGGCATAAAACATAGAAGTCCTATCTGATTGTATTAAACAACAATAACATCACCAATATTGCACCTCTATGGACAGCTTGGGTTATCCTCTTTGTCTCTGCCATGACTTTGCTTCCAAGATAGCCACCATTGTTATGAGCAACTTTCTGTCAATAAACATGCAGCCAAGATTCTTTATAAAGTGCTGGTTTTGGGGTGTGCTCAGTCATTTCATGAATGGGGCTGTCACACGGAGGAAACTAAAATAGAGGTTAAGGATACTCTCTAAATTGCTTGCTGCTAGGATATATCACTGTACTGACATACGATTCCCCACACATTGCATTTTCTGATAGCACTGAAAATGGCACTCTTCCATAGCTTTTAGAACATTTAACTCATACTATATTGCTGAATATCTTTCCCCATGCATATATAAAGACAACATTCTAAAACGCAGGATCACATTGTGATTGTTATGTTGCATTAAAGATTAGTCTTGAACTGAAACATATGAATTATGAACATAACAGTATACGGGTCTAGCCCCGTATACTGCGGGTCCTAGTTTCACTACACTACTCCACATTCTTGTCTTACAGAATTAAACACATTTACCTGAAAACAAAAAGAAAAGCTTTATTTGAATTGGCTGTATCCCATCGTTTTCCCAGTAGCATTGGTAGAATCTGATTTCCTATTTAGGTATCACAGTGAGTGTATGCTCCCTACAGCGTTTGGTACCCCCCTACTGCTGGGAGGTGGATATAACCTTTATTAAAGAACAGTACTCTCTCTCACACACACACTCACACTCACACACACACACACACACACACACACACACACACACACACACACACACACACACACACACACACACACACACACACACACACAATCGCTAAATTGTCTGTAAAGTCACACTGTAATAGTTTAAATCAATCACATTCTGTACACTAGCTGTATTACTACGTTTTTATTGTTTCCCTTCTTTCATCTTCCAGCCAGTTCTTCCAAGGTGAACCATGGCGTGATCTGTGAAGGCTGTGAGGAAAGTATCATCGGGACCAGGTTTAAGTGTACACTGTGTCCTGACTATGACCTGTGCTCTGACTGTCAGTCCGCTGGACGTCATAAGAAACATCCTTTGCTGGCCATCCAGGACCCAGCCCAGGTCAGAATATGATGATGATGATGGTGATGGTGGTGGTGGTGGTGGTGATGATGTATCTGTACTGGTAACTTCCTTAGAGTTCTCAATTTCTCATGTTGCGGGGTTTAAGACGCACTCCACCCAAAATCATGCTTTTTGAGTTTTTTTTAAGCCTATCTCTGAAAATCCTGGTGGTTTTTGGCACTCTACTTTTCTATAGAGCCTTAAAGGGATTAGCCTGGTAAACCCTCCCTCCGGAAATCTCAATTCCATTTCATTTCAGTAGTGAGTCTGGCCTGATCCGCCTGTCTGCAATATTGGCTGTGCTGGAGTTGGGCGGGAGTAATACCGTTGACTGACAACCCCTTCAGCCAATGATAATTTTTCCCCTTCAGCCAATCAGCAGTTAACCAGTCTTAATGTGACGCGACGGGACTTTTGAGACAGCCATACCCAAAATGGGTTGCCTTTTTCGGGTACAATGGTGTCACTGCCCGCCCCTACCGGTTCTCTAATAATTTTTTTTTAAATAGGCTTTGTCATGATTAATTGACCACATATATGAAGTTAAACAACTACATTCTATCCAAACGATATCTTATAAGTAAATTCCGTGCCTCAAAATAGAAGTTAGAGAGCTTTTTGAAGTAAAAAAATAGCGGAAAATTGGCCGCACAAGAAAAAGATGGCTGCCGTTCGTGTTTTGGGCTCACTCGAACTCGCCACCTGATTGGCCAACGTAAGCTGTCAATCACAGAACAATGAGCGACGACGCTGATAGGCGCGGTCGTTTGGCATACACAGCCAATATTGCAGAGAGGCGGTTCATGCCAGACTCACTCCAGGAATCAAATGGAATTGAGATTTCCGGAGGGAGGGTTTACCAGGCTATAAAGGGATAGGTTCACCCTCAAAATGACTTTTTACCAGCATGCAATGCGGGTCTACAAAGAGACTGAGCACTAGCCATGCTTAGTTGAGAGTCTTGTAAATCCATGCTTCGCCCCTTTATTAAAGGGATACTTCACTTTCGGGCCGGGGACACATTTAAAAAAAATATTAAAAATAAATGAAAAAAGTTATGGAAAATTCATGGCCCCCTCACACATTAGTAGGACACTCTAATGCGTGAGGGGGCCATGAATTTTCCATAACTTTTTTCATTTATTTTTAATATTTTTTTTAAATGTGTCCCCGGCCCTAAAGTGAAGTATCCCTTTAACTACGCATGCTGCTTGTCGCTATCTGTGTTTAAATCAAAGTCCTTTGTAATGTTCTCACCGTTGATTTGAGGTTTGCTCTAACATAAAATCGAATACCAAAACGCTCGCCCCAAAATACAGTCGCCCCAGGCCAACTCGGCGGTATTCACCTGATATTCCTAAACGTCACCTAAACTAGGCCTAAAGGCTAAATCTAACCTTATTCCTTCACGTAACCTCAGTGAAACGGTGCCAAACCCTAACCTTATTCCTATATATAACATCAGTAAGATAAGGTTATTTTTTCTAACCTTATCCTCAGTAAAACAAATGCAAGAACACAAGAACCGCTGGTCCGCGAAAACAATGGGGTCGCGCGTGTTTTGGGGCGAGACTTCTGGTTACCAGAAAATAGTCATACAAACGTGCGTCGTTGAGAATCTTGCCATCCGTCGTCGCGTCTATTACATAAATGGCTTATCAAACCATGACATTTTTGTGTAAACAGACAGAGTTTTGAAATGTATCTTAAACAGTGGTGGAAGATTTTTTACTTAAAGGAGGAGTTCACCCAAAAAATGACTTATTTTCTATCAATTGCACCTTTGTCATAGGTTATTAGCTCAGGAATGCGACAAAAACAAAAAAGAATCCATGGATTCAATTTTTGTTTTTGTCGCATTCCTAAGCTAATAATTTGATTCCCGTCTCCTACCGGCTAATGTATCCGGTAGGAGACACAAAGTAGATTATTTGTGTCTCCTACTGGAAATACACCCGGTCATCAAATTATTGGCTTAGGAATGCCACAAAAACAAAAATAAATCCATGAATTCAAGGCTTCATGAGGTGTGTAATTGATAGAAAATAAGTCATTTTTTGGGTGAACTCCTCCTTTAAAGGGGAAGACCACTCATTTTCAACATTGAACTATGTCTTTAATACACCTTAGAGCTGTTGTGTGGAAATAAGAAAAAAGTCCCCCCCCCCCCTTCTGTGTTGCCTAGAAAAGGATAATTGATTGAGGTCATGTGATCAGTGATATACGCAGGGTGTACTTTTGGCTCCGCCCCCTCAGCCAAAAGTGGACTCCTCAGCCAGAGTCCACTTTATATATCATATCATATTTATATAAACACATGAATGAACATATACAGACCATATAGTAGGTGACCAGTGACTTTGGCCATTTTCCTTCCACACCTCTTGCATGGAGCTCGTGACCCGAGATGATGTTGGTTCGAATCCAATCCACACAACACCAATGGTTTTGATAATGTGGATTGTGGAAATTAAATGGTGGATTTGTGGATAGGACTCTATATGAACAAACTTGTTATATCAACAAAACGCTTCGCATTCTGTTTGTGTGACGTGCATGATGCAAAGGTTTTGAAAGTGAAACTGGCCAAAGTCACTGGCCACCTACTGTAGATACAGATAGGTAAGCTAATAGAGACTCAGACTTCAAAATAAAACCTGCACTGACTATTCATAATACTCCAAGTTTCCCATGGTAGTCTTATTTTGAACTCGAGGAAGTAGTTAGTTACTGAAGCTGTGTTAACCGTTCTCAATGGTCTTGACGCTGCTGGGGAGCAAACTGATCAAAAGACTGGATTCAAAGTTTATGACTCAACATGGGCCGTTAGTGATGCGCGGACCAGGTTTTTTTTTACCCGCCCGCCCCGCTATGAATGCCCAACCTGCCCCACCCAGCCCGCAAAAATATATATAGATCAACGACCCTCACCTGTCCAGCAAAAAAAAAGAAGCTATTAAGTGCCTGCTTTTCATAATTTCAATTGCATCTTAACCCAGTTCCGCAGGACCCACGGGCAATGGGCTGTCCCGTGCATCACTAGCGGCCACTGACTGATCACATGACCCTCCAAAAAGTATTCTCCGGTTCTAGGCAACACTGAAGGGGGGGGGGGGGGACATTTTTCCTTATTTCAGGTATAAAGGTATAGTAATAACATATTGTTATGTTGAAAATGAGTGGTATTTCCCTTTAATTCAATTATTCAATGTTTTGTTCGTTCTCGGGTAGAGCTCGGGCTTCAACTCACTCGGTTGGTTAGGCGTCGGGCAGTGGCGCGGGAAGGGGGGGTCTATACACACATATATATTAAAACGACCTCTCCTGGCCACCCGGCCTCCACCCAAGGTCAGAGTACTGTATATCCTTCATTTGAAAACTACACTGGTCGAACCTTTAAATACCTCAGAGAAAAAAAGGAATAAATGTTATAATAATGATGTATCTGTATTTGTACCTTCCGCAGTGAAGTACGTAATTATACTTACAATTTAGGCATTTAGCAGACACTCTTATCCAACTTAATAAGCAAGGTAATCCAGATATATATATTATTGGCTGAAGATATTTCTCTATGACTGAATTCGATGGTCTCACCCCCTCTGTCAACCCTTCTCCACCCTGCCGCCCTGATCCTTAGAAGGTCCACCGTGGTGTGATTTGTGACGGCTGTGGAGGAAGTATTAGTGGGACCAGGTTTAAGTGTACAGTGTGTCCTGACTACGACCTGTGCACTGACTGTCAGTCCACTGGGCTTCATGAGGAACATCCTCTCCTGGCCACCCGGCCTCCAACCAAGGTCAGAATATATCCTTCTTCATTTCTTCTTCATAAAACTGCACTGGTCAAACCTTTAAATACCTTAGAGGAAAAAAAAGAAAGAATGTTGAAAAGAAAAATGCAGTCAGTGGTTGTTTCAACCTGCAAATTGCTTGATGATGCTTATAATTATGTATCTGTAAAATAAAAAGCAGGTGCGCTTCCTCTGGATGCCTTATTTGTTTAATCAGTGGGTGCTCAGCTATAAATATAACTTGAATCAAATACCACCGAAGTGGAAAAACAGGCACTCCAAAATGTTGCAAGACTGGCTTAGATACACATTCTCATTCAGGTGTTTCGGCCTCAGCCTTCCTCAGAGCAGATTTAAAAAGTATTCAAATTATGTATCTGTATTTGTACCTTCCTCAGTGAAGTACATTATTTAAATTTACAATTTAGGAATTTAGCAGACACTCTTATCCAAAGTAACTTAGTAGTATATGTACTAGCGATAGTATATTATTGGCTGAAGATATTTCTCCATGACCGTATACCAGGGTATTTTTGTTGTATTCTAATTGGTTTCTTGGAACTCTGTTTACTTGACCTCTTATCCTGTTAACACATTGACTGACTGACTGACTGACTGACTGACTGACTGACTGACTGACTGACTGACTGACTGACTGACTAGAGATCATGCTGTTTACTCCAGTCTGCTGGCATTTAATAAGTTGCTCAGAGTAAGAGCATCTGCTAAAAAGACAAGATGTAACTCTTGATTATTCTATTGTATTTTAACTGTGTATAGGTTATTGAATTGCGTTTTAGGTCTTTCTGAAAGTTATTTCATGGCGACTCAGCAGAACTTTGTCTTCACAGGAGCAGGAGGAGGAGAAGGAGCGCAAATTTGAATTCCAGTTGCAGTTGCTCATGCTGGAAGAACAGGCTTTAATGATTCAAGGTAAGGGCCATACAGAATCCAAAAGAACAGTATTGAAGGGCCTCCCTCCTAGGTTTTACTATACTCGCAGTCGCAGAGCCAGACAATTGAGGATCTCCGCCTACCAAATGTTTGGGGAAATCAACTGATGGGGCTAAACTGCAAAGAAAAATTCCATAAACAAACCAAAACCAAAATCTTTTCCCTTCCAACTATGTCAAAGAGCTGGAGGCATCCGGAAAAGATGTAGGGAAAACTGATTCTGATTCTTCTGACGCCCCAGGAGACAAGGAAGGTGAGTCGTATGAACTGGCAGGGCTTCACTAATGCAAAGATACAATGCCAGATCAGAAGTTTCAGAATAATATACACTTGAATAGACATTAGTGCCAGCCGCTTCTTCAAGTGACTTTTGTGTTAAAACATGTTTTATAATTGGTTACACATCAGAACAGGAGCATTACTGGTAAGTCCATGGTAATCCTTTTAAAACTCCTTAGAAGAATCAGGAAAGCCAATTTGAGTCTGGTCTGAAAGTTGTTCCGTGACCATGGCCCAAAATAAGAAAGACTTCTTTTACCTGTCTCAGATTTTGATGAAGGCACGACATAGCTTAGCCAAGTATTGGATCTGAGGTTAAGAGTTTTCTGAACTAAGACAAATTTGTATTAGTAGGGAGGCAGTAATGAGGCAGCATAAGGCAGTACAGAGTCAGTAAGGAGCATAAAGCAGCAGGGAGTGTAAGATTCATTTGTCTTGTCAACATGAAAACAAACTGAATTAATAGACCAAAACCAAAATCTTATTTTCAGAAATCGCTCCCTGCTGTCCACCACCGCAGATAATGGGCTTCCAAAATTTGGTGGATTTTCAAAAATATATTTGGTAATTTTACTGACACATTCCGTATAAAATATCTGTCTTTGCATTTTGGGTGTATAGAGAAAATGCAGTTTTTCCCATTTAGTAAAATCATGTTTCACAACAAGCCTACATAAGAATCAGGGGTCAATTTAATTAATTTCGAGGACCAAACCTGGTTAAAATGTTATTTGCTTGCTTATTTGTGCAGTATAGATTATTCTGAGCATCAAGCTGCTAATTGCTATTTTTTTTCTTCTTTTATTTTCTTGTGATGGGTGTACGTTGTCCTGCACCAGCGTTTAAATAGATGTCCATAACATTACCTTTTGAAATAGATTTGTCAAAAAACACCATAAAACCCCCACCATAAATCATGAATGCCCTGTCTAATCAACTCCAAACTCTGATCACATGTTGAGGGGCATCTATCTACAGACCACATGTCAAAATCACATTCACTTTCGCCTATTAGTAGTATCCTTTATGCGAAAAATACCACTCATTGCTATTTCTTGAAATTGTCTTGTTTCATTCAGGTGAAGATTCTGATTCTGGAGATGGTAGGTAACCATGCTTTTCTTCCCATAACATTTCTACTATATTGCATCAGAAATAGCTGAACACATCAAGTACTTGTATGAGCATGTATTTGCAATATATTATTACCTATGCAACTACATAACTACTGAAACTATACAAATTACATTCAAATCCAAAGGTCTGTGTATGTATGTATCACTTTGTGGGGCAATGAATATACGTATATTAAATTAACCAATTTAATGTACCAAAATGTTGAAATGTACAGGTAATGTAATAGCGGTTCTGTGTGGATTTTGTGTCTGTCTCAAAGATGATGACACTTCTGAAGATTCCTCTGAAGAAGAACCAGAAATTCCAGGAGAAGGTAATACATTTCATCTTTTAAAATTCATTCAATTCATCCCATGTATAAACCTGATTATTACTTGTCTTGATTGATTGATTTATTGAACATTTTATTAGGCAAAAAATGTAAACAGCACAATTACATTTTTTATACTTTGCCTAAAAGGTCCGTCCAAAAAAGTCCTTGCGGTCTTGTTTCCATTACATGTATGTAGATGCATGTTGAATTGTGTTTAGAGAGTACCAAACAAGCTGCAACCATCACATTTTGCAATTACTTATTTCAGTCGGAATGGTCAGTGTGTGTTCTGGCTGTTCTGGGAGCACAGCACTGAATTTTCGTTCTGAAGTGCCAGAAGGCATTATATTACTATATGCACTACGTATATTACTTGGAATTAAAACATCTATTCTAGAGTACGGTTTATGTCAGCTGGAAAAATAAGGTATAATTTCTAGAAGAATTTCTCTCCAACCACCTCAAATAAACCAAAGGGTTATGGAAGATTTTGATCTCATTGCTGTGGATGGTGATGTGTTGGCCATGGGATCCATGACAAAATTGTGTCGGCAGTGGCTCAGGAGGTGTGTGTGAATGGGTGAATGTGATACACATTGTAAAACGCCTTGAATAAAGGCGCTACATAAATACACCATACAATTAATCACCTGCTTTCAGACCAAGACATGCAACCCCTCTACTATTACATTTAAATGAGGAGGAGAAGCTGCCTAACCAAGTCCTATTTAAGTTTGAAGTGACCTGTTGAAGTAATTTGTGTTTCTTGTAGTAAATCTATGGAAGCAAAGGTAAAACTGTCCTGCGCTTAATAGAATGACCCAAACCTCTAACATTCCATGATGCTATGTTTAGATTAGACATGCGCTAATATTCATAGTTTGAATAGTTACTCCCTACTGTCTCTCTACTGGGTGACGGCTTGGGACAGATTTCGACCAAACGGCAACCATTTTACGTCTCGGGGGTATTCGCGACGGCACACACTAGGGGGGGCATGACTTAGGATTTTTTTATATTAAGCCTTCAGATTTTATAACAAATTTCACACAAATCCATACACATGATCTCTATAGTCATGTGATCAAGAATGATCAAAATCTGTTTGATTTTTCATATTCCATCCTGATTGGCTAAGATTGACATCTAAAGTTTGCAGGAGTGGCCCGTTTTGAACAAAATGCCGCATATCATGAACGCAGTGTCCGATTGCACGCACATTTGCACTACGTTGAGGAACAAATGCCACCCTTCTAACATTGCCCTATTGTAGTGCCACCAGGAGGCCGATTTTTGCAACACTTTTCTTTTTTATATTACTCATACAAATTTTGTCCAAACATCATGCAAATCGGTACACATCTCTATAGTCAAGTGATCAAGATGTTTCTGTCCGATTTTTCATATTCCATCCTGATTGGCCAATTCCGAACATTGCTGCCCCACAATAACCTACCTGACCTGGCGGAGACCTGTGCTCACGAGGAGCACTTTTTCTAGTTGTGTAATATTTTGCCCTTGTGCACAGACTGGATCCCCTCACAGTGGCTGGACATCTTTGACAACATGGTGGGTAAAGAACTGGACTGCAAAGACCATTGGAGTCTTAGCTTTGACGAGAGACTGAAGCTCAAAGTCTCCAAAGAGGAAGAGAAGAAAGGTTGGACTATCTACGGATGCCATGCCTCTGCAATGTATGTATAATGTATTTGTGCCAATAACATATGTGACTGATTATCAGATATCAGGATCATTTTAAGTGTGCAAGTGTGTTCCCCAATTTCTTTCTATAAAAAGATTTTAATGATATGCCACTATAAACGGCTTGTAGGCAGGTATGATAATTTTACAGAATGTTTTTACACATTCTACATTCTAACACAGGTATTTAAAAATATGTGTAAACCTAAAAGTTTCACATCTTTTAACAGCCCAATCTTATAACATAACATACAGTATACTATATATATATAATATTAAGGCTGTAACAAGGTTCTGAGAGGCTTCCCTCCACCGAGAATAGACTTTCAACATCGTAAAACCGCTATTGTTTCGGTGAGTCGCAAAGTTATATTCTTAATTTTTTTCTTAATTCTTAACTTTACAATCTCTGGGAACTACACAGTTCATGGCAGAGTGTGAACTGGATTAGAGCTACCCTGAGTTGAACATGGTAAGCCAGCATGTTCTGCAGTCTCGCCCTGACTGGTTATAGTACAACAAGCTTTTATTACGCCATGCAGTCTGTGGCTGCAAAAAAAAAACGGACGAGAGCAATCACTGGTTATGTTTATTTGTTTCTCAAATACACTAAACTAAACTAAATTAAATAGCTCACCACTTATGGTGTGACAATGTCAACACAACGTTCTGTTTGGTACTGGTTTGGTTCAGTACGGCTGACAGCTATGCCATCTCTTGATGTGGTTGTGAGATGAGAGAGATGTAAACATGCTGAAAACCATCAGTTTGGCATTGGCAATACCTCATCGTATATGGTTGACATTGGAAACTGTCTTATTTGCTGTTTTTATTCCATCTCAAAAACATTGTCTAGTTCATTGTTGGAACTGTGGTTTAGCTGGAAATTAACTCAGAAATTAGTTTAAAGACTGTTGTTTAACAAATACACAGTGCTCAGTATTAGGTTAATGGTTTGGTTCGGTATTAATTAAAACTAATGTTTAGCACTAACACATAGAGTTTTGGGTGCATGTGCTACCACAAATTACTTGTATGCATGTATTTTTATCACAAATCTGACAGAGGGATTAAGGAGGCAGTGCTGTGCCATCTCTTGCTGTGGTTGTGAATATGAGAGATATGTGAGAGAACCTGCAGGTTGGCATTGGCAATACCTCATCTAAATAGCAAGTTTAATATATGCAGAATATGATTTTGGGGCGGGCGGACCTATGACATCACTCTGACTCAGCCATAAACAAACCACGGCCACGTCGCTACGACAACATAACCATAAACAAACCACGGCCACGTCACTATGACAACATAACCCGGACGTCAACTCAGACTGCGAGGAATCTGGGTGTGACCCTGAACGACCACTGTCGTTCTCGGCAAACATCGCATCAGTGACGCGGTCCTGCAGATTCCTCCTCTACAACATCAGGAGGATTCGCCCCTTCCTCACTGAGAAGGCAGCGCAGGTGCTCATCCAGGCTCTTGTCATCTCCCGCCTGGACTACTGCAACTCCCTCCTTGCCGTTGCCCCGGAGTCTGCCATCAGACCTCTAGAGCTTGTTCAGAAAGCTGCGGCTCGTCTGGTGTTCAACCGCCCCCAAGTTCTCCCACACAACTCCCCTTCTCCGTTCTCTACACTGGCTCCCCGTAGCGGCTCGCATCCAGTTTAAAACCCTGGTGCTAGCCTATAGGGCAGTGAAAGGAACAGCTCCTTCTTACCAGTGTTGGCAAAGTTACTAAAACATAGTAATATATTACTTATTACATATTACATATTACAAAAAGTAATAGTTACTTTACGTATTACTCCCTGCCAAAAGTAATTAGTTACTTTACTAGTTACTGGAAAAAAATAATATATTACTTTAAGCTACATATTACTTTATAGTTACTTTCCAACACTGTGTTGGAAAAGCTACTAAAACATTATTTTCCAACACTGTGTTGGAAAAGTTACTAAAACATAGTAATATATTACTTATTACATATTGTTTAAAAAGTAATAGTTACTTTACTTATTACTCCCTGCCAAAAGTAATTAGTTACTTTACTAGTTACTGGAAAAGAGTAATAATATTACTTTAAGTTACATATTACTTTAGTTACTTTCCAACACTGCTTCTTACCTCCGGGCTATGGTCGAGGTTTACACCCCCGCCCGACCGACCACTTCGGTCTGCCGCCTCGGGGCGACTGGTTTCCCCGTCGCTCAGTGGTCCTTCTGGCCGATCTACACGGTCACAGCTTTTTTTCTGTTCTGGCCCCACAGTGGTGGAATGAACTCCCCACTGATGTCAGGACAGCAGAGTCACTGCCCATCTTTTGCTGCAGGCTGAAAACCCACCTCTTCAGGAAACACTACCCTGACCCTTCCACTTAGCCTTGCCTACTTGTTGTCAATTATTTGTACAAGCTCTTGTTCCCTGAGTATGATTGACTGGTGTATAACTGACATCCTTTACTTGAGTTCATTGACTGATGTGAATGTTGTATCTGATGCCTTCCTTCAATCTCTCCACCACCTGCCAGGTTTCACTGTGACATCTGCTCTAAGAAATGGAACCCAGGGAAGGTGGTGGTCGTGTTCAAGTACAGGCTGCTGAGCGACACACGACGCGGGACTGCTATCATGCGGTGCTTCGGCCAGGCATGTGAATGTAGCCCTGATGAGTTAATACGCCCGGGTTTTTCAGATGAGGAAGTGAAAAAAACCCTGTGCAAGTTGTTTGAGTGTATTCAGAATGATGGTGTTGATGATGATGATGATGATTTTGATGTGGAAGCAGTGACACCTCACAAGAAAAATTTGTGTGAGGCCTGCCTAGAGCACATCTGTATCAACTAGACGTGTGTGCTTGTCTGGCTATACTTGGTCCTCACAAGAGAAATGGGCGTTTTCAGGTTTTTTTGTTTGTTTCGTTTTTGTTTTTTTAATGTTGGGTTTAGGGTTAGGATTAGGCATATAGGGTTTATGGGTTAGATGTGGGGTTTAAAGACGTCGTGAATGCTTTTTTGCTAAATTTATTTTGACTTTTCAGTCTGAAACCACAGCCCCTCAGGCTATGGGATCGATTGTACTGCAGGCCAGAGATAATGTACCCTGCACCACCCTGACCAACCTGCAGGAGCTGTTGGCACAACAACAAGCCTCCCTGTCCAGCTTCCCACCGGTGAGCATGGCCAATTGTGTTTGTTGGAGCGCCCAGCCAAGCCGGATGCCCTGCAGAGGAAAAACCCTGCGTTGGTGGGCAGGAGCTTCTGGTCTGGAGTCTGGTAACATGACATAGTATCGCTAAGTATGTTTAAAAAAAACACACGAAAAAGACGCACAATTGTTACCAACAAGATCAAATCAAAGGTTATTTATATAGCACATTTAACATAACCAAAGTGCTGTACAGGTAAAAAACACAACAAAGAGCAAACAATGCAATATAAACAGACAATAGCATACAAAAAATAAGCGCAAATAAAACAAACAAACATTAGCACCAGTCAGGGAAAAGACATGGCTACATCAGCTATCACTGAAGGCCAGGGAGAAAAGAGATTTAAAAGTAGCGTCTGGGCCGCTTTGATGCATATGGGCAAACTATTCCAGAGCCTGGAAGCAGCCACCGCAAAGGCCCGGTCACCCCTGGTTGTTTTCGTGGGTGTTGCCCGCACCTCCAGCAGCAGCTGGTCGGCTGACCTCAAGGCTCTAGGTGAAGATGGTGGTTATTAGAAAGAAATAGAGGCCCAAATGTGTCACAGGTCCAGTCAAATTCAAATTAACATGAACATCCTCAAGACAAAAAAAAAAGAAAACAGTTAATGGGAAATACAGGGTAAAAATTATATAAAGGCAATAAAACATCCACAGTTGGCCATTTTTCATTTGAGCACTAGGTGTGCATCATGCTGATTTAATGTTCTAAATGTCTAGTTGACCAGTCAGATTGCTTGTTGGAACTACCTGTTGTAGCAAATTACGTAGAGAATGAATGGAGAGTATGTAAATAAGAAAAGGTTTAAAAAAGGAAAATAAATTGCAAAAATCTGCATCAAATCTTTCAAATAAAATCTGTGAGCTCAATGGAGATTAATGGATTAAATGTTTTACTTTTTACATTATGTCCAAAAATATAAAATAAATAGTTATCTTTGCAGTTCCCTTCTTCATTCCTACATGAAGAAATGCTTTTTAATCTACACATTTTGCTTCATTGAATCACCTTTAGGCCTATTTGTGAAATGTTTCTCAATCAATGTGATGTCCTGATCTGTGATAACATAGCCTACATGATATATTTCTTTCAAATAAACTTGCATTTATTTTCAAAAGATGTCTGTGTGAATTTTTTGACTATAACCTTATATTTAAAAGTGTCTGGCACTAGTTTTACATTCAAATGTTGATATTTATTGCTTTGAGGTGTAGGGCTCTATTAGTGCAAATTGAAACTAAATACTAGGAGACGATTTTAACGTTTAACCAACGAAATGTGTGTCACTGTGTCACTGTTTAGGAACAATTAACCAGAAATGTAAATTAACTTGTATAAATGATACAAAAATATAAAAACTTTAAACATAGCCCAGGGACCATGTGTGGTCCCTGGGGCGCTGCGCGCGCGCGCGTGCGTGCATGCGTCCCCCGTTGTGTCCCCCCCATGTCATTTTCCATTCCAGCGCCCCTGCTTTACAGCACTTTGTTCCTTTTGCCCGCCACGCATTGCCAGGCAACAGGTACCGATATACAGTTGTTGAAGATAGAAGTGGAATGTAATGTTTATGTAATGTTTAAAGCACTTTAGGATACTTCATGGACAATAGGACAGTGACCATTGTCATCCCAGTGTCATCCCTAATTAGTGGGATTGAGCCCATCTGTGCCAGAGACCAGGCTATCTGTGCTTATTAGGCAGACAGAGACACCTGCCTTCATGACCGATTTGAAGGATCTGATTTGAAATTGTTTGAAGATGACATGCCAACCCATTGTTCCACCTCCCCTTTCCCCTGATTTTAGTATTGTTAAACCGTATAGGAAATAAAATGATTTAATTGCATAGGCCTACTAAGAAGTTTGTCCGACTCTGATGATATTCACGCAACAACAGTAAAGTAGACAAACACACTCACTGCTAACGTCATAGTACTCACATCATAGTACTGATGTCAGACTGCTCCAAGTACTCTGACAATACCCACTGAGCATTTTTCGGGCTATTAGACGTCTAAAATACGTCTAAGGGCTAGTCTAAAACGGGGTTATAATTGGTCTAACAGTGAAAGTTTTTTAGACTTGATTAGCTGTTTGTTTTTTTGTTGTCTATATTATAGCCGTTGAAATGACGTCTATAATATAGACGTCTATAATATAGACGTCTATATATAGACGCTTAAAAAACAGCTAATCAACATCTAGGCTAAGCCTAGACGTCTAAAATAATCTTTCACTGTTAGACCAATTATAACCCCGTTTTAGACGGAGGTCTAATAGCCGACTATGGCTCACTGGGTGGGTACCCATTGCCGGGCAACGGGTACCGATATACAGTAGAGAAGACAAACACTCTCACTGCTAACGTCATAGTAGTACTGACATCATAGTACTGATGTCATAGACTGGCCTCCAAGTACTCTAACAATGGGTACTGACGAGCTGCAAGCTGATAACGTGAACCAACATGTTTCAGCTTCGAAAACATTTTGTCTCATGAGCTGTGATATAGATTTTTATCGATCACAGTTTTAGATGATCACAGTTTTAGATGATTGGAAAACCTCCACTGTCCTCCAGCCTCAGACTGAAGCGTACACCGGGGACGTCGTCTCCATCAGCCCTTGCATTGAGGCCCCAAGAGTCATCCAAAACCATGGGAGGGTCGTCCATAGCCATGAAACTCTGCAAAACTGACCCCGTCACATGTGGGGGTTTTCCACTCCTACCGATCTCAATCTCCTGTTTCTGCTGGCCCTGGTGAGTCCAAGGCCAGCGACATTATTACTGAGAAGGGTGCAGCTGCAGGGGCCAAAGAGAAAGTTCTCCTCAGAATGCAGAGGTTTAAGAGAGTCAGCCCGCAGAAGATCAGCCCCCGTCCATGGCCACTCTCTTTCCTTCCAGCCAGGTCTCTGTCCTCTGCCCCTCTCCACAGCTCTCCTCTATCTGCACTGCTCTCTGCCTTTAAAAGGCTGCATGCCCAGGTGCACCCAATCAAGCAGGTGCAGGTCCTTTCTCAATCAGTCAGTAACATCAACTCTGCAAAACTGACCCCATCACACATACTTGACTTTATTTCAACTGTGCTCTGAATAATGCTTGACCTAGTCAATTCTTCTCTTCATCTTTCTCTTCTTTTGTCCATCACCTTGTCCTCCTGTTGTCCTTGTGTGTGGCAGGAAATATTCATTCATTTTATTGTTTTTATTAGTGATGTAATTTACATTCTATTAATTGTATGACGTATTATTTGGATTTGTTAACTGTCTGATTTATTGCTAAGCTGTGTTGCAATTCCTTTAAATAAATATTATAATATGCATTTGAATCAGAATCAGAATCAGCTTTACTTGTCACATCACAGGTTTTCAAGTCGTCACCTTGCTAATGGCCTATGTAATTTGTTTACGTTTTTCAGAAAACAGAAAAAACTGAACCAAAACAAACTATATGATATTTCTTAATCATTTCGCCCAAAAGGTTTGTAGCAATGTATGACTATTGGCATACAAATAACGCTGTCTGTCAGTTATGTAACATAAGAAGATGTAATGACTTAGGCCAATTTGTGTTTCCATTTAATGAAAAAAAAAACTACATAAATACACATGGGATTGTGTAGGCTAACTTTGCCTCTATCATTATTCAGTTATCAGCTATCTGACTGGTACCATATTAAATGTGCTTCCATTTCACCTCCGGGCCTCTTAAACTAATCAGACCTCTCAGAAAGATGGTATGTTGGTCTCCCAACTGCATTACCTGTACATCTGGTGAAGGCATGTTAGTCACTCCTGACCAGAAGGTGGCGGTAAAGTACCACAACCCCGTTGAATGACAACAACCACCCTAAAAACTACAAACGTAAGAAAGTCGCCCTTGGATGACGTCAGGTCCGCGCGACGCTAAACGTAATCGCATACGACAGCGGCCTGTGGAAGCACTGAAAAGCGCCGTAATTTTTGTGTGTTTGGTGGAGGATTAATATTGAACGTCCATCACCAACATGAAACTAGTCAGGTAAGATGAATTAAATACTTATCAGAATGCTGGACGTGTCTTCACTTTGGGCCAAAAACGAGCTGCCGACCACGGATGCATGTAGATAAAGGAGGATGGCCAGTGCAGCTCTTTGGGGGAATTTGCGGGAAGCAGTGTTTGTAAATGAGTGGATTCCATAATGAATGAATGAACCAATGAGTTCCTTGGAGGATAAACTGACTGCAATTCGTTCAAACTGTACATTGTACGGTTATGTAGCATAATTGCGTAGTAATGATTGTGTCGTTTTACAGGTATATTGTTGTAACGTTGATTTGTCTTAACCTGCGGTCGCTGGTGTTTGTTGTTAGGCCATGTTTAGCTTTCTGTCTATTAACTTGAAATAATAGACATAATTAAACTGTCGCATTAAACTGTTTAATGTGGTTAACATCCAGATTAAACACTAGATATGTGCCGTTAATGAAGCATCGTGGCTTTTGTTGTAGTGACTTCTCCCCTTTGTTTTGGAAGTGGATGCTAAGTGGCTAACAACTGCTAACGTGACCATATTTTCAAACCCTCAAACCGGGAAATAGTGTTAGTGTAGGTATGCTTTTATGCACATATACGATAGGTCAGTGATTCTCAGCCCCTTTTAATGTCAAGGACCACCAGTTTGAAGTGCATTAGGAGCCTATTTGATAAGATGTTATAATATATATGTGGAGTGGGACCTTAACTACACCGCAAAACCCTTTTTCTTAACTCATTGGGTTAACGTTACAGACCCACAAGGGTCCATTTGTTTGTTTTGGTTCCTAACTTTCAATCATTTAGCTGAGACCCCCTCAAGACCTCAGGTTAAGAACCAATGCCTTAGGTGTTTTCATCAGGATGAATAATTTCAGTGTTTAGCACCTCAACCGACCACAATGGAAACAAGCCCTTTTGTGTTATCCTTTTAGCACCATTGTATAATCATCACACCATTCAACACTTTCTGAAACTACTGTAGGGTCTCCCTTGTGGTTTCAATAAAGGCATATACAAAATGTGTCTTTCTCACAGTTGTATGGTGCATAGGAGAGGAACAGGCATTGCATCAAAAGTCCTGCACATTACACTTAGGCTACTAATTCGATCTCTTCTTATGCCAGACTCCATAGGTATCGTCTTGATCGATTTTAAGTACAGGATTAAATAAAATGAGTTGTTGGATTGAAGGATCCAGTATAATCACACTACGGTACTTTGGTGCAACTTGCTTAAAAGATCATTTATTACTGTCCAGCAAGCATGGAGGATGCATACGTACCCAATGTGATAGATTATACCTTAAAATAATGTTATAACGTTTTTTTGTTGCTCACTTGCAGATTTTTGATGAAACTCAGCCATGAGACAGTCACTATTGAACTGAAAAATGGCACCCAGGTCCATGGAACCATCACAGGTATGTTCTCCAATGCTTTTGCACTGTGGCCTGTTTTCTGTGAGATATTTCATGAAGTCAGGTCTCTGTATAAGACCTGAGGCCGATTCTACAAATGCCTTCTAAATCAGTAGTTCTCACACTTCAAAGATTTTTCAAAATTGTTCAAAAATAGCAGTTGTACCAGCTGCGTGCGCTGTGTGCTTGTATATCTGCTATTTTTGAATAGGCAACACAAAAATCTAAAATGACACAGATGCTTTCCCGATTTTTATGGGTTAAGTATGAGGTGTAATTTTGTGACCATCAGAAATCTTGCTCTTTAGTTACATACATGATGTCACAAATAAACAGTGACAACACAAGCCACAATAGTTTCTCACAGGCTATTATAGATGTACATATCCTTAACGCATTAATCACACACACACGGTCGCTCTCTTAGGTGTGGATGTGAGTATGAACACCCACCTTAAAGCTGTGAAGATGACACTGAAGAACCGCGAACCCACCCAGCTGGAGTCTCTCAGCATCCGCGGCAACAACATCCGCTACTTCATCCTGCCCGACAGCCTGCCACTGGACACCTTGCTGGTGGACATTGAGCCCAAGGTCAAGTCCAAGAAGAGAGAAGCAGGTGAGGAGCGTAGAAGGGCTCAGTGGGGGGTCTTCAACAGGTTGCATGTAGGGTTGGGATCCAGAACCGGGTTCAACATTGAGGAACCGGAACCGCTTCCGGGACCGGTTTTATCACACTGTCAGAGCTGGTATGTGGACTTAATGTCTGCTATACAATTACAATACCGGTGGTCCTCAAAGCTTTTCATTTCAAGGACCACCATAATTATGAGTGTACAAGTGGAACCAAATGGTTCTGTAAGGGTCCATTTGGTCCCATTTATATACTCTCAGAGTTATAGACCTGTTAGGGTCCATTTGGAAACCCCTATTGGAACGTTAAAGGGAATTGTTAAAATCCTAAAGGATCCCAGCCCTAGTTGCATATCAAGCATCAATTGTGTATTTAATTCCAATGAGTGTCTTTTTCCACAACCATGTTGTAAGGTCTGGCAATGCAATGACCAATAACGTAGTTCCCTGCTGCAGTTTGGAGCACAGGAGGATAGGATAGGATAAGGATAATTCCTTTTTAACAGGACGTTCATGAAAGTCCTTGCGGGCTTGTTTCCAATGAGGGCCTGTGAGCAATTAGGAGTTAAGAGTCTTGCTCAGGGACAAATTTCATTTCATCGACACATATGCTGGCGTGGCCTGGAATCGTACCTGGGGCAACCGGGGCCTCTGGCTCCCTAGGCGGGCTCACTAACCACTCAACTATGGCCCCCCCATATCATTATGTGTGGAGCTAACTGTCCCTCACTGTTCAGTAACTCTGAGTCACTGCTTGTGCGGCCCCTTCTAACAAGTACCCAAGTAATTAGAACCCGTTAGGTCTGTGTGACGGGGAGACCTTTATGAAGCCACCTTTTGGAAAATCACAAGATCACTTCCCTGGTTATAACTGATATCTCCTGGGGAGTGAGAATTTATTAGGGTGATGCCATATCTGTCCAAACATGTTTGGTTACACATACTACTCACTGTGCGTACTGATGCCCATGTATTCGTCTGGGTTAGTGGCATATGTCTGGATGCTGACGTAAACGCATAAACGGTGACCATGGGAAGAGAGCCTTTTGGGCGTTGCTTGGTTGAAATTTTACTTGTAAATGGAAAGCCAGAACAGGGAACAGGGATCCTCGATGTTAGTGTCCACCACTACAGAGTTAGACCACTGGTCCTATTTCTTCAATGTGTGTAGTGAAACTGTAATGTTCAGAAGTTGGCCTCCATTCATGTAAAATATATTGGGAGTCTAGGCTTAACATTTTAAAATTTGTAAAGCGCCATCATACAGAACGGTGTGCACCCAATGCCTATAAATAAACTGCTAGCACATCTATGAAAGGACAAGCCCATTGTGTCTGTCTTACCATATACTAATGAAATGTTCTTCAGATTAACAGGATATAGTTTTAGTTCGGTGAATTATAGATTTCTGCAAATTGCATGCAGTTGGCCCAACCTAAAGACTAATTTGGTTACTTTATCTCTTGTATTGGCTTGTTAACCATCTTACCATTTCTGATATCAGTGTTGATTGTGTTGGTAGTGTTTTTTTTTCTAGAGGCAGATTTATCGTACCAGTATCAAGCACTCCAATGGGTTGTCATTGTCACTCAATATCAGATTGTAGGCGACTTGATATGGTCACAGATAAACAAGGTTGTGTCAGCCTTGCCGAGCCATGAGGCCCGAGCCTATCTCCTTAGCGTGAGATAGCTTGATGTACGGGTACATCCTCTGGACATGACGTTAGTATGTCGCAAGGATTTACCGCCAATCCAACCCTTGATGCTGAGTGCTAAGCATGGAGGCATTGGGTCCCATTTTCTCTTTGGTATGACCTGCCCGGGGATCGAACCCTGGCCTCCCAATCTCAATGCGGACACTCTAGCGGCAAGAGCTGGTTGGTTTTGTTATCTTGTATATTGTATCTTCTCTTGTTGGAGACGACGCAATAGGCCAGACTCTACCCTGTTGGCCTCTGTTAACCTGTACAGTTTGCAACATGATTTCACATTTCTTCGACGGCGTCACAAGAAGTGAGGAAGGCAGCCATGAATAAAACCTGCTAGTCCTATGAATCAATGTTTTGACTTGGACATGGTTTGGTTCTTTAAAGCCAAGCTGTAGCAGAAGTAGTTTTGGTGCTGGATCCAGTCTGGCAGAGTTGTGGGTTGATGGCTGTCCTGAAGGAACACAACTGTAAGGTTTATACCTGTTAAACACTTGAGTTCTGTTTTGTACTTTGTTTTACGCCGGTGTCACGTTGCAGTGCATTGCGATGCGTGCTGTCAGTAATTGTCTGCTATTGTCGCCTATAACGACATGCCCAATATAGGGATATACCAGGTTGAAAGTGGGTTTTAAGCTGTACAATTTCCATGCACACAATACTCCAGTTGCGCATTTTCACCCACTAGCTCATACACAACTGTATTGTTATGTACTTGATCATGTAACATTGAAAAAGTATTTAACCATTTAAACATAAAATGTTTTCTCTAGTGGCTGGTCGTGGGCGGGGCAGAGGACGGGGACGTGGCCGAGGAAGAGGCAGGGGCCGAGGCGGGCCCAGGAGATGATCGCCATGCCAACGGAGCTGTCAGTCTTGTCTCACTGTTTTGTACAGGTTTTTGTTTTTCTTTTACCTTCCCCAAGGAAATGCGGAAACTCATTTTTTTTTTGTTTTTTTTTTGTACATTAAAATGTTCCAACATGGACAGAAACACTGTCTGCTCTGCGTTTTATTGAACCCTGTGAGTGACTGTTCAGTGCAGACTGGTTTGATTTGTGGTATAATTTGAGTTTTCAGAAGTATGGTTGAATAAAGATCTGTTGTGTTATTTTTCTCATTTTAATGTGTATCCTTGAGTAGTCATGAACAAATACTGTGTGTGGCGTTGTACAAACTTTATTCAAATAGACAACACATACCACACTGACACATGTTTCTGCACTAGGCCTGCAGGAGTTATCATGCATCAGTGTTTTCATTATAGGAAAAGTAGCATGCAAGGAGGGAGTGCTTATTTGATGTCTGAAAATGTAATAAAAAAAGCTATATTGATGGATATGTATATTGCAGTTGGTAGAAAGTCTCTTGAATCTGGGTACACGTTTTAAGTACATCCAATTGTAGACCAGTAGAGGGTGCAATAAGTATTTTGTAATGTACAAATGAGGTTAAGAATGATGGGCTTCTATGATATTGCCTTTAAATATTGAAAAATAAATGGTTTCATCAGCTATTCTCATTTTAAACTTCATCGTACGACGTACGATGATGTCGCACGCCGAAAATAGCCGACTTACAAGCTTAAAACGTGAGCTTAAATAGACAACTATTTTCAGTGCGCAACACCGTCCTACGACAAAGTATGTGAACCGGAAGTGCATGAAGCATCGGCCATAGGACCAGAGGAGGCACTGCCGAACGCCTGATGTTGATGAGCCACCAAATGAGTTCTCGTTTTAAATATATTAATTACACAGTATAATTTCTATTATTATACATGTCGAGCGCTCGTCACTTCATGTATTTTGCGTTTGGAAGCAATTTGTTGAAAGAGAGACTGCAGCTGGCGAACCCCTCAGCGCTGTTTCACTGTACTGGAAAACTCAAGGTAACCGTTATCAGTGTAACCACATGCTGAATAGTGTCATGTCAATATAATGGATAACTGAAGGTAACCGCTTTCAGTGTAACACCTATGAACTGCACATGAAATAGTGTCCTGTCAATGAGGTATAAAATCCAATCCAATCCACTTTATTTATAAAGCACATTTTAAAACTTGTTCAGGGTTAACAAAGTGCTGTACAGAGAAAACCAAATACACTGGGAAAGTTAAAAAAAATAAAATACACCAACTACACATTAAATGGTGTCACATACTGGACTGAAGGTAACCATTTTCAGTGTAACTGCACATGAAATAGTGTTCTGTCAATGGACTGGGAGACTGAAAGACAAGTATAAAATACACTAACTACACATGGAATAGTGAGTGTCAATGTATTGGTCGATCACTACATTGAAGATAGTAGACTAGACTGGCTATACTACTGCATACATATTTCTGTGTACATTTACATGGGTGGATTTAGGATTTTTTTATCCATGCTTTTCAAACTGCTGATTGACTGTAGGCTACATAGGCTTGTATTAATGTATATATTCACTGATTGACAGTAGGCTACACATTAATTCACATTCAGAGAATCTGCAGATATCTAGTGCTAGAATCTAATTAAGCTCATTATTCTATTTTTCATTCTAGCTTCATTCTTACAGTTGCTGCTATGACACCTACATTTCAAATCCAGGGATAAATAAACGTTTATCTTAGTTGATTAAACAAATTGCTGAATGTGATCATGGCCACTATTGGGCGTTCTCTAAAACCATCCCTCTGTACATGAACACAAAGGTCCCTTATTTAATTTGTATCATGTTTACCATGTCTGTTTATTACTTCTTCACTAACCTGTGTTGCCAGATTTTGCGAGAGAATAAGCAACCAGGTCTATGAAAACAAGCCCAAAAGAAGGGACTAATCTAGGCCACATGAGCACATTAAACATAATACATTGGCTATTTGAAAATAGCCCATCTACAATCTCACAGTGATGCGTTGTGAGCTTGCACATCTGCTATTTTAAAACAAATCTTGAAGAATCTGTGGAGAACCGCTGGTTTAAACAACATTTAGGAAGCAAGCCCAATTTTTCTTTTTAAATAAGCAACTACACTTTAGAAACAATCCCAAAAAACAGTAACCCGTAACTACCAATATTTACAAGCGGCTTTACAGAAAACCCCAAAGTCGTTTATAATAAGCGAACATAGCAACACTGTCACTAACCCCCCTCCCTGTCCCTCATATAGGACTATGTACTGAATTTTGGCCTTTGGGGTGAGCATGTGGACTGCAGGTGGCATGGTGGAACGGCCACCATCCAACCGTGTCCCGGTGGAGAGGTGTGGGGAGTCGTCTGGACTATGAACAATGACAACCTCACAAGTCTGGATGAGTGAGTGATACACACGACACACACACACACACACACACACAACAGTTAATGAAACGAATTGATTTAACGCAGCACTAACTTTTTTTTATGAATACAATGTAATTTTGTCCAATCTGTATGGTAGAGTATGTTAATACAATATCACTTATACAATTGGGGTGGTTGTATTTTGTCTAACTACTCTTCAATTGAGACATTTAGAACGTGTCAAAGGTCATGTCTCACCTAGACAAAAGTTCGGACACAAATTTTGACCTGAAGGTCAAGATTTAAACCGGGTTAAAATCCGGGGTAGAAGAAGAAAGTTACATAGTGCAGCTTTAATCAATTATATAATAAAATAATCGATACGTATTTTTGGGCATGGCATAGGCGAAAAGTTGTTTAAAACAAAATTCAAAAATAGTGTAAGTAAACGATCTACAAGCGATGTGTTGGGAGCTTGTAGATCGTTTATCTTCACTAAATTGGCACAACATTAATTCGAAAGAGTCATCGATAGAGTAATTGCTAAGAAACGAATTGATAGTTGCAGTCTTCACACGCCCACAGCATGATGGCCCGTGTCGCTGTCTGAGCTGCTGGTTGAACTCCAGCTGTCCTGTATTGTGCATGTTTTCAGGCAGGAAGGGGTGGAGCAGGGACTGTACTCTCCATTGGAGGTGACCGTCGAGACAGACAGTGGACCGGAGCTCTGCAGGACCTATCAGATGAACCACTTCCATGCCTGCCCTCCCTCCCCTCAGTACAAACAGGTGCAACCCACTTAGTTAAACACAGTACAGATTAACCACCTATTTTATACATCAAAGGGGAGGAAATAGCCGATCTACAAGCTCGCAACACCTCGTGATGCGACGCATTGTGAGCTTGCAGATTGGCTATTTCCGCTGCCCATAATTACGTGAATGACTTGCCTTTTGTTGTGTCCTTCTGGACAGTTGAACCACATTATATTCTGCTTCCTGCACAATTAACTGTGATGAAGGGAACAAATCATTATCAACTGTAACACAACAGATCTGGCTGAACTGATCATAAATCCATGCACACATACAGATCACAAATGTATTTATCAGCATGAAACGTCTCACTGCATTTGTTCACAAATGGATAGATAAAACACATCCCTTATTTTATTAACCCCCTCCCTCTAAACATATTCCATCTCCAATGACACCTTACAAAAAGTACCGCTTTGAGAACCATTTCTAGACCTTTTTAATTCTTCTAGTATATTTTATTATATTTGCTTTATTTGCTCCGTGTGCTGTTGAAAGTCTAATTACTGGTTGTGATTTATCAGGTGGTGTGTCTGGGAGCAGAACAGAACGGTCTTCCAGCAGAGTACTTGCAGAAGCTGGAGGCTGTGAAAACCAACAACTACAGTGGTCCCTCTGTTCTGGACCAAATTGCAATAGCCAAAAAGTAGGACCAGCACCGCTTGGTGGACAGAAGGAGTTACTACACTCACTATGGCCAGGAGACTTTGGGCTGGCACTTTTCAAATTCATATCGAATTATTTCAATATGTCCAGGGTGACCTGATAGCTAAATGGTTAGGGTGCATACCACATGAGCGCAGACTCAGTGAGTCCCCGGTTTGATTCCCGGGCCAGCCAGACAATTTGTTGAATGTCATTCCACGGCCTACTCTCTCTCTGCATTTGCTTAGCTTAAAATGCCCCCAAAATGACTGGGAATAAAGGTTTTTGGGGGGCAAGTGTTGAAAATGCAATGATATCTGTATTTTAATAAACCAATTGTTTTTTTCATAGATACATGCCCTACTTTTATAGTGTTCCATGAAAATTGCTGATTTGCAACACAAGCTCACAACGCATCACGATTATATCGCCTATATTTGCCCAAAAATAGGGACGCCAGGTGGTTAAGTGTGCGTGTCTGGGTTTTATAAATATTTAAGCAATGAATTATGATTTGAGTTAAAAATGTATATATATATATATATATAAAGATTTGCACAACTTTTCATGATTCTTCAAAAAAATAGCATATCTACAAGCTCATAGCGCGGCACCGATGCCGCGCTATGAGCTTGTAGATCTGCTACTTTTGAATCGCCAAAGAAATCTAAAGTGACACAGATGCGTTCCCGGATGGGTTAACTAAAAATACCACATCACGGTTGTATCCTCCGCCAACCACTTGCAGTTTACAGCCATGTCTGTCTAGACTCATAGTACACTGTAGTGCAGGTTCTCATGACCCCCCAAAATAATCATATTTGAACTGGGGACCCCCAAAATAATCATATTTGAACTGGGGACACCCAAAATAACAAGCCCCACCCTGACAAGCACTTGGAATTGTAGGAGTTGAAGAATTACATTTTGTTTGACTCGGTTCCACAGATAAATATTGTGAAAATAGCAGATCTACAAGCTTGTAGATCTGCAAGCTTGTAGATCTGCTATTTTCAAAATTATTGGACAATTTGGCCAATGTTTGACCAGTTTTTGTAGAATAGTTTGTTGATTATGTCATGGTCTTTTTTCATTTTTCTCTTTTAAAAGGTATTAAAAAAAGTCTTAAAAGTCCTTAAATTGTCACGTTACCGTCATCTGGGGACCCCCCAAAATCATGTGGGGATCCCCCTGGGGGTCCCGACCCACAGGTTGAAAAGTAACGGTTTCAGACATAAAAGGTTTCTGTCCAGCGACAGCATTCATCATCCTTGATTCAAGTAATGTAATAGTTGATGTAATTTTTATCAATTGAACAGTTAGCAATTTTGGAAAGTAACTAAGTACATTTACTCAAGTACTGTACTTAAAGTAAACTGTTGAGGTATTTTTTTACTTTACTGGAGTATTTCCAATTTTCAGTACTTTTACTCCACTACATCTCAGAGGCAAATATTATACTTTTATACCACTACAACTATTTACTATGTAGATTTTCATTATTATTACAAAACATACATTACCCACTTCAGCCCTATATACATTTCGGCCATTTGAAAATAGCCGATGTACAAGCTCACAATTTGCATTGTGAGCTGAAAATGGGACATTCTGCATGATGAGTACTTTCTACTTTTGGTACTTTTAAGTACCGGTACATTTTGATACCAATACTTTTGTACTTTTACTCAAGTCAATTTAGAATTCTGGACTTGTAACAGAGTATTTCTACATTGCAGTATTGATACTTTTACTTAAGTAAAAAAACACCGACAGTTAACCTTGAAGAGGCATTGTAGTATAGCAGGACAATATTTAAAGAATACATAAATGTAATGAACAATAACCCACTGCTCAATAATAAACATTTTTATTTATACCACATAATAGCCCCTGACAGAACTAGAGACTCTACCATGTTCAAACTTTTTCTGTTCCTTGAGAGCCATAGAAAACGCAACAGGTACAGTTAAAAAACAAAACAAACAAAAAAAATCATCAGGAAGTTATAAACACGGCATCCACAGGGGGACCCACTAACAGGATGAAATAATCTTATAATAATCAACAACAGAACTCTGTAAATGTGTTATAACCGTTAGGGACAAACCAGCGCAGGTTAAAGTCTGACTTCAAAGTAACATTGAACCAAAATCACATGCAAACACCATGGTCTGTGACTTCAGCCCGAATTCATACGTCCATCGCGCGCGACGTAACATAAATTAGAAACTTTAGAAGCAAGTGTTCACTGTATCTAGGAACAAATTCAACAATCACATCTTAGTAGGATTATTGAAGATTTACAGTTTAAGCTCTAAGGCTGGAAGAAACATTCTCCTAAGAGGTGTGTTACTGAGAGAGAACACAGTGAAGAGGTGAGAAAACACAAGGTATAACAGCCAAGAAACATAGCCCTAAAAAGTCAACACATCATCGTGGGAACTGAACTTTCAACGTAAATAGTGAACATCACTACAAATAATAAGAGACAAATAATTTTGGCAAAACAAAACAAAAGCAGAAATGGCACGCATATGTTAAACCCTATATACTTAGTTGACTGGGGTCCCCCAGAGCTCCTGTTTTCACTCTACACTAAATATCTTCACCTAAAAAAAAGCTGATCTACAAGCTCACAGCGCATCACGCTGCGACACGTGAACTTGTAGATCTGCCATTTAAGGCGAAAGTTTGCCCCAGAATAGGGTTTAAGAACATCCATCCATCCCTGCCAGAAACAATATATGTGGGGAATGTATAATCTTAATTGTATGTTGAAGCAAAGTGTGCAAATGTCACATTACCAGCTGGATGAGCTCATTTTAATGGTTTAAACTACTGTTTCCCAAACATTGGGTCGGGTCCCATTTGTGGGTCGCAGACCCATTTGTATGGGTCGTGAGTAAATATCCCTTTTTTGTTTTCCTAATTCTTTTTTCAAATTATTTCAAAAGAAGGAAATCAAATTTGTTCTGAAATAAAACATCCTTTTTCAAAACAAACGTATAAAGAAAATCCATAAATTGATTTTTTTAAATCAATCAAGCATGAGCTTGTAGATCGGCTATTTTCACTATAGTTTGGGTGTCCCGGGGAGACATGCAATTTCTCTTTTGGGCCTCAAGCTAAAAAGTTTGGGAACCACCGATTTAAACCTTGAAAACGACCGTTCCTTGGATCGGTTGTTTGTTTGTATTGTACAGCACATGAGGTATATTCACTTCGGTAACAAAAGCGATTGTTGAGCGAGTTTTGTCTGACGGCCTACAGTAATTTGTGTTCCGGGCTAAAGAGTTACACCGTCTTATTTTAGACCTACCCAAGAATCAGCATTGCTCATGACATGTGCCATCAAAGTGCTTCAAAATCAGCCGTATGGTTATGAGAAGATTTCGATTATTTAGATAAAAGACTACCGAAATTAAACGACTCCAGCAGGACAATGTCAATGACGGCTACATCAGGAAACTGCTTTACATACAGTACTGGAAAATACATTGTATGTACAACATAGTTGACAATGCGAAAACACTGGGCCGAATTAAGCTTCTCCCCTTTCTTCTGCTTTGTCAGAGGCATCTACATTTGCATTGATTACAGTGCCCTCCATTTCCCCCGATTCTTCAGCTGGCTCAGAATCAGCCGTTCTCTCAGGATCTGTGGACTCTTCCATTGGTTCTGGTTCGTTGCCCTTGTCCGTCTGCTCCGCCGGCTCGGCGGCCTGCACCTCGGGGATGAACAGGTTGTGCTTGACTTTGCTCAGCTCCACCATGTTGAAGCCCATGAAAACCACGGCCTTATTCCTCTTGAGGTACTTCATGCAGCGGCTGCGTCTATTAGTGAAGTGGGGGACCACTTCGGATTTGGTCATGTCCAGTCTCTTACACAGCTCCTCGGTCTCGACTCTGGACATGTAGGGGCTGATGTGGAAGTATCTGTACATGAATTCTTTGAGCGTGTCGGGGGTACGCGTATCATTGGGGCTGGGCTCCAGCGCCAGCTTGACCAGCGAGTCGCCCGACATCTCGGGTGAGATTGGGGACAGCTGCTTCTCCTGCTCCCTCTTCTCCTGCTCCCTCTTCTCCTGCTCTCGCCTCTGGCGCATCATGGTTGACCTCTCCTCTCTCTCCCGCCGGTTGGCCTCAAGCACCTCTTTCCACGCCGCCTCCAGCCTCCTTTTGCTCTCGAGCTCAGCCTCCGTTTCTACAGGTCCGACGGGAGGCTTCGGAATCGGCACAGAGGGAGCCTGGAGGATAATGGACGGAGATGATCCTTGTATCATAGGAGACATCCGTGGCATTTGGAGGAAATACAGACTGTGTGACTGTGGCTGTGGCTGTGATTGAGGCTGTAGTTGTGGCTGTGGTTGTGGCTGACTGATCTGTTCCAGTGGCTTTGGCTTTGTCGACCCTAGCGGTCTTCCCCGTCTGGGCGGAGTGGGTGCCACCTCAACAGTTTCCTGGACCTTGGGTGGTTCTGGTTGCTTCTTCGGTGAACACCGGCAGCGCTGGATGTGCAGCATCACTGCCTGCTGCGTGACCTTTCCCGTGTACACCCCGTTGCAGTATATGCATTTCAACGCCTCCGTCTTTAGGATGGCGTGGATGGTGGGTGCCACGAAATGCTTCTGTTTCAAATGCTGCAGGTGCTCAAGTGCATTCAAGAACTTCTCGTCGCAGAAGGGGCAATATAAGCTGCTGCTTTTCAAAGCCGAGTGGCAGACTTCGGGGTGGGTGCTGGGCTGCATCTTCAAGAAGATCAGATCGAAGGAGGTGGTGATCAAGGCTAAATGGAACTCGGTGTCTCCTATGACTTGCATCGGCGCAGTGGTGTTGATGTCAAAGTAAGGGAACACAATTTTCCCAGTGCTATTCGTGTACACCCTGAACTCCTGTCTGAGGAAGTCACAGTTGGCCTTGTTTGTAGGATTGTGCTCCTTCACGTGCTCAACAAGTTGTTTGATCGAGAAGAACAAAGCCGAGCAGTAAACACAATTCAAGCCATGCAGTAGGTGCTCAAACACCCCCTTTTCCGACAGGAGGATTTTGCACACTAAGCACTTGACCGTTTTGTCGGGCATTTTCTTCAAGAACAGCGCCCGGGCAGCAAGGCTTTCACACTTCGACGTAACAGGTTTAGTCTTGTGAGCTACTTCTGTGTGTATGTCATATACGTTGGAGGGGAAAAGCTCATTGCAAAGTGGGCAGGTGATCCATTTCTTAGCTTGCACAGGAGAATTGCTCCCTGACCTGATTGGAGCCAGAGGCGTCCCTTTGCTCTGAGAGCTGGCGGCCGATACTGGAGCGAAAGTATATATGGGCAGGCCATTCACCTTGTTGCCAGTGGGGATGAGGTGATTTAACAGTGACTGTGAAGTCATCATGGTACCTTGGGGAGTTTGGAGGTTTGTGGAGGCTTTCTGGGGCTGAGATGGAGAAGCAGCCCCCCTTGAAATGTTGACTCCAGATGGGAGAACGCCCGGCTGGGTTGGAGGATTGTGCATAAGTGGTCGAGGGACTGGAGCTGCGACCGACATGGCCTGTTTTAGAGAGGTGCTGGGTGTTGTCGTGGGAAACTGGACCATGGGCCGTCCTTGGGCCAACGCGCCTTGAAGGGATATAGTGGCGCCGGGCTGCAGCAGACCTTTAGCCTCGGCACTAGCTAGCTGCACTAAGGCTGAAGCCTGAGGCGGCAGGAGTGTTTGGTTAGGCCCTGGGGCGCAAATCAAGTTGGTCGGAGCTCCTTGCAGCTGTTGCAGCGTCATCAGTGTCCCAGGTTGTTGCCGGTTGTGTTGCAAAACCAAGGACCCATTACTGAGGACATGAGGTTGCTGTGGCTTAGGAGCGATGAATGAGAACGTTGAATATCCACCGAATCCGTTAGGTGTCGCTGAGACGTAAAAATTTCTCTCGTTGATAAAGGTCTGCACCTGATTGCTGACCATAGTGTGAGCCGGTTCTATCAACATATGATGGATCACGTGATCTAGAGACCCAGTTTGTAGCTTGCACACCCTACAGCAGTAGATCCTTAATTTTGAATGGTTATCCGTTTTATAGCCAATAAACTGTTGTGCCAAAGTCGGGAGGTGCTTCAGAATGATATGCTTCTTTAAAGGGAAGATGGTGGCTGTCGGGTATCCGCATTTACGACATTGGTATCTCTCGTTTGGACGATGGGTAGCCACAGGCACCTTGTGCCTTGCGGGATCTATGGGAGCGGCCGGCAGAGGGGCATTGTGGAAGAGCAGCGCATGCCTCTTGATGTTTTTGGGAGGGCCCACAAACGGGCAATGACTGCAGGCTGCGAGACTGCAGTCCTTCTTCTCATACTGATGTTGGCGGCTGATGTGACTCTCGAAGCAGTAGGAATTCTTGGTGGAATACTTGCACAGGCTGCAGCACAGTGCCTGGGTCCGGTACGGCCACTAGAAAAACACACAAACACATCATATGAAGGCTGAACTATGGACAGTTTATCAAATTCTCCAATATTCTAGATATATTTTAACCTTTTTAGCATGATTCATACTTCATACGATGCTGTCGCACGGTAAAGATAGCTGATCTACAAGCTAGCTCACATGTGACGTGTAGTGAGCTTGTAGATCGGCTATTTTCAAAGCAATTTTCACTAAGGGTGTCACGATACTCGATACGTATCGAAATCGAACCGAAAATGACGTTCGATACAGTGTATCGAAATCAAAAACCGTATCGCGATTTAAGGGTTAATTTTAAAAAAATACTCCCGCGCATGCGCACATCCGATTGCACGTCCGGGTGAAGCCATGCTTGCTCGAGCCGCTGTTGTGTTTTTCCGTGCATCGCGCATGTGTGCTTACGACGGGGGAGAAAAAAAAGACGACAGGACAAACCCACACACACCAGAGGAGTTTGGAGGAGACAGAGAGAGAGACCGCTGTAGCGTTGCGTCTGTACTACTACTTTACATTTCACCATGGCCACTGCTGAAGCCAGCGATGGTAATGATGATACACAAACGGAAGAATTGGAAAACCCTCCGGCTTCCTTTAAGTCAAAAGTCTGGCAATATTTTGGCTTCCCAGTGAATTATGAGGGCGTTGTTGACAAAACGGCTACCGTTTGTCGATTATGCTCCACATTGATAGTTGCTACGTCTTCTCTTTTTCCCCTCTACACCTATACCTCTCGGCCAAAAATAGACGATCTACAAACTCACAACGCCTAGCAGTGCGAGGCGTTGTGAGCTTGTAGATCTGCTATTTTTGGCTAAAGTTCACCTCAGAAAAGGGATGGGGTTAAAGGGTTAGTTCAGATTTTTTGATTATTTTCTAAATACTTACCATTAATGTAGTGGTTGCAAAGGTATTAATTGATTGCCCGAGTCCCGTGGTCAGAGTTATGGTCTGTTTCTGATAAATATGAAGTAGTTCCGGTAGATTAGTAGATTTGGTGGGGGCCGCTCATTAAAAATAAATTAATAAAAAAAACTAGCGTCATTTGTATTGTTGACCTATTTCTACCATATAGAGCAGGTTTCGTTCAATTTCGACCCCTCTGTCACATGGTACTAATGTTTGTGTCCAGAATAACTGCGCCGCGGCAGCCTACTCACGCACAAAATATATGACACAAAAAATAGTACCATGTGACAGAGGGGTTGAAATTGAACGAAACCTGCTCTATATGGTAGAAATAGGTCAACAATACAAATCTACCGGAACTACTTCGGACCACTTCGGACCATAACTCTGACCACGGGACTCGGGCAAGCAATTAACACCTTTGCAACCACTTCATTAATGGTAAGTATTTCCTACAGAAAATACTCAAAATCTGAACTAACCCTTTAAGGTAAAAAAAAAAACCCTGTTGAAGACCCCTGGCTTAGCTTATTATTCACATTTCTTGTTTGTTAAAGCTCTTACCTGTTCAAACAATGTGAACTTACTTTAAGATGTTTAAGAACATGTAGCCAAATAACAGTTGTCTTTGGATCCTTTTTTCTTACATGTTCAACTTTGTATTTAGATTTTATTTATAGAGCTTCACAAGAATGTTGTTAACTCATCTTAAAGTTGTTGTAAGAGCATAAAACCCTTTTTGTTATTCTCATTTGATATTATTCAAATAAAAAAAGGGACTTATTGAGAAACATGTGTTTTTCTTTACAAATCAAGACAATAGCCTAAATTAATAATCATATAGCCCTCAAAGCTGAAAAAAGGGACGTTTAAAAAATATATATCGTATCGAAAATCAAATCGTGACCTTAAAATCGAAAGTCGAATCGAATCGTGGATTAGGCGTATCGTGACACCCCTAATTTTCACCTATAATGACATATAGGGATGCCATGTTCAAAGTGGTTAAACATTAAATAATCCCATTACTGAACAAACAATCAGAATAGAGAGCTATTCAACACTTATTTTAACCAAAACATATCCCTACCACAACCATGCTATGCCTTTAATTGCTGACAGACCTCTGAATAGCAAAACATTGTAAAAGATAATCCAGAATGAAACGATAAACACCCCCTGACTCAATGAGAAAATATATACAAAGGAACAAATTATATTCTTTCGTTATTATGGATGTACAAATGTTGTCATTATCATGACATTGCGATAACAAAAACGCCCCAATATTATGGTGGGCCTGTGACAGCATATATGATAGGAATTCAGAACAAATTAGTTTTTGTTTGAACAGCAGCAGAGAATATGAGTGAAAGCAGCGGAGGGACCATGTGTTCACCGCGATCATATGTGCACATCATTTGCGCAGATTCACCGATCTTTACAACATCCCTCCAGTAAGAAACCTTAACAAATGTTGTAAAGATCAGCGAAAACGCACAGAAAATAATATAATTTAAAATATAATTTGTATACCGGTAATTCAAAATACATAAATTCATTATATTATTCTTTCAAGACATTGTAAAACATGGAGACACATTGTTGAATTCTGTATTTACGGAAGATGTAAATTAAGGAAATCAGGTCAAATTAAGGTCATGTGATTCAGTACAGTAACACTTTCAACCTGGCATTCCTATTTTGTGCATGTCATTATAGGCTAATTATTTTCTCCACAACTGTTAAAATACAAATAGTAGATGGTTGAATTTCACCGCGCGACACCAACGTATGACGACGAGATATAAAACAGGGCTCAGTTCATCTATTCTCAGTCACCTCACACACACACATCTCAGATGCGTATGGAAACTTAATATTTACCTTTTTCTTCATTTTACTATCGAAGCCATCCGTAAAGTCAGTCCACTCCGTCTCCTCAAAGTTGTCGTCTTCATCTGAATTTACCTCCGAGTCTTTATGGAGCTCCTGTAAAGAAGTGACACAAACACAATTATTATT
Organism: Gymnoscopelus braueri; assembly: GCF_963280865.1. Classification (NCBI taxonomy): domain Eukaryota; kingdom Metazoa; phylum Chordata; class Actinopteri; order Myctophiformes; family Myctophidae; genus Gymnoscopelus; species Gymnoscopelus braueri. The sequence continues at coordinate 23,502,313 of NC_137613.1, read as the reverse complement.
ATTTATTATTAATAATAATCCTTTCACACAAAACATCGAACACAACCCCCAAAATTGTGAGAAAGGCCAAAGTGCAACAGCCAATCATAGAATGAGACCAGTGTTCATTTAGAGACGTCTCAGCTAATCTAAATTTGTTTTGTCAAACAGTACTACAGCCAACATGCAGGTTTCTGAAGTGGGTTAGCTAATAGTTTTGTCTTATTTTAGGAACTCTAGACTGAAAATGAATGAACACAATACAAAATAGCTGGCATTGCACGTTAACTGGTAGTTAAATTGGGGGCAGCAGTGGCTCAGGGGGTAGAGCTGCCGTCTTGAATTTGGAAGGTTCCCGGTTCGGTCCCTCGGCTTGAGCAAAATAAGCCTCTAGTCTAAAGAATAGGCAGTCTACCAATCTATCACATTTTTCTAATTTGGATTTTCTATGAGAGCTAAGACGGTGTACCTTACCATCTTGCCTTGGACGGCTCTGCAATTAAGACGTTACATGGGAATATAAGGAGGAATGGGCGGAGCAAACGTGCAGATAGGAGCAAACAGGCATGTCTGGTTTGGTTTAGATAAGGAAACTAATAAACTAACTAACATTGGCCATCGTCATTGGTGGTTTCCCTTTGCCCATGCTGCACAAGGGGAGTGGCCTGCAAAAAAAACTTGCGGGCATGACCAACTAGGTATGTAGTCCTTAAAGTGTTAGAGGTAGGCTACCCGGCTGAAGCCTGTCGGTACCTGATGGGCCGGGTCAGACTTATGTTTATAATTGTTGGTCGGGGGTTCGGGTCGGGCTCAGTCATGTCGTTCACAAGTGTAAAAATAGGCTACTACTATGTCTGTGTTACTTCCTGATGTATGTGACGTCGTCCTGACAATGACGCAGTGTGTTCACGGGGGAACACACTCCATCTCACGCAACAGGCGAGATACCTTCAGATGTAAACACAGCTGTAGTGAATACATGTAAAATACATTGTAAAGCGCTTTGTAGAAAGGCGCTATATAAATGCAGTGCCCTTATATAAATGCAGTCCATTTAAACAGTTTGAATGTTTACTGTGTATATTATGGCTTTTGTATCGCAGATATGAGTGAGTAGCCTTGGAAATTGGAACGAGTGGTTCTCAAGCCATGTAGCCCATGGGGCAGGAGCCTGTCTCCTGTTTCTGTAGCGCGAGGCGGCTTGATCCCCCAGCCATGATGTACAGTACAAGTACACCCCCTGGACATGACGCTAGTATGTCGCAGGGACCCCCAATGCAACCCTTGAAGTTGAGTGCCAAGCAGGGAGGCATTAGGTCCCATTTTGTATGACCCGGCCAGGAGATTGAATCCCGAACCTCCTAATCTTAGGACGGACACTGCACTCCAACAACAAGGCCACTGAGCTGGTACTATCGCATATGTTCAGTTGTTGATCTTCAGTTGTTTTTAGCAACCAGCCAGGGAAAAGGAGTGGAGTCTACTTCTAAGCTACTGAGAAGTACAGAGAGAACGATTGGAGAATGGGAACAACATAGCTGGAGAATGGGAATAGGTCTGCAACTATCGATGATTTTTGTAGCCATTATCAATCAATGAATTGATTAACCACTTATGGTGTGTAGTAGTGCTATTTTCCCTGTTTTTGATTTTTTTTTAATCAAAAGTTTCCACCTACGTATAACGACATGCCCAAAATAGGGATTATTAATCGATTGTTATTCAGTTATCGGTTATTTTTTATAATCGATTAAATCGATTAGTTCGATTAACTGTTGCACCTCAAAATGGGAACAATCTCAACTGACTGATCTGGAGGCAGAGGAAACACCAAATGGCTGGTCTGGAGGCGGAGAAAATGCTGATTGGCTGGCTGGTCCGGAGGTGGAGAGGCCCTAGACAGAGACAGAGCTCCCCTCTTGGACTGTCTTGGCAATTTCACTGTGACCTAGCCTCCTTTCTTTTGAAACACCTAGTGTCAAAGAACTGACATTGCACCATAAGCTCCTAAACCCCAGAAAGGGAAGTCAGCTTTCCTTTTATTCATGACAACATCTTTTATCCAACAGCCCTTGAAGGCATGCCATGGTCACAAGATTGAGGTCATGTTGACCGTCATTATGGATATTGCCTATTCACTCTATATATCCCAATATTAAGCCTATACCTCAATGAATTACACCAAGGTATCAACTTGTGTAATGCTTTCTTCTTTTCTTTTTTACTCACTTTGACTTTTGTCTAAATTAAACACCAGGGAATTAACTGTTGATGTTTGGATTTATAATAGTTGATAGGGATAGTCTATGTAACTACTGTTGTTTAATGTAGCAGGCCTGCAAGGATTCTGACAGCAACTCTTGATTGGTGAGTAGGACCAATTTCTCTATGGTGATAATTATAAAACTAACCTAACCTATTCAAACTGCCTGTGAAAACTGAAATGTAATTGAGCACAGAGTGTGCATTTATGCTACAATACACCAACCCCCCCCCCCCCCCATATAGCTAGCTTACATAGTTTATAGATTTTCTGCCTCCACCTACCCCTTCATGTGATTTGCTGATAAAAGCAATAGTTGTGCACATTCAAGTTAAGTAATTTCAGCTTATCCAAAGTAGCAATCCAAATGACCAGATTGTGTATTGCCATAACAACGTTTCAGCTTACCTTCAGTAGGTTCTGGCATTCCTCCAGGCCAAATTCGCTCAGCACCGTTTTCACTTTCCTCCGCGTTTTCCGGATCTTCTCAACGCTTGGAACTGGAATCTGATACATCGTGTCTCGGAGGCCTAACACATTTGAAAACAAATACATACTTGTTATATACCTGTAGTAGAACATTATTAACTCTTAGGACTATATTTGGACTACTCTGAATTATTATCATCAGCTATGAATGATAATTCAGTGTTATGGACATACTATATATCTGCTAATCAGATCAGAGATGTAGTTACTGTATAGGTAAGTTATAGGGAATACACTGCCCTTGTTTTGCCTCAGAGGAATAGCCTGTATATACTTCATCACACGGTGCCGTCGCACAATGAACAAAGCCTATCTACAAGCTCACAGCACGTTGTGAGCTTGCATTGTAGATCTGCTATTTTCTTTGTGCAACACTGCTGTACAAGCTAAAACAATTAGGCAGTCAGTGCTGCTGATGAATAAATACATAAAACCAAGGCACCATGTGCACATCAGCAAAGGCAACCAATTTAATCTGAAATATGATATATCAATATGAGTGTAACAAATGATGGAAAAACAGGCCCTTTTTACCACTTAAGCTCTATATATTTCATCTTATGGCAAAAATAGCTTATCTACAAAATGACAATGTGAGCTGCCTTGTAGATCGGCAATTTTTTTAATGAAATGTCCGCCTATAATGATAATGACATGTGCAAAGTAGGGGTGTAAGGTTGCCAGTAAATTAAAAAATATATCTTTAAATAGAGCCGTTTAGGTCAATTGTTTACACTCAAATGTTTTGAATATACACTCAGAATGTTACTGTCTATTGAGCTGATTTGATTGTTGGTAGGCATTTAAAAGCACAATCTCTCAAAAGAGGAGTGTGACATAAAAATAAATAAAGGACAGCATTATTGAAAGGACTTATTTCCAAAGCTGTTTCGAGGACTGGGTTGGTAACAACAATAATAATAATAATAATAATAATAGTTGTTTAACGATACATGATATTTAGGTTAGAATTGATCTTGAGAGGATAGCCCCTTGAGATGCAGCATCTCATTTTCGAGCCCCTATATACACACAAATAAAGCATTGTTACATATAATACAAATACAAATACACACACATAGGCTACACATAGCTGTCTCGTCCTCTTCCATCCACACCCCTAAACTGTTTTTAAACACAAATGGAAACCAATGTATTGTACATGACATTAGGTCATCTCCCATGCATGCTCATCACGTGTGTATGCTGGTTAAAGAGAGAAGTTGTGTTTTAAAAGCTGCAATCCGAAACTTGTTTCCATGTTGTGTAGGGTACGACACCTACTGGTTTGACAGGTAGCAGTAATGCCTGAAGCTCAGAACATGCAATATATCTTGTTGGAGCGGTAGGAATTTGCCCACTCAGGGGCAGGGCCACCTGAGACCAGGGTTCGAATCCCGGGGCAGGCATAAAAGTTATGGATCTCATTGCAGCTTTCATGGGAACAGACAGCCAGTGGGCAGCTGCCTGGAGGATGCTGTGTGTGTGTGTGTGTGTGTCACAGACAGACATCACCCTTTCTCACACACACACACACACACACACACACACACACACACACACACACACACACACACACACACACACACACACACACAGTGTGTATCTATCTCACACAATCTCTCACACAGACACGGCGAGAGACAGACAGAGAGACAGACAGACAGATTACCTGAACGCTAGTTGACGGCCACAGTGTGTGTGTGTGTGTGTGTGTGTGTGTGTGTGTGTGTGTGTGTGTGTGTGTGTGTGTGTGTGTGTGTGTGTGTGTGTGTGTGTGTGTGTTGCTGTGTGTTGTTCAGTGTGTACTTCCAGGCAGCGGAGCAGCACCGTGGTGGTAGAGCGACGCCCACGGGGAGGGAGAGAGAGAGACGTCCTGGGTCCGCGCGCCGCGCGGTGCAATGATCCGTGCCGGCCTTTGTTTAGATCCCGAGCATAAACGGGTGAATTTAACGCAGATCTATTATTTTATTTTATTTTTTCCCCTTAACGCTGCTTTTGTCTTTTCTCTCCTGCTGCTGAGGAGGGAAAAAATGGCGCTCGAATCCAGGAACTGACGTCTGAGCTGGCTTATTTGCATACGGCGCGGGGGAGCCAATCAGATTCTTCTCAGCCTGAAACAGGCTAAAACAAATGTTTTTGTGTTTTTTTGTAATAACACTTTTAACATGTTGCTCCAAAATACCACTGGGTTGTAAAAAAGTACCTGATTTCCCAGATAAATGTGATAAAAGGCGCATTCATTTGGATGTTTAGCTACCCTGCTGCACCTGACAGCTTGGTCTGAGGCTGGGGGTGTGGCTCTCACGGGCCAAAGACAGTCACGTGTTGAGGCTGACCAATCAGATGTCGAGAAATTGAGCTAAATGGGCGGTCTTGCAGATTTTTTGTGGTGGTGACGTCATATCAGGCCATTTGACGTGTGAATAGGGGAGGGGCGGTGAAATCATGTGCCCTCTAGTGGTTGCGTAGAACTACATTACTCCACTGAACAATTTTCGAAAAATAATTCCAAATTGAAATCCATAACACAGCATAGGTGGATTCACAGACTTTTTCGGATATACAACAATGAATTACGAACTATTAAAAATGATCGTTATGTGCCATTTTTGTAAAAGTAAAAACTGTACATTTCGTTTTACAAATGACAGATCCGGATGATAGCCTAAAGCCATGCTTCGATTATGATCACCAGGCAGTACACAGGCTTCTCGGCCTTTTAGCTAACTTTGGTCGGGTTCAATGCTTTTTTTAGGTCACAATCGTGTAATTTTTACGAAATATGTATTTTTTTATGTAGCTTTTATGTAGCTAGGTGAGGTCTCCGGGAGAAGCGTAAGGGTGTTTTCACACTTGGACCCTTTCAGCCCCTGTAGTGGACTCAGACCATGACTCAGCTGTTCTTTTCCATTATGTGAATACGTGAAAATAACTCATCCCCCTCAGTCTGAACTCTGAAGTGAACCGTATGAGTACGATTGGTTCACTTCTAGTACGCATTGCAGTTTGTTCAATCTGGGTGGGAACCTATTCGGTAAAAGAAAAATTTTTTTTTCCCCTTTTGTTTATGTCTCTGGGGAAACCATCTCCTTTTTTTGTGTAGAGATAGGAACTCGGTTTGGCTCCTCCCCTTTCTTAGTCCACTTCCTCCCGGGTGCTTCTGTGTTTATTCCTTCTAACGACAACACTACATGTTTAAGGCAGTGGTGCTACTGATTACAGTTCAGAGATTACAATTCGCTTAACCTGTGCATTGTGAACACGAAGTGCTCCAGGTTCAGTTCACCTTCTGCCGTTTTTATAACTCTAGGCTTGCCGTAGGCGTAGACAGATCACCTGCTGTGCCTGCCAACCCTAAAAATAACTTCTAGTGTGAACTGTTAACAGAAAGAGGACTGAGGCCCCATCAGCGCTGAAGTTGATCAGAAAGGGAACCGAGTAGGCTACTCTTTCAAATGAAATGACAATCTGAACGCAAAAAGTCCTTTTTCTGTTGGTTCACTTCATGGTCCAGTTGAAGAGGAGTCAGTTCGGTTCATTTAATAGGGTCTATGTGAAAAGGCCCGAACATCACCAGATAGCTGTGATACAGTTATGCAACACAAGATAGCTATTGCATTATTTACCCCTACTGTTACAAAAATCACGTTTCATTGTGCCTGTAACAATGATACAATAACCTAAAACCTTATATTAACCTAACCCTAATCAGACCCCTATAGGCTAGTGTTACATAATTCGATGTGTCACATGAAATCGACTTTACCGAAACTAAAAGGACTCAGCTTTGTGACCTGTCTAGCTGCCACTCATGGAACACAGGAAAAACTATTTACCTCAAAGATTTTACCAAAGTTCAACACTTTACATTTTGTGGACAAATTTATAAACAATGAGTGATTTTCCTCTGCCTTTTCAATTGATTGATTGATTGATATCTGTCTAAATAAGGATAAGAAGATAAAACAGTAAAACTTGCTTCAGTTGAGGTTCCTCTGTGTGTGTGCGTGCGTGCGTGTACGTGCGTGCGTGCGTGCGTGCGTGCGTGCGTGCGTGCGTGCGTGCGTGTGTTATAAAGTCATGGGTACAAGCAAGGTCACAAATCTGCGTGCTGTCGGGCAGAAACCAGCTAACTTTTTCTGCTTTTTCTTTTTTTTTCATGAATCAGTGCTATTGAATACCCTTTATGTCTGTGTGTTAAATATTATTATATTATATTATTATTATTATATTGCACCAATGAAAATTATTAAAAAGCGCTTCTGACAAAACCAGCTAACTCTGTTGGATCCTCAAACTTTCTGCTAAACCAGCTAACTCCACCAAAGGGGGGTGGAGTTACCTGGTTTTGCTGACTCCAGGCTCCACACCCTTTTGACCTCCAACCTCATTGTGAGCTTGGAGGTCCATTCAGCTGTTCTTATCAATGATGAGCAAAACCTCCTAACTCCACTTTTTGTTTTGTTTTTTTCATTTCCTGAAAAATGAACATTTTGGAGTTAACTGGTTTCTGCCCGACAGCAGAGATATCATAAAAGGCAAGACAATAAAATAATACTAATACTGCAAAAATACCAAAACTACCTCATGGCAGTCGAATGTCTTCAAACAGGCATAGGCCTAGTGAGTATTGAAAAGGTCTGTTTGTTATAGCTTAATGAATAAGCTGGCGGACCCTGATGGTGGAAAATGGAGGTGAGAAATTAACCATACAGGACCCTATTGGGACGTTCAGAAAGATGTCACCCCATATGAAAAAGAACATCATTGACAAGATTATTTTTTCATGGCACTGGGTCCCGACCTTGTTAATACAAAATACTGTTTTTCATCCCCCTTCTCGATCTTGTTCGGATCTTGTTATTTTTGGGCGGTGAAACCGCCCCTATAAGTGAGGTTTGGATATTTGTACAACAAATCCTGCGCTGTGATTGGCCAAAAATGTACAAGTGAGGTTTGGATATTTGTACAGCAAACCCTGCACCGTGATTGGCCAATCACAGTCTATTCAGGACTGTGATTGGCCAGTGTCACATGACACATGTGCATAGCCCTATATAAGAAACCATAACTTAAAAAAAAACATAATTTGGTTTTTTTTAAGTTATGGTTTCTTCCATCATAAAGAGTGTTTCAATAAATGTATTTATTTTTTGTACATGATTGGTTGACTCCATTCAGTATTGTGATTAGCTAGCAAGACACCGCCCACTTCACACAGGGTGTGATTTTTCATTTCTCTCCGCAATTTAGTAATTCCCAATTCCCATGTGTAATGCACTGTAGACCCTATCACTGTTGAGTGTTGACCCCCACTATTTGACTTGTGGAGGGTGTAGACCACCTTCCTTCCAAGCCAGTCATTCTGATTCCCAGGCGCTTACAGAGAGGAGTTTTACCAGTAATAAATGTGGCCTTAATTATTCAAAACAATCAAATAGAATGTCCTGTCATGGATCAAGATTCAAGTTTCAAGGTTGAGTTGTATTTGTCATATACACTTGTGTATTTTCTGTCACGCTAACTCTGCATTTACCTATCTTAGCTATTATCAGGTGCTATTAACACAGTGCCCGGGGAGCAGTTAGGGGTTAAGTGTGTCTTGCTCAAAGACTCTAGACTGGGTGGACCGGGGTGTGAACCGGGGACCTTCTGATTCCCAGGCGACCTCTCCCCAGTCAGCTATGGCTGTTGAGTTAACCACTTGAACCCATCATGCCCATTCTGGGGGGAGCATTCACCAAAAATAGCAGATCTACAAGCTATATCGGCAATTTTTGTCAGAGTTGGTGTAGACTGTAGACTGAAAAAAGTACAGCTGTAACTGAAGTATGTTTCAGACTAGAGAGTTAAATGGTTAGCAGCGGTGCTGCCCCCCCCCCTCCTTCATTTTCCTCTTTTGTATATAAATATATATTTTTTTCTCTCTTCATACCAGTAACCTGAAAGCTGATTGTATGACATTCTGTATAGTAGTGTCAGTGTGTATATCTGTCTGCCTCTTATATGTCATCATGATTTGTGTGCATGGGGGTCTCATCTTAAACAAGCTTAATGAGAGTTCCAGTTTAGTAGACCGTATTGTGAATTTGTACTTCCATGTACTGTTATGTACTGTCATGTACTATTCTCATGTCTCACTAAATAAACTACATCAATCAATCAAACTCTCTGTAGTGATTCTAGTTGTGGACGGAACCGTTTCCATAGAACACTGTGATGCAGGCAGCCTGTCAGCAGGCTCTCCATGGGGCACTTGAGGTTCCAGAGGTTCAAGACAAGTCAAGTTAGTTGGACATGGCTCTTTTCGTTCTCCACACCCCCCTACCTAACAGGCAGAAGCTATTTTGTCAGTCTAGCTAACTTTGACTCAGACAAACACAACATCTGTTCTGGTATTCCACAGGGCTCAATTCTGGGTCCCTTATTGTTCTCCCTGTATATACTACCGCTGGGAGAACTCATCGCCGATCACGGAGTGAACTTCCATTTCTATGCTGATGATACCCAGCTGTATCTTTCAGTAGCTCCAGACGACCCCTGCGCTCTAGACCCATTGTTGACCTGTCTGTCCAGTATAAAATGCTGGATGAGTGAGAACTTTCTTAAGCTAAATGAGGATAAAACAGAAGTTCTCATAATTGGCTCCAGTGAGCAGAGAGAATCAATAACAAGTAGACTTGGTAACCTGGCTGTAGAAAGTAACACCACAGTAAAGAACCTGGGGGTGATTATCGATTCTGAATTGAATTTCAATACACACATTAATCATGTCACCAAGATTGCTTTCTTTCATCTTAGAAATATTGCTCGAATTAGAGACTATCTGTCGTTAGACGATGCAAAGACGCTGATCCACGCTTTTGTTTTCTCTCGGCTTGATTACTGCAACGCACTCTACTCTGGCCTGCCAAAGAAAACAACTGACAGATTACAACTTGTTCAAAATGCGGCAGCCAGAATTTTAACTAAAACCAGGATGAGAGAACATATCACTCCAGTTCTTGCTTCACTACACTGGCTCCCGGTTGTTTATAGGATTGATTTTAAAATTCTTTTAATAGTTTATAAAGCTCTAAATGGTCTGGCACCTACCTACCTCTCTGACTGCCTAGAGAGATATGTTCCAAACCGGGCCCTCAGGTCTTCAAGTGCTGACCTGCTCGAGGTGCCTACAATGACATATAAAAAATACGGTGAAGCAGCATTCTGCTTTTACGGACCGACAGTGTGGAATAAACTCCCATTACACCTAAGACAGGCAGCCTCTGTCGATAGCTTTAAAGCACAGCTCAAGACCTATTACTTCACTCTTGCTTTTAGCTGATTCTTTGGTTGATTTTTAATTCCTCACTGTATTCCCTATTTTAATGTTGTTTTATGCCTTTGCTTTTGCCTTTGCTTTTATTTTATTTTATTTTATTTTTGTTTGCTTTATTGTTAAATTGGTTCTAACTGTAATTGTATTCTTGCTCTGTAAAGCACTTTGAGCTGCATTTCATGTCATGAAAGGTGCTATACAAATAAAGTTTATTATTATTATTCTCTTCTCGCTTCTGTCTTCCAGCCTCCACAATCCATCTCCTCCAAAAAAGCCCTGTTACAGTATCAACCTCCCCAACTTGCCAGTAGGTGGAGTCACAAGTGAGTGAGCGTTTGTGGGCTGACAGAGGTGATGTTAAAGTGATGTTTTCTGGACAGTCCTGAACACATGTGAGAACAATGAAAGATGCATTAAATCCACCAACATGTCGATCAATCCATATCAATCTAATCCATCCATCCGTCCATCCATCCGTCCAAACCATCTATGCCTGTGTCTTATCTACAGTAGGCCTACTTCTGGAGTTGCAGCAGAAACCTCCTATCTCCTTGTTTCAACTTTTAGTTCCCCCCCCGTAAATAAATTCCCTACTTCATCTACTTCATCGTAATGCAGTTCCATGAAAAAGTAGAGCAAATATCCGATCTTCCAGCTCAGAACATGTGGATGCGAATTTCTATGGAAATTAACGTTGCGATGGGAACGATGTACAAAAACGAATTTCACCCACTTTTTTACCTTGTAAACCTGTGATGTGACAATAAAACTGATTCTGATTCTGATTCTGAGTGACCTTTTTGCAAAAAAGAATTGGAAAGCAAATGTGATTAGGTGTCTGTGGGTTTTATAAATATTGAACCAATGAAAAGTATTCACAAGAGTTTGTGACTAAATAATAACTACATTGAATCGATTGGAACATTATGTTCTTTACATTTTCTGAAAAGTAACAGTTTTGGACTTATAAGGCTTCCACCCGACAGCAACGATGCAGGATTGCAGGCACGGCTTTGGGTGCATGGGCACCTGCCCTTTTGCCTCTGAATGATGCCTTATCAAGAACAACATTTGACAAATAATGTTGTCAAATGTTTTTTACTGCCATCAGTCAGCCATCAGTCAGTTTCAAGAACAGATCCATCGCTGCGCTTGATGAACAAGTGAAAAACAGCAGAGGGCGCTGTTTTTCCTTTTTATTTGACGATGGGTTCCCAGATTGCCTATAGATGGGTTTCCGCGCGACGTCATCACAGAGCAGAGTGTGCAATCTGCGCATGCGGGAGGTAGAACGACCCGGAAGTGCCATTCACTCTATTGTTATTTTCGGGATTTAGATAGGCATAATGCTGCTATTATAGGCATAATAGGCATAATGCTGCTATTATATACAGACAGATCCAACTTCCGACAAATCATTTTTATTGAGTAAAGAAGATATTACAAACTGCATCATTTAATCTACTTTCATTAAACCCGGTGAAGACCATTTATTTTATCAATGTACTATGGCCAGAGCTGCTGCGGGTAATAGCGCCCTCTACAGGCTCTTCCCTCCACTGCGCGCGCATCATCCCCTCATGTTTACAAACGGGAAACCCATCTATGCAGTGACGTCAAGTGCCCTCCCACCTCGTTCATCTCGCAGCTGCATTGCAAACAACTTGTGACAGGCACTCAACAAACAAAATAAGTTCACTCCCCCATCAATAAATTGTTGCTTTTGAAGTATATTTCATGAACATACATAGCCTACAAATCTAAGCCATTTGTTAGTATTACTTCACTTCACACGTCTACTTTGGCCTAGACAGTAGAGTTTATTCAGAGAGGTGACTGTTGGCCCTAGCCTGCAGAGTGGGGGGTACAATTAGCATTCCCAATTGGGGAGACAGAAGGTCTAGGCCTGTGTCGCCATCCCCCCCTTCCTGGCTCATACAGTTGCAAATCGAATCAGGGTCCAGGGACTCAAAGTGTGATCTATTGTTTGTCTAGGTGGGGTCTCACCTTTCAAGGCTGACCCACCCACACATGTACCTCCTCTTTTTCTAAATGTGGTCACTGCTATAAAGATTGACTAAAATGTAAACTTAGTGTGTGTGCCACTCCAAGCCGTGAGGCTGTGGAGCTGGCTGAGGGACCTCAGGGTCCATAGGAACTCTGTTTGTACTATGAAATAAATCGGAAGCAAGTAACCTCACTGACTGGAGTGACGCCTCAATTCATTCCCCAACCATTCATACACACCTCTGGAACATCAAACTAACTACAATATGGCGTTGTTGGCAACTACAAAAGTGCAGGAGAACCTTTACCAAAACCTAATGAAGTCAGTGGTTCAGATACCACACTTTCACACTTCACATTTTGTGAAAGATAGTTACAAAACTGAGATGTGTTAATTTCATGAGCTTTTGTTAGCTTGGTTTGTATAGTCAGGCTAATTGTTTCCCCTATTTCCAATCAATGTGATAATTAAGTAAACTAGCTCCTGGCTTTAGTTTGCCCTCGTCTTAAAGTGAACATGTTAGGTCAGGCTGTTTGTGGTAGAGATGCAAGAGGTAGAGGAGATAGCCCAGGGTGATAGCAGGAATGACATGGGCCAAGTTATTGTGGAACATCTTGCTTCCATTATGTATTATTTCTGGTGTGAAATGGCACGAGGGACCCCAAAAAATGTTCCCCTCCCAAAATTGTCATATTGTGCCCTTTTATGATCTTTGAGCACCTGCCCCTCCAGTGGTCTGCACGGCCCTGAAAAATAGCAATGCCCCCTCCCTGTCTGCAGATAGACAGGAACAAAGGGTACAACTCATTCCGAACTCTGAAGCTTCATAGGTTTTTCATCCAATCTAAGTTATTTCCTTTTGGTTCAGATGGATGTGCAGGAACATGTGGCATGTTTCCATCATCTCTCACAGGGACAGGGTAATTGTATGGGGTAGCAGCATTCATCATTCCGCTGTACTTTGTCCAGGGACTGACCAATGGAAGGGCCATGCCTAGAAGTCCAATAGTGCAGGAGACAAATATCACTGGCTCTTTATGCCACACATTCTTTAGAAAGGCTGCAACCCCCACCATGGTGTCTTCTGGCCACGTTTGAAAAGGCTACTTGAAGATGGATTCAACAGACTGTCGCAAATAGCAAAAGGAAAAGCTAACAATGAACAAGTAGGCCGCAAAGTGACAAAGTTACAGTGAACAAGAGGTGGGCCTACAGTATATACCCCTTTGGTTGCTATGACATTGAGCTATATGTTTCACGCACAAGATCCACAGATCAGCGTAATAAGTCCTTATATGGTAGCCTGTGTACCTTTTATGTCCATATGGAGATCTCTGTATTTGTCTGTCTGTGTCCCTTTTATGCCCATATATGGAGTTCAGTGTCAGCTATGCCCAAATATGGAGTCTAGGCCAGTCTATGATGTCGGTACTATCACTATTTGCGAATTTATTAATCATTTGTGGAACAACCGCTGATCCAACCAACTTCCCACATGGCGGGTGCTCGGCGATACTGATACACACGCCGGCGGTACTCAAGTAATGCAGGGGACACACTCAATCTCACACACACACACACACACACACACACACACACACACACACACACACACACACACACACACACACACACACACACACACACACACACACACACACACACACACACACACACACACACACACACACACACACACACACAGGCAGAGATGTTGTGCATTTATTGAAGGATTTATGTATTTATTGGTGTTGTTTCTACTTTATGAGCCCCAGACAATGATATGAACAGTGTTGTTAGGCTACCATGACTCAGGCATAACCATATAAGTAGTGCAGCTATGCCCAAATATGGAGTGTGTTGTCTAACCTCAATCTGTTGTCATGGCATCAGCTCCACATATGGGCACAAAAGGGGGCATGCCCATATATGGGCATATACTGATGACATCATGGATCTCCATGGGCATAAAAGGGACAAGGACTGACAGATACAGAGATATCCATACAGTATATGGGCATATCATAATGCCCATATATAGGCATATATTGATGACATCAGGGATCTCCATATATGGGCATAAAAGGGACATGGACTGACAGATACAGATATCTCCATAAATGGGAATATCAGTCGGATCGGTGGTGCCACGTAGGTGTGAGGGCCACATAGCGGCCCAAACTCTAGATGTGAACCTCTAGTGAGAAATAAACAGGTAACAGAACAAGTAGCTGGACTGCTTGCAGTTAAAGGGGTAATTAGATGTTTTCAGCCTACATGCTCATACAGCTATGATTAATTTATTGACTTAGGTGAAGTATACACATGGAAATGTTTTCTGATATGTTATATTACAAAAAGGTATGACACTATTATAAAATGTTTGGCACAGAACTGATAAGGTGGAAAGAAATCAATGTGGTTCACATGCAAGTCACAAGTGAGCTACAATGTCCACACATACTGCAGAGTCGGAGAAATCATTGTGTCCTGTGACTCCCGTCTCCCTTTTGTGTCCACATTTATAATTGATAATAGATTAAAGCTAGAACTACTGTATGGTGGGGAGATGCATTGGTTAGAACTAGCCTACTTAACCTACAATATCTGCTTCACCATCATCAGGTCTGTTCAAATATGATTATAGTGAGCTAAAAAGCTAAATAGAATACAACCCTTTACTTACTTACTTACTTATCCTCTTCGTCCCGGTTGGGGCATAAGGCCGCAATAATACACTGCCACTGAATCCTGTCTCGTGCTTTGGCCTGCGCTTCGTCCCAGGAAAGACCCATCTCCTTCAGCTCCATCATCACTGTCCTTCGCCAGGTGATCTTTGGTCTACCCTTCTTTCTCTTCCCAACTGGGGTCCATCTCAAGGCAACTTTGGGTAACCTTTCATTGGGCATCCTCAATACATGACAGAGCCATCTTAACCTCCGTCTCCTTATCTCAAGGGACATATGCAAGCTGCCTGTCTTCTTATAAAGTTCCTCATTCGAGATTCTATTTGGCCAAAAGATGTTGCAGATCGTAAGCAGCTATTGTGGAAGACGTCAACCTTTCTCATATCCTGTTTTGTTACTCTCCAGCACTCAGAGCCATACAGCAGGACAGACTTAACATTGCTGTTGTAGAGCCTGAGTTTGGTTTTAAGGCTATATTGTTTAGACTTCCAGATATTGCGAAGTTGGCTGAAAGCAAAAAAGATGCAATTTGAAGTAAGTGGGAGATGTTTTAGTGCAGTGGTTCAAAAACTTTTTCTAATTTCAAGGACCCCCATAACTCTGTGTTACAGACCTGTAAGTGTAAGGGTCCATTTCGATTTGGATCCCTCAAGGATCCCTGGTACCCACTTTGCAGACCTCCATTGAAGCGATCTGGGCATTGATCCACCTTGGAAAATCTACTAATTTTGAACGTTTCATGACCTTTGACCTCGACCTAATTAAGCCCAAAATTTTATCAGGTGGGCCAGTGGGGTCAGTTCAGCAAAAGCTAAGGTATGGCAAGGTTAGGGTTGCCAACTCCCAGAGATTAAAATAAGGGACACATATCCTGGGCAGATATTTATTTGGGGGGGTCAAACCCCCCAAAACCCCTGAAATGCATAGAAAACTATGCATTTGACCTATAACACAGTAGAAACACAATGGTCTTACACCTGCATTAAGCAACTATTCATGATTTCTTTTTTTTTTTGAGCCAACCTTGCCATACCCAATTGACGCCCCTGAGGTGGGCTAAGGACCACCATCCATCTTTCCTTAAAGGAATGTCACTCCATGGAAATGCTTTCCTGTAAAGTTGCTCACAGACAAAACAAATCAGAGCAGCACCCCCACCTGGTGGGGCGTGGTAATTACATTAATATTAGAAACAATCAGTCACAATCTTTCCTCCAAAATGTAAACCACAAAAAGAAATAAACAGAGGTAAGTGCATCAACTCAGGTAATTTTGAGGTATGTTTACTTATGTATCTTAATTTTTGATACTTCTACTCCACTGTAACAAATATTCCTACATTATGTACAGCACATTAAGTAATTAAAATCACCCCCACCTTTACCAGCTGGTAAAGTGAAGAGCAAATTAATGCATTACCAATCTAGGAAACAAATAAACAAATAAAAAGAATAGTTCTTGAGATATTATGGCATTACTACTTACATTCCAATAACATGATTGTGAAATGGCCCGTTCTACATGAGTATTTTTATGTTTGGTTAAGTACGCATATTTTGATGTTGTCAATACCTTTGTCTCACGTGTGAGTACCACTGAACAAAATGAAAAAACAGATCACACAGAATGATTTCAGTCAGAGTTGTATTAAATTAATCACTTTCATTACTTTAACAAGCACAATTTACAGTCAAAACAGGCTATGGTCCATTAGTGCTTTTGCAAGTAATTACCAAATACATTACTTGTTTGGAACACGCCGGGGCAGGATTATTTGTCAGGTCAGTTTACTCGTGTCACCTTTACCAATATTAGACATTTAGCTGTACAAGACACTCCATGTTACGTTCCTCACTCTTACTTTAGACAGGCATGAGGAAGAGTTGCTGCCTACATCCACACAGACACTTGGTTTTTAACCCATTAAGACCTGAGATCGATCCTACAAATGCCTTCTAAATCGGTAGTTCTCAAAACTTTTTCGTAATTCTAAATTATTCAAAATTTCACTTTCAAGATTTATTTATTTTTTAAATAAAAAAAATAGCAGATGTACAAGCTTGCAACATGGCACGAAGTGACGTGCTGTGAGCTTTATATCTGCTATTTTTGAATAGCCAACGCTAAGATCTAAAATGACACGGATGCTTTCCCGGGTTTCAATGGGTTAAACTCCTTCAGAATGGCTTATTGATGACAACTGGCAGGTGTCCCATTTCATAGGCAACCTGTCGCATACAGAGTGTTTTCATTTTTAATGTACTCCACTGCTCGGTTTCCTGAATGGGGCTCCTTGTCTGCTGGTGGTTAAAAGCTAGTGTTTGGGAGTGATGCTGAATAAGCGTAATAAGGATCAGGGCCAATACCTCTTTGAGTCAGATTCATATCTCGCCGTACAACGGCGTTACACGCTGAAAATAGCCGGTATACAAGTTATTGTGAAAAGTTATATTATAATTATAAATGATAATATAAACATATTTCATATTTGTTGTAGATATTTGTCCTGTACCCACATTTCGTGTCATGTTACGTGTCTCTACCGACTTGCAAATAATTTGCCGTCTTACTACAATGTATGTAGTTTACTACATACATTGTGGGCTTGTAGATCAGCTATTTTCGGCTATTTGCGACGTAGCATAAATTAAGCATCACGCAAGCAACCGCGGCACATCCCCTTGCTCTGAAATTAGTTGGGCTCTATCTTCTTAAAAACATTACCACTGCTACACCTCACTACATCACAGACTAGGAAGAAAAATATATCTCGTCATGTTTAGTTCAGAGAGGAGTGCCTTTTTGGAGGGCCGGGTTTTACTGGGGGGGGGGGGGGTGCGATGGCTCACAGCGTAGACGTGATCATATACTACAACGGTTCCTTCATGCCTTTCCAACAAAGTGAGAACACTGAGGTTACAAATGGCAAATCACAACACACTTAATCCATGTAGCGTTCAGGAAAAGACAAAAAACCTCAACAAAGACATAAATTAAATACATCGATATCTTATCAGGGAATACTGTTGGATGGTTCACAGCATAAACCTGGGAAAGGGAAAAGCACACAAACATTAACCACTTGAACCCTATAATATAATTAGTTGACCGGGGTCCCACAGGGGTCTATCCTTTGGCCAATCTACAACATGTCGCGACCAGTTGTGAGCTTGTACATTGTAGCAATTTTTGATGCATGTTTGCCGAATTATGACATGCCCAGTATAGCGATGCTCGGGTTAAAGTGGTTAAAGATGGAGCCTATTAACGCATGTGTTCTTCAAATCCAATAAATAATAAACAGAAGAATATATATAATAATTGCAATAAAAGAAAACAGGTTATGTCGGTGTCACAAATTCATCTGTTGGGGTCTCGAAAGCACCGATTCTCTTTAAATACCGCAAGGGGAAGGAAAAGAAATTCATCTATAGACATTAAAATGTACTGATGTTGAACAGACAAAAAGTGATTTACAAAAGACAAGTAAATCAACACAGACAGAGCAAGATTAAAATCAATTGTACATATATGTAAACTGGATTTGATTTTCGTTTTTTTTAAGGACATAAAACGTACCCCCCGCCCCCTAAGTGGTGGGGGCGGGGGGCTCCATCTCGGCAAGAGTCGTCCATTTTGTTGCATAACGTTTAGCCTGGTGTTCTTCCGGCTTGACAGGTTGTTTGGGGAAGCAGCGAAAGGGACGGGGGTCGTGGGGATTATGATTCCATACCTCCCAATTACTATAAAGGTGAGTTATTGGGAGGTATGGAACATTTAAACATTTCTTTATTTCCCAAAGAGAGAGAGAGAAAAAAGGGGGGGGAACTGATTTGAATGGAGGACACTGCATTTTCCAAGTCGGCTGGAATGTTGACCGCGTTTAGGTCCTGCCTCCCACGTGTGTGATGGATTGCGGGGGAGGAGGAGGAGGAGGCAGGGAGGAGAGAGGGTGTGCGGAGCCACAGAGGACGGAGTCACATGCTGTACTGGACCAGGGTGTTGTTGTCCAGGGACACTCCAGCCTCTTGCATCTCAAACCTGAGGGGCACAAAGCAAAAGCACAACGGATCAACACTGTGTCATTCTCAAACACTTTCTTTGTTACTTGTGCTTAAATTGGATATGGTGATTTATGTTCCACATGTTGGCATTTACCCACATTAACCTAGGCGTCCCTATTGTGGGAATATCATCATAGGCAAACATAAATAAAAAAAATCGAAATAGGGCTTAATATTAGTTTTTCTAAATGTCCTGAATAACAATTCAACGTCTTTATGATTTTTGAAATCAGACTTCTGAGTAACAGATTAATGGGGAAGCACTAAAGCGGTAGATGATTTTAGTCTAGTTTCCTTGCATTGATAGCCCAAAACAGTTGATCTACAAGGTCACAACGCATCACAGATCGGCTATTTTACTGCAGGTTTCAGTTTTCTCAAAAAGTAACAGTTTTTGGACATTTCCACCCGACAGCGAACGGCTTAAAACCTCTGGAAACTCACCATTCGGATGTGGAGATGGTGTAGTAGATGGGAGGCTGGGGGGCGGCGCAGAGGGAGCTGAGATCCTGCAGGCCCGACGCCCCCATGTTGGGGAAGAGCAGCCAGTCTCCCACGCTGAGCTCTGGCAGCAGGCAGCGCTCCACCACCTGGTCCAGCTGGTCCAGAGACGGGCCCCACAGGCTGCTGGGGTGCACCGCTTCATCAGCCCGCAGCACACGCTGGGCGGGAGAGAGAGACAGTCAAATTAATTAAACCAGCAATCCCCAAACTTTTTTCCATCTCAAGGACCCCCAGTTCACCACGCTTTAGGCTACGGATCCCCCATGTGTTACCGATCATTTAGTTGGGGACCCGCCTGGATTCCCCCTCGGGGACCCCTGGGGGTGGGGGACCCCACTTGAAGAACCACTGTTGTGTTCTGCATTAAAACAACCCGCAAGGCTTGCAGAGTCGTTTCTGCTTTTCGCTACCACGTGGTGATTGTGAATCCCTACACTGCCCTGATGCCAGATATCCAACCACTTGAGTAAATTGTCGAATTTAGCTGATCTATAAGCTCGCAATGTCGTATTGTGACATGTTGTGAGCTTGTAGATCTGTTATTTTCACTTTTTTACGTTTATCTATAATGACCTGCCCAAAGCTTTTCAAAATTTTTCATATGTTTTCCAAAATACTGAAAATATTTGTATTCATTTAAAAAAAATATATTTCTACTTTGGCTGTGCTACACCGTCCCAGATTAAAGTATGAAATATGGACTAAGTGGTTCATATGATTTTATACAGCTACTACCATGGCGAGGACTCGCATGGTAAACAAGATGCTCGATCTCTTCCTGGTAAAACAAAATAGTATCCGTTTCATGGGCACAATTTGTAAACATCCGGGTGACTCCAGTTATCCCCTGATCGTCGGCCTCATTTCGTGGCCTCTTTTCTCCATTCAGCTTGGAGTTGCTATCAGATGGCTGGAACGGGAGCAATAGGTCTTCGCTTGCTGCTTACCTTGTGTGCGGCCGGGGTGGGGATGGCGCTCCCTAGCAGCTTGTGGCTGAATGAGCTGTACACGCCCTCGCTCATGTAATACAGGAACTCAGGTTCACCGCCGGGACTCGGGTCTCCTGTACAAAATACACATTAGTACTTCAGAAATGCAGGATGTGAAATATCAGCCCGCCCTCCCTCAAGTGAATACCTCCACACGTGGGAAATTCAATCTGTGCCGTTTTTCTTGCGACACACTGTTATGCAACGGCCACGTAACGGTCGGGGTTTTATTGCACAACCGCGGCGCGCTTAGATTAGATGTGAATGGTAATCTCAAAAGCTCGGAGGCGATTTGGACGTGTACGGGCAACCGTGCTGCGCTTTCACTGCAAGGGGAAAGCACGGTGCAGGGTGAAAGAAGGGGAAAAATAGAGTCTGAGGGTGTGCTGGACTTTAAGTACTTTAACCCCGGCATCCCTATTTTGGGCAAATTTTGAAAATGTGTGATCACATGTTTTTACCCATTTACTTTTTTTTTTAACAGCGAAAATAGCAGATCTGCAAGCTCACAACACGTCGCGAGCTTGTAGATCTGATATATGTCGTACAATCACCCACCTGGAGTCAGGCTGTCCCAGTGCTGGCTCACTGCCTTCTTGCTGATGACGTTGACGGCCAGGCAGAAGGCTGAGGCCACATAGAAGCTGCCAGGCTGGGCGAGTACCTGCACCCCGGAGAGCGGGGGGAAGTAGGCATCCAGCAGCGGACTGACCGCGCACTCAACCTGCACGCGCACACACACACACACACACACACACACACACACACACACACACACAAAGCAGATACAGCAAATTAGCTTTGTAGAGCTACACAATTAAACACAAAAATGAATTTAACTGATTAATGTTAAGAATATTATTTAGAAGGATGCTAGGTTTGATGTTTACCTAGTTCATTTATTTGAGGCACTACACTTCTCTTTGCACTTGTACCTTCTCGTTTGTTGACTAGGGTTCATGCCTACTCTGATCACACAGTGACACACACACTGGTAAGTCACTCTGGATACAAGCTAAATGCCTACATTGTACTTGAAATATATGCAGAATGTGTGCAGGATCAGCACACTTTATTTCAATGCTCAAATGTAATAAAATTATAATTCAATTTCACTGGTAAGGGACTAATTACTTGGCTGAAGGCAGTTGTTTGGTTACCTGTTTGAGCTGATAGTCTGAGCCAGAGAATCCACCACCGATGTCCAAGATGTTCATGCTAAAACCCAGCTCCGCCTGCACAGAGTGACAGCCAACAATCACACTTGGTTATTACAGTACACAGTAAAATCCTCAATGCTCATTTAAAGAGGGTGTGAGTATCTCAATATTGGGTGAGATGTTTGTTAAAAAGTGTGAAAGAGCCATTTTCTGATATTAACACATCGAGTGCCAAAAACGGTCCGGACCGTTTTTGAGAATCCAAACGAGAAGTGTCGAAAACGATCCGGACAGTTTTTGACCCAATTTTATTTTTATACGTTGGGCGCACGTGGGGCGCTCTAACGAAACTTTGGGATCATCCAAGGAGTTTCTGAGAAGGAGAGGCCGGATGTGGATCTATGTCAAAAATCCTTCCGGTCGGCCTTTCCAATGTTAGCTCCTTGACTAAAAGCTTAATATCTCCATTTCGTTTAACGTGGTGGAAGCGAGCCGTTTTCGATCGGCGATCACTCTGCAATGGAGGATCGCGTTAGAAATATTATTGTTCCAGGCGTTAGTCGGGACCCTCCGCCGTCTCGCACGCACGCTTTGTTTACATGCACTTCCGCGTCGGGGCTTCTACAGCACGAAAGGTATCAACATAAGTGGATGGAAGAATAGCAGGCACTGAACGTATACATTTTTAATAAACCTCTGGCACCCGATGTGTTAATCATTGCTATAGTGTTTGCTCAGTAACAGGGGTTTCCCCGTCTCTCCAGCTCTTTGGTAAACAGAAAATACATTTTCAGGTCGGGATATCAATTGTACCCAATCAGGAGAGAGAACTCATACAGGATACAGCATAAACAAGTGAAATTGGAAGTGATGAAGCAAAAAACGATTGAATTTAGAAGTGGGTTTTTTCTTGATACTTTTTTTTTTTGCTAAGCTGGTCTGTTGAGCTCAGATACGGTTTACCCTGCCACCACCCCACCTCCTTGTGAACATGTCTGGACATGAAACTGAGCACGAGCTGAAAACACTGCTCTGAGTGGCCGCTCTAGCTGCGCTGTCCCTGCCACTGTGTGTAGCCCAGTGATTCTTAAATATGTTCAAGTCAAGGACCCCTAAATGAATATGTACTATGTGGCCACAGACGCCTGTTAAAAATGATTTTGTGCAGGGAACCCCAAAAAGGATTTGTCAACAAGCTCACAAAACACACTGTGAGCTCTTAGAAAATAAAATGGGCTTGAGTGTTTAAACTGTTCCTCATTCAGCTGGGGACTCCCTGGAATCCCATCAAGGACCCCTGGGGGTCCCCGGCAAAATGAGGAACAGTGTAGCCTACTTAAACAATAGTAGGCCTAATAGCTCCTCACAGTGACTCCTGTGATTTCCTCACTATCAATCATGTGGCATGATGTGGAAATAAAAACACAAGGAAGATTTTATAAATGTTGCCTTCACTAAGGCTATTGGAAATGCAGAAGAGAGGTGTCAATGTTTTTTTATTTTATTTGGGGACGAGCAGAGCAAATATTGACTTGTGGGGGTCCGTGGCCTTATGTATATCAAACTGGGGGTCCTTGAAATAAGAAGGTTTGAGAACCACCGTCTTAAAACCTTTGAAAATGTCATCATAGGTGTGCTCACCCCCATGTCGAAGACACAGCGGGCGTCCGACAGCGCGTGGGCGTAGGCCTTCTGGAGGTCCGGGCAGGACGTGGGGACGTGGAAGGTGACCCCGGCCACCTGGACGCCCAGCTCCTTCGCCAACTCCAGGAGGTGGCGGCAGCTCTTCAGGGACAGGCCGAACGCCATGCTGGTCTCGGCCGCGTGGGCCTCGGTGCTCAGCTGCAGCAGCAACCTGTAGTGAAGACGGAACAAAACGTTAAGTACAGGATAACCACAACGCTGATGGAAGGTTTACATGTACTTCAAAGAAAACATAATAATGATAATAACTAACAAAAAACGAAAGGTCAAAACTAAATGATTTTAAATACATTATTTTATAATAAATTAAAAAAAATCAATTTGTTAGATTTACGAGATGCAAGAAATAAAAACTACAGTTGATCCAAAACTAATCCAAAAACGACATGGATTGACTCCCATGTCAACTGCAATTACGTAGCCTTGTATCATGTTCTTTTCAGATCTGCTGAGCACACAGAGAATCAAAACAAGAGATAAGCAGGCCTGCTTTTACAGCTCGTTGTGGTCACCTACTTGGCGCACGGGTGAGCGCGGGCGATCTTGCACAGCTCGGCCTGGTTGTCACAGACCAGGTGTCGGACGTTGTTCTTGGCGGCATGTTTGATGTGGGCCAGCTGCTTGCAGACACCCGACAGGATGATGTTGTCTGGGGGTACGCCGTGTTCCAGCGCCATGCTCACCTCAGCCTGGGGTGATAACAGGACACATTATTACACTTTTGGCTTGTTTAAATTGCAAATAAGCCACAAATCATACATGTTGGCTAAAAAGCATTCGAGGATAGAACACTATAAAGTCCAGGACTTATTTCCATTGTGGTCCTCTCATAAACAACAGAATAGTGTCAATCCACGACTGGCAAATCAGCTATATTAAATAAAACCAATTTACATAACAAAACATCACACAATAACAAAAAACAACAGAAGTTAAAATAAAATAAATACAAATGTTAACTACTTAATTCATTAAAATATAAACTGCTTGATTCACGCTAGGAATATTAAACCACTTTCACCCTGGTGTCCCTATATTGAACATCATAAGTGAAAATAGCATACAAGCTCATCAAATTGCAGTTCGGCTATTTTCGCTGTGCGACACTTTCGTAAGCCGAAGAAAAAAAATAAGGCTTAACCACATGAGCCCCAGCGAACTACAAGCTCACAATGCATCACGGCGCGTTGTGAGCTTGTAGATTGGCTATTTTCAACGACAAGAGGTAAAAAATTACGGGACCAAGTACAGACCCTTGGGGGAGACCGGTCAAGTCAGGTTAAAGTGGTTAAAGTGTTTGTGAGCACTGCAAAACAAAAAAAAACTGTGGTAAAATGGCATATGGCAAGTGTGTTGCATAAGCTGAGAGGACAGCTGTCTTTAGATGACAAATAATCAATTGATGACATAACTGGACCACAAGGTCAAGTGCTTTCATACGAGCCATTGGACCAGCACAGCTTGTGGTTCCTACATGACAAATCGAGCATGAACAACTGTGCTGAAAATACCCATGACCACACTACACACTGCTTTCACTACTGTACGAGATGAGCACATACATTTCAATGATGTGCCATAATCTTGGTATGAGCTATCAGGACTATTTTCAGGTCAATACCATTATTATATTAGATGATGAACAATGATATATCGTGCATCCCTACTACTAAATGGCAGCGATCTGAACTCGTATATGGAGCCTGCTCACCTTGTTGGCACAGACGAATCCAAGTCCCAGGGAGGAGAGCACCTCGATGACCACCGGACTGCTGTTGCACTTGACTGGGAAATATGGCCGCAGTTGGGGTGCCGCGCTCTGCCAGCGCACGTGCTGCCGCATCAGGGCGCCCAGGTCACCAACTACAAACGGGCTCTTCTCCGCCTGGGGACAAATCGGGGATAAAGAATACACTGAGTGAGCACAATGAGTTATGGCCATTATGGTCAAAGGCTGCTTTGTTACTGTGACCTGTAACATGACCAGCACCCCATTGATGACCGAGTCGCGACTTATCGCATCAGTTAAAAAGAAACTAAAAATGACACTGAAAAACTTGCTAGAGAATGGGATTCTTTAAAGACAGGGCAAATGGCTCCTTTTAAAACGCTGGGAATTCAAATTACATATGTTAAGAACAGTATTCTCATGAACAATAAATATTATATTTATTTTGGAAATTGGTGTTTGAACAGCTAAATCCACCAGCCCCCAACATTCAGAAAACATTCAGTAATTTGTTTGTGGAAGTGGAAGAACTCACCCAAGCTCTGTATTAATGAAGGATACCTACTGTATATCATCAATATACATTTAATTTCACAGTTAACAATAGAGGCTTCTTCCAGAGCATTGCAAATAGAGCTAGCTTAGAATGAGATACACATAATGTACATTTATAGGCCAATATTATACACAGTCAATAAACTATGGAAAATCTAGCAACTTCCTCCACTTATTTCATGATTCTTTATACCCGCACAGCTGCATTTTCAGCAGTTATGGAGAACTTATCACTGCAGCAGGTCATTTCCATATCATATTTTTTTTAAAGCAACTGATATTGTTGTCCAGATATAGACTAGTATGTAAATGTCTGAAGTTGTCCCTTATCTGACTTTCACCCTACCTTTAAAAGCCACTTAACCCCTATATACTTAGTTGACCGCGCCCCCCCAGGGCGCTATACTAGGTCCACATGCATTTCTCTCTACAAGCTCGCAACGCGTTGTGAGCTTGTAGATGTGCTATTTTCGCAGAATGTTTGCCCTAGAATAGGGATGCTAGAGTTCATGTGGTAATGTTTGTGTGGCAAACAGGTGTAAACGCACAAAGTAGAGCTATGGTGGGGGGTCAGGATTACATGGCTTATACCTATCCAATCCATTTAACCTGACAGAGAGGGCCAAGAGGATTAGTGTGTCTGATAAAATCGACAGAGGGGTCAAAATAAGAATCAGGTGAATGTTCCTGATGGACTTATGTGAAATGAGCTCCAAAGCAGTTAATTAAGCACATTAAACCTGGTGTCCTGAAACGTTTCAATACTTAACAGCAACAACAACGTCTAAAAGCTAATAACATTCAAGTTCACATGTTGAGACAATGTCAAATTATATAACATGGGCACTGTTTTTCACATTATTAGATTTTCCAGGATTTAAAAAGATATGTTGCCCTGTCTTTATGAGGTTTAAAAAGAACAATCAACAGGTGTATTGTGAACTGACCAGAGCCTGTTCACAGATGTGTCCGTCGATGACATCTTCAATGGTCACTCCTCCCTCCAGGAGGTCAATGACATAGCTGGGGTCGTCAGCAAGTCCTTTCATCTCTCAACCGTAGTCCAGTAAGCTTACAATCATAAAGAGGAGTTCAGCGAGTCAAGGGGAGACTGAGCCGATGGGGTTCTGCCGGTATGCAACAAACTAACACAAGAAAACAAACAACAATCAGGTCAAAAGCTTGCTCCGTTGAGTAAAGGAGACAAGACGAAACACATAGACAACACATTAGTGAACTTTTACCCAGATCTAGAATAAACAGATACAATGCACATGCACGGTTAGTCACAATTCTTTCAGTTCCACAGTGGTCATTCTCACCCACAAAGACCGATATATCAATCTGACCAATATATTAGTCATTATTGATTTGCCTTCTTTGTTTTTGCATCAATACCTGCAATTCTGCAGATAATCCAGATTTTTCACCACTTTCGAACTGGCGGCCCTGTTTTGGTTATGTCATCATAAGGAAAAATGAATGAAATCAAATAGGGCTTAAGTGGTCAATTTCAAGTATACATTAAGTGGTTAATCAGACTAATCAATTGTCGATTATATAAACTATTAATTATTCAATTAATCAAAGAAAAGTAATCGATTGAATAATAATCGCTGAGAAGATCATCGACAGTTGCAGCCCATTTAGTAGTACATATAGTACATTTTCTAGCGGGACTTGAAAGAGACGGACTCTGTGTGACATGTCAGATTTGTTACACGTCAGCAGCACACGTGACTTCCTCATGCATGACAGACGGTCAGAGACTACATGACTCTACTCTCACATCAACCCACTGTCAAATGAAATCAGACCAGCGGATTAGTGCACACACTGCAAACATTTCACTGAACACCTGACAGCCACATTCCCCTCAGAAGACACTGAATGAGTGGCTGATTCTGGATTTGTCTGGTTCTCAACTGATAGCCTGTTATGATAACATTGTGTGTGTGTGTGTGTGTGTGTGTGTGTGTGTGTGTGTGTGTGTGTGTGTGTGTGTGTGTGTGTGTGTGTGTGTGTGTGTGTGTGTGTGAGTGAGTGTGAGTGAGTGAGAAAGAGAGGGAGTGTATGTGTACTTGTATTACTATACTTGTGAGGGCAAATGTCCCCACAAGTATAGCATAATTTGAGAAATGGACATTGTGAGAACAACTTTCCTGATCCTCACTAGAGTTTTATGGTTTAAAAAAACGTATAAATTAGGAAAAGATTCAGGTTGGGGTTAGGCATTTGGAGACGAATTATGCCTGATATATACTTGGTTGCACATCGGTGTCATGCACCGAAAATAGCAGATCTACTGAAATCTTGACATTTTCATGTCCTACTCACTACTAAAAATGTGTGTGTGTGTGTGTGTGCTCAGCTACTCACATGGACAAGTCAGGAGATGGACGTGTCCCACTATCAGCTAGGATCCCAAGGCGGCTCTGCGTTAAAGTCAAAGTGCTCCCGGTAGAGAGCCGCCCCTAGGCCTTCTGGGTAGCGCCTATACAACTGTGCAGAGACGGGGGAGCCCTGCAGGATGAAGAGCACGCAAAGTTTGTTACATAGAGAAGGCATAGAAAAGAATGTGTGCCAAAGTCAAACCTGACACGGTTTTATGTCACAGTTTCTCAACCAGAGTGCCAGGATCCAAAAGTGGGTTGCAAGGCGTTCCCACAGGGTTGTGAACAAGGAACAAGTTCAATAAAAGAACACTGTACTGCTAAGCAACATGAGGTCTCGCATCTCTATTCTTGGCAGGTCACCATAATAAGCGAACATTTGGCAAAAATTGTCAAACATTCGAAGAAAATAGTCGATTGCAGGGTCTCCCGCAGGGAAAAAAACGTAGTCTAGGTGCTACTGGAGGGCGTGCACGTGCCTGCGCACGCTGGGGCTTCACAATATGGACAAAATGTCATTCCTCAATAGTTATGCCAAATATCTCAATAGCGATACAATACACAATAATATGACTATGAGTCACAAATATGTTTAAGTGTAGCAAGCAACAGTGAAAACCAAACATTCTTCAAATAACAGCATATTAGAGGTTAATTACACTCTTCCAACGTTTAGTCTGACATTTAGTCTCTGTGCTGACCAATTCAGTCTTGGTGGTGTTCCTAGACTGAACTGGTCTGAAACAAATCCTGCATTATTTGCAGATATTAAGGTTATTATATAATATTTCAGCCAAGAGGTTTGGTGTAGAGAGAGGAAAAGGAGGGGCCAGGTATAGAGCCCTAGGGGAAACAATTGAGTCACTGACATGTACAACCATGCAGGCATACACACACGTGTGTTCACGTTAGGTAAAGAACATTGTTGTCACAGGCTAGTGTGGGTGGCTTAATACAGCTACAGTGGGTGGCACTGGCTTACAGTAACAGTAGTGCTCTCGCTGTCTTGAGGTTAAAAGAGTTAACCAACAACCTTGAGTCATATTTGCTCTCTGCCCCTCTGTTCTAAACGTAACCGACACAATCAATACATTAGGTAACTTTCCCTTTATGGTAACTGGGCTTAATGGCTTTACATTCCAACCTTGTAAAAACATCCATTATAACTAGTTAAAAATAAATGCTGATACAATGTCAACACATATGTCACTATTAAATGCTTGATAACAACAATACAAGCACTCTTGTGCCCAGTTAGAAAACTTTGCAGCCAGGGACACATTTTTCCCTCTCTCGCTAATACCAGGGACATTGAACAAAATATGGAGGTATTAACATGATTTCATTGAAGGATCTAACTTCAGTGTTGTAATAGTGTTGTAATAACATGCCCACCATGCGATGAAACTACAAACTAGTACCTATGTGACAAGATAGATCATGAACAGCTTAAGTTATCAACTTGTAACTCTGAGAGGGTATGTACCCTTGTGGGGCCATTTTGGTTCCATTTTGTACCCTCTCAGAGTGCTAAAACCCTGAGGATTGGACTGTGTGTATACAGATGACACTTGTATTTTCCCTCTCTCGTTAATATCAGGGACATCTGAAGGTATAAACGTGATTTAAGCACAAGATATTTGAAGGATCTAACTTCAGTGTTGTAATAGTGTTGTAATAACATGCCCACCATGTGATGAAACTACAAACTAGTACCTATGTGACAGATAGATCTTGAACAGCTTCAGTTATCAATTTGTAACTCTGAGACGGTGCTACGATTACGAATGGAACCAAATGGACCCTTGCGGGTTTGAGAACCGTTGGTGTATACAGCTGAACATGACACTTGTATTTGAATGGCTGTGTATAGAGAACGCTAGTGGCGCTGTTAACAGCTTCCATACATTTATACACGTCGCTACATAACATTCCAGTTCATTCAGAAAGAACCCAATCTCAAAACGGCAAGCACATTAAAAATCTAAAAAATCTACAGTACAGTGTGACAAAAGAAACGCTCTGATTCACGAGATTATCCAACGTAACGGTGAGAACGAACAGGCTGAATCGGCCGTGGCGGTGTGTCATGTGCGGCCGAGCAGAAAAGAGCAGCCCGCCGCCTAGCATTGCCTCGGCCGCCATGGTGGCTCCGCTTCTGCTCGGTGTTGCCAGGTTTTGAGAGAGAAATAAGCAACCCAGGTCTAGGAAAACAAGTCCAAAAGAAGCGACACATAACACTTTAAACCACAGCAAATAACCAATCTAACCAAGCTCACAACACAAGCGCTGTGAGCTTGTATCTCTGCTATTAGTTTTTTAAATCTTGAAAATAAAATGTGGAATAACAACACAAATCTGGCACAAAACATTTTCAGATGGGGGTTAAGGGGACAAATACAATTCATCATTCATGACATGAAAATATTTGAGAACCACTGGTTTAAATATTAGCCCAAATAAGCCCTACACTTTAGAAATAAGTCCCAAAAAAATCAACCACCAATATTTACAAGCGACTTTACAGAAAAAGAAGCCCGAAGTGGGTTATAATAAGCCGAGTAGCCGACATGGCAACACTGCTTCTGCTGCTCAACCCGCGGGGCTCATCATGGAAGTCACTCACAACGGAGAAACAAACAGAAACAAGTCACATATGATACAAAACGGCGTTACTTACGTGAGAAAACGGCGAGAATGTCTTGGAAAATCGTCTTCTCTTTTTCGGCGGAATTTTTAAAGAGTAGTGGGCACAACGATGTAAGAAAGAAAGCGGCCTGTTGGTGCCATATGCTTAGTGTGTGTGTGCGGGGAGGGACGGAGCGGTGGAGCGGTAGTGTGTGTGTGTTCGTCTCTCTCTCTCTGTTGGCTGCTGGGAGGAGAATGGATACGGACAGGAAGTAGTGCGACCACCGTAGTCAACCGCCCGGGGGCGGGGCCTTCGTCGTTCAAGTTCGACCAATCACGTCCCGCCGCTCTCCAACCACCACCAAATATGTATTTCCGAATTATTTATTGTTATTATTACCGTAACTAGTACAAGTACATTTACTCAAGTACTGTACTGTACAATGTTGAGGTATTTTAACTTCCTTCAGTATTAACAATTTTCAATACTTTAACTTCTACCCCACTACATGTCAGACCACTACTTTTTCCACCACTTGGATTTGTTATGTTTATTTGGGTTATGCAACCTCCCCAAAACCTTCCATATATACGCTGTAGATGGCGGTTCAATAGCACTCAATTGTTCTTGTTGTTTTCAGGTCTGCATGAGCTGAATGAAACTATTTTCCTTCGTGGTCTATTATTGGTTCTCAATCTGGGGTCCAGGGACCATCAAGGTCCCTTGATTGGGTTTGCAGCCAAGTCAATATTTACTTTTCACTGTGATTCAATTTACTTACTCTTATACTTATACTTACTTACTCTGCCTTATCTTAGTTTCTTTTCTCCTTAAAAGTATTTTTCTTTTTTTTCGCCCTCTCCCCCTGGCCCCCACACACACACATGTAAAGCGACTTTGAGTACTTAGAAAAGTGCTATATAAATTCCAGGTATTATTATTATTATTACTTGAAATGATAACGATACAAAAAGTTATGAGTGATTATTTCAACGATATTTTTCAGTACTATACACCACTATGAATGTATTTCTTATGTACAAATATGACATTAAGACATTCGTATTTAGTTGCATTTCATGTAAATCAAACCATCTTTTCCTACCAGGGTCCCTCTGTGCCTAGAAACTGATCAATTGCAAAGGCACATTAACAACCACCACGTAAACAAACAAAGACCCCCAAAAATGTATCTAGTCACAACACCTGTATAAGTGTACAGGTCAGGATTCTTGTCAGAAAAAGTGTGCCGTTCACCACTTGGTTTCATATTATTCTCATTGAGATAAAGAGATAAAGCAGGGATTTTAACTCAATCGATCTTTTCAACAAATCCGAATAACAGCGTTTACTTTAACGTTCTAGTCCTACTACTTACATTTAGTGTTTAGCAGAATGCTGAAATACTGAATTGTCACCGTCCACAATGAATACACACCTCACCATGTCAACTTACTCTTTGAAATGTTTTTAATTGCATTTCCAAAGTTCATCAAACATAATCACTGAGGGTGTGACTGAAACTTTGTACCCTTGGCTTAAAGCTGACATCATATTAGTATTACTGTAGCCATTTGAGTGCCACGTGTAGTGTCTCTATATTCTGGGGTAAACATTCTGCGAAAACATCCATTCTACAAGCTCTACTCACAATGTGTCACAAGGCGACACGTTGTGAGCTTGTAGATCAAATATTTTCTGCAAAGATATTTGGTGTTGGGGGGAAAAGGAAGGGAGTCTACTCTGGTCAATGGAGATAGGGTTTAAATGTGTGTGTAGGTATGTATGTATGTGAACTTGGTGTTTATGGGTATGTGTATGTGTACATACATAAAATAGGTATGTGTATACATATGTATTATGTGTTTATGTATTCTCTTTGCCTTTGTCAGTGTTTTTTTGTCTATTGTTATTGTGTTTTGTTGCCTGTTTAATGTTTTCTGTGGGGACTACGGATGAAAATGAGCATTCTTCGGTGTATTTCCATTGCATTTTTGTGGGGTGTTCATTAATATGCTCTGTCCTGTCTAAATAAACAAATAAAGTAAAGTAAAGTAAATGGTTAAGAAGCACTGATCATCTTTGCTACAGTCACAACTCACAAATAATTGTTCATTTGACCCGTTTTTAAATATTAATAGAGAAAAGTTAAATATAAACATGAGAGGTCAAGACAAAGACAAGGCAAAGTCTTTTTTTTTTGTCTGGGATTAGATTTCACAAGAAGTGAGGCTTGTCTGCACGAAAAGTGACATGCTATCATGCATAAAAAGTGCAATTCCATGAACAGGTGTTTATTTGGACAGGCATTATGCTAGACATATTCAGAAAGTCTTTCTAGATTAGATTATTTAAATTATACAGGAATTTCTGTACAGTTCTGGCTAAGTTGTGAATTGTTGATTCTGATAGGCATTGAATTAACCACTTTCAACATGGCATCCCTATTTTGGGGCTATTTTCACAGAAGATATTTAGAGCAATGGTTCTCAACCTTGTCAGGCCATGACCCCCCAAAAGAATCATATTTGAACTGGGGACCCCCCACCCTGACAAGCACTTGGAAGTGTAGGAGTTGAAGCATTACATTTAGTTTGACTCGTCCGCACATAAATATTTTGAAAATAGCCGATCTACAAGCTCTCAACGCCACACGTTGCGAGGTGTTGAGAGCTCGTAGATCGGCTATTTTCACAATTTTATAGTATAGTTTGTTGATTACTTTTGAAAGTTTTGATGCAGTAATGGTCTTTTTTATTTTCTTTTCTTTTTTGAGGTATTAAAAAGGCATTAAATTGTCACTTTACTGTCATGTGGGAACCCCCCTGGAGGGTGCTGTGCACTGATTTAGTGCACAGCACAAATAGGAGGGGGCCTAATGTATAGAACCCTGCGGGTCAACTGAGTGCTTTACGTGGTTAAAGAGAAAAGAGGTTTGGGAACATTTTGTGCATGAAATGTGCTAGACAAATAAACTTGCCTTACCTTGTCTTGAGGATTCAAAGAAGCTGCCCCAAATAAAAGCAAAAGTCTTACATAACTAACCCGCTCTGCAGCACAGAGAGATTGTTGAATGAATTACGTAAAAAATGTGTCAATGAGTACTCAGCCAAATCTTTGATTTGTCTCTGGCAAAAACCCATGAGCCCCAAAGACATTTGTCTGACTGCCAAAAGAACAACTCTGTTGAACTACAGTTGAGTCGGATGAGAAGGATACAGAAGGTTTACTGGTACAAAAGGCTATAAATCAGCAAAGAAAAGAAAAGCCTGCATGAATAACATAAAATGAGTGAATCTGTTCACATCCTGACTGAACTTGACTTTCTGTACTGTATGCCCTATTGTTGAGTTCAAATTATCATCAAGGTTTGAGGCTATGAGCCTATATCAGAGGGTAGAGAGAGAGAGAGAGAGAGAGAGAGAGAGAGAGAGAGACGAAGGGAATGATACTTCACCAATGTACTAATTATATAAGTGCATTTAAACTTACGTTACACTCTATAAAACCAGATACTAAATCCCCATTATTCTTTTTGTTATTATTATCTTGTCGTTATATTGTATTGTTGCTAGTCTTGTTTATGCCACAGCAACATTTTGCTGCTTGTATACCTGTATGAGGGAGTGACAAATTAAACCGTCTTCAATCTTGAAATAAGTGGTGACACAAATCATGAGTCAAATTAATTGTATCCCCTGACATCATCTGCAGTTCATTTCATTACTGTATGTGCCCTGAACCCCTGATTGGCTGAGCAACCAGCTCGTCCCTATCCAGATTTCATCTCACAGCCTATTTCTTGTGATGCATGAGGAGTCAGTATAGTGATCTCGCACCATTGAACCCCTAACTCCATAGTGGGCTCCAGGAACCCCCAGTGATCCTTGAGAGGGTTCCAGGGGGTCCCCCAGCAAAATGAGGAACAGTTTAATTTACCAAATATACCAAATAAAAAATATCTTATGAGGGTCCCTGGCACAAAACCCTTTCAAATGGGGGTCAGCTTAATACGTATCAATTTGGTGGTCCTTGAGATGAAAATGTTTGAGAACCACTGCAATACACTAGTGAACACACTGTTTGGTTTGAGCACAAATTAATGGAATTAGAATTTAGGACTTGGAGGTGGAATGCCCAAAACACGCCTTTGGCCCAGTATTTGAGCCCATGCCAACATTTCATGGAATGCAGGGGATTGTTTAGATTTAAGGGCTTATTGGGTACCTTGAGAGTTTATTTGTCAACAATTCCTCATCACATCATTTAACATCTCACACTCTTGCTACAAGTGTAATTTTATGAACTCCAATCCATTATATTAGATGAACCCGTCTTGCTTCAGTGAGTGTGGTCGGTCAGGAGTTCAGTGAATGAATGACACAGGGAAGTGTTTTTCAAGCATAACATCGCTTTTTAGGGCATGTCATCATAGGTCGGAAAAAACGAAACAAATTAAAATAACAGATCTACAAGCTAACAAATCGTAGCTTGTAGAATGTCTATTTACACTGTGCGACACCGTTGTGTGATGAATGATAAAATAGGGCATACGTTGATAATAGTCAAGCCATTCTAGCCATGATGACCTTTTAAGAAAGTCTCAACAGGGGACGTTGTGTTCTCACTGTGGCCCAGAAAACATTGGCATCGTAAACAACCAGGAAAAGCCAATACTTAAGGATAATTCCTATTTTTAACAGGTCGTTCAATTAAGTCCTTGCGGTCTTGTTTCCAATGAGAACCTGTGAGCAATTAGGGGTTAAGAGTCTTGCTCAGGGACAAATTTCATTTCATCAACACATATGCTGACCTAGCCTGGAATCGAACCTGGGACAAGACGTTGATAGTCTGAAGGCTGGATTTCTTTACTGGAAACCCAAACAACGGCACTCAGGTGGTGCAGGGGTAAAGTACCTGCCCACCACCGTGGAGTCCAGGGGTTCGAATCCATGCACCGTGGTGCTTCCGGCTTGGTTAATCGTCTGGCAGGGGGTTTCAACTGGTGGTCTGTGAAGGTATTGCATGTGGCCCCTGACCATACATTCCCAATGGAGGAGAGTGAAGTTTTTATTTTCATTTTGGAGAAACTTCGTAACATTATCATCATTATCAGTGGTCATTTGAGGAGGCTTATGCTTCAATTCCAAAAGTACTTCAAGCTTAACTACTACAAAAGAGGATCAGCTCATTGACATGTCCACAGATTCTGTCAAGAGGTACATTATATGAAACACTTGAAGTTCTGGATGAGTTGTCAGATAGAATTCCCAGAGCTTACAGCAAAAACCTAATGTATTTTACCTTTTGTAACTACATACAGTATCACTCACTGTGAGAGTGTTTTTTCTTCACTGGCAGAAGAATATGTACAGGGCCAGACTCTGTCCCTGTCCACCACGCCAAGACGAGACAGACATGGACCACCTGTAATCATGGACCAGTGGTCCATGGGCCACTAGTTGAGAAACAGTGCACTAAATGACCTGGTGACCTACAATGTTGTAATTTACTGCAAAGTCGGAGGTCAAGAAGTTCCACAGAAATGTGAGTACAATCTCAAGAAGAGGAATAAGTATCGCGCAATGAATTATATCAAGCCATTAACAGCCATTATTTAATTTCAAGCGTTTACCCCACACCACACCTATTACATTTGATGAACTGGTATTATTAAACAGGTAGTATTTAACCTGGAACCCTCATATCTCTTCCCCTGGCTCCCCCTGCCCCCCTTTTCTTCTTCCCTTTCTCTATGGAAATAACAAAACATTAATTTCCCCCACAGTTTTACACCTGTAAACCTGTGGTGTGACAATAAAGTTAATCCTGATATTTTAAAACATATTATAATGCATTATAAGTATGTTTATGCATTATAGACATGGGATGCATATCAAGTGTTACCAAAAACCTAAACAGACAGACAGACAGACAGACAGTTCAGCGTCATCCTTGTCTGGGGAGGGACACCCTCCAACCTTGCTGAATGTTTTTTATAAATCTTTCTGTAATCATGTTTATCCACTTAACGGGTGATTGGAATTGGAATTTACTGGCCTAATGCCATCACAACTGAAGAGCTCTGGTAAACCTTTGAACAAGAACAAATTGAAACCCAAATTAAATGCAGGAAACCACCCTCCAACACAACCAGGCAGGCCTTAACCTGGAATCCTCAGGGGGAAAGAAAACCAGGAGGACACAAACAGCTGTCTGTCGAGGCGCAACTCAGGGGAAAATGACATCTTGGAGGGAAGCAGAGAAGATCGCCCATCACCGAACAAACTGGAAGAAGTTCATAAATGACCTATGCTCCCCAATGAGCAAAAGGGTTTAAGTCAAGTAAGTCAAGTATGAGTGTGTAATTCTGTTCTGATTGTATGAGACATTGTGCAACAGATGGTCTTTGTTTTTGGTCCAAAACTGGAATCAGAGTATAACAAGACAAAAACATAATTTGGACACAAAAAGATGTAGATAGTGTCTATGATTTGAATTATTAGATAGACCGTAAAGGTTAATCTGAAAGACAGAACTCTTAAATTAACATTATTTTCTTTCAATGTCAAGATATTAAGAATACATTCTTATTTACAACTGCGGCCTGGGAAAAGGCAAGGCCTCTTGAAGATAGACATAGCAATTTGATGGACCTCAATACAAATGTATATCACTGTTTCTAGAAATAAAGCCTTAGTGACGTTGCTACATCGCCATCTAGTGACATTATTAGGTAGTGCAGTGCAGTAAGCGCCGCCAGGATTCGGCACATGATATCCCAACCATATACCATAAGATAGCTCATAGCTCAATGTCAAAGAAAGCCAAGCCATTACAACAAACACGAGTTTCTTATCCCCCGGACAAAACACTATGCTGTTTAAATAAGTAGTGCAGCGAGCATGCCATGGTATTATTCTTTCATGTTTTCTGTGTCGGTTGCGTTGACGGTTGACAACAACTGACTAGCCAATCACAATCCGTGTCCGCACGGGCTATGTGACCTAAAGCTTTTTTAGCTCGAGACCAAATTAAGCTCGAGACCCAAAAGACTTAATTCTTAAACATTTGTTTATACGGGATTTATTAGATTTATTCGTATTTATAAAAAAAAAACATTGAATTTGTTTTTAATTCATGCCTATGTATTTATTTAAATAATAATAATTAAATCAAAATTTAGGAAACGAAAAATAAAGGGATATTTACTTGCGACCCATAAAAATGTGTCCGCGACCCACACATGGGTCCCGACCCACTGTTTGGGAGACTGTGTTCTAAACGGCTCTAAACTAACGGTTGTACGCATGCGCACGATTCAGATCAGCTGACTGGAGTGTGATGTTCTGTTGAAGGACCTGCAGGGCTCATCATCATCATCATAATATTCATAATACTCTTTATCAGAGATATAATGCGTCCACATATCTGAGTTTTTTAAACATTATTCTATTGTCCCGCGTTGTGGATCAGTACGGAATCCTTTTGAACGCCTTGGTAAGTGCAATAATTAAACGAATACCGTGTGTCGTGACAACCTGAGAGACTGCATTGCTAGCAGGCTAATGCCAGCAGTGTCTAATGCTGTGTGACCATAATAACAGTTCCAATGTCACAGAAACATGTATTTATTCAACATGCTCTCTCAATGGGTATAGTGGTTATTGTTAGTGATCTAACGCTGTGTTACCGTAATAACAGTACCTTCCAATGTCACAGAAACATGTCTTTATTCAGCATGCTCTCAATGAGTAATATAATGGTTAATATTAGTGATCTAATGCTGAGTGACCATAATAACAGTACCTTCACAATGTCACAGAGACACATGTATGTATTCAACACACTTTCAATGAGTATAATGGTTCATATTCTGAAGTGTTATTGAGCACACACACACACACACACACATCATCACATGTCGCATGATATCCAATCACTAGATTGCAGTGGTGGAAAAAGTACTACATTTTAAGTGAAAGTAGCAATACTGCAATGCAGAAGTAATCTGTCACAAGTAAAAGTCTGGAATTCAAAATGTACTTGATTGATTGAATTGATTGAATATTTTATTAGACAGAAATGTAAAAACAGCACAAGTACAGTCAAACACTTTGTCTAAAAGTAAAAGACTTGAGTAAAAGTATAAAAGTATTGGTATCAAAATGTACTTAAAGTACCAAAAGTAGAAAGGCAGAATGTTTTAAAATGTATAAAAATCTTATAATAGCAGATCTACACGCTCAGAATGTTATAATAGCAGATCTACAAGCTGACAATGCGTCGCATCGCGACACATTGTGAGCTTGTATACCGGCTATTTTCAAATGGCCTAAATGTATATAGGGCTGAAGTGGGTAATGTATGTTTTGTAATAATAATGAAAATCTACAGTAACTAGTAACTTGAGTTTTCAAATAATTGTAGGGGAGCAAAAGCACAATATTTGCCTTTGAGATGTAGTGGAGTAAGGTAAAAGTACTGAAAATTTGAAATACTCCAGTAAAGTAAAAGTACCTAAAAATTGTATTTAAGTACAGTACTTGAGTACATGTACTTAGTTATTTTACACCACTGCTTCCAATGTCACAGAACATTTTATTTATTCAACATACTCTCAATGAGTATAATGGCTAATATTCTGAAGTGTTTTTGAGCACACACTATATCAGCATCACATGATATTCAATCATTGATCTCCTCTGATCACATCAAGTACAGTGAATAACTCGACACTCGTGACTGTTGGTGTTGATTGGAACACAATCTGGATTTAGACCAAAAAGAGGAAGGTTTTTTTGCAACGTGACACTGATTCTTCCAGGGGTGTAATAATGGTACTTTCCTCTATGCCTTAAGTTTTGTTGTAGTTTCATGACAATGTTTTTGTTGGGCAAGTTTAAAATTGTTAATTGTTAAGTTTAGGTATATGGTGTTGTGTTTGGACATTAGGTTATAGATGCTATGTTTAGGTATAATGTTATAAATGGTTATGTTTAGACATTGGACTTATTACAATTAGCAGTTTTTGCAAACTGCTAATAAAGTATTCAATCAATCAATCAGATGGCTAAGTTAAGTTATACGTTTTGATGTTACTATCTTGGAGGGCAGTGCCAGTTACACAATGTTAGTATAGTATAGAGAGGAAGTCGAAAGCAGTAAGATAGCGGAGGTCAGTTTTAACTAAGCTAATTAAAGGTGGGGTAAGTGATTTCTTTATTTATTATGTTAAAATAAGATTTAGAATAATTTAAAAAGAACATTATGGATTTTGCTACTCACTGCTCCCCAGACTGGTGGTGCCAACGTATTCCAGCAACTGAGGGCACAGACCTGATCTTCCATAAGAATGCATTGATTCAAAGGAGTAAGAGATCACACTGTCCCTGTACTGAAGGAGATGAATGAATGTCTCCTAGAATCTTTATTTGAAAGGTTACTGTACATTCTTTACGAAGGTCATTCTTTACAAATTGGTTGAGCAGTGACAAATGCTCAAAGTATTTTTGTGTGATTTATGTCTTTCTCAGTTGACCTCGTCACCTAGACTAGATTAGAATATAGATTATCTATATTCTGATAGTACTCATTGCTATAGTGTTTGTTCAGTAACAGGAGTCTCCCCGTCTCTCTAGCAGCTAGCTCTTTAGTTAACAGAAAATGCATTTTCAGGTCGGGATACCGATTTTATCCATTCAGGAGAGAAAACTCGCACAGGATGCAGGATAAACAAGTGAAATTAGCAGTGATGAGTGATGACACAAAGAAGTGTGCAGACAAAATTGGAACTGGAACACTGTAAAATGGGTACTCTCTCCTAATTGACTGAAATTGCCAACCCCACATGAAAATAAGACGGGGAGACTCCTGTTACTAAACAAAGACTCTATAGCAAAGATTACTATCGGAATATAGAGCTTTGACCTTTTAATAAAACACTGTTTTAACCCCAAAAATATCACTTACACTATTAAGTGGTATATTGGTTCGAACTACAAGCGTGCCTCAGTAGCATTCTATCAAATAAATGATCCCCTTCTCTCCTTGCCTAAGTGAATTCTCTGTATCCGTGAGCCGGTGGACTACTGTACTGTACCTTTCTGGCAGCAGCCATGGCTGAATTCTGGTTGATCTCGGCGCCGGGAGAGAAGACGTGCCAGCAGACCTGGGACAAGATGATGGTGGCCACCACGCGTACCAACAACATCTCCAACAACAGCAAGTTCAACATCCCGGATCTCAAGGTCATGAGCTGCATCCATGTGTTTGTGTCTGACAAAAAATATTTTCAGTCTAAGCCTTGTCTTTCATTTAGCCGACAGGTTTTATGCAGAGCAGCTGAAGCCTGATGTATTTGTTTATTTGACTATACGCCTTGGCTTAGTTGCAGGCCAGTGTCACGCGCTGAAAATTATTTACTATTTTCACACGTCACTGTCACAAAATTTGTATAAATCAGGTTTTACAGTGCTTGGGAAGATTTTTTTTAACAAATATCTTTATTAGGTTCACAGTGTAGACATGAAGTCAGTCAGACATTTTTTCATTTTCTCCCCTTCCCCATCCCTCCCCCCATATTGTTATTGCTGTCACATTTTCCTTTAAAAAAAATAAAGACAAAAAATCTGTAAGACATGCAGTGGAATAAAGAAATGTACCTGACAAACAAACATATAGACATGATTAAAAATTTGGTTTAGACAGTGGAATGTAATAGAAAATAAATAATAAATATAATTTAAAAAGAAATGTAGTGCTTGGGAAGATTTGACAGGACTTGCAGTGGTTGAAGTGACCCTTCAGGTATTTAGCCTAGATGATAAAGTACGTACAAAATCACACCCAGCATTCAGTGTTATTCTGAGGAGCAGGGTTTGAGTTGTGCTACAAGAGCTCCAGGGCTGTCAACTGAGTTCAAAATTTCGCATTTCGGTCTTAGAAATTGGCTGATCATATTCCATTCAACGCTCAAGGCCAGAATAAAAACAATACAAAGTCAAACATGAGCTGAGTTTTCAGTTCAGTGTGGGAAGGGCATTGGCAAACACTGCAGGTAACATCATGAGGTGTTGTGCTTTCAATACTTATGAGTTTGTATTGAAATATTCTATGTTCTGTCTGACAACAGGTTGGAACGCTAGATGTCTTGGTGGGCCTGTCTGACGAGCTGGCGAAATTGGACACTTTTGTGGAGGGGTAACGTGTATTGCTATAAGTAGGACCAACCCCATATTAGTATCTGATATTTTATGATTTAAATAAAAAAATCTTTATTATGAAGTTAAGTAACACTGACTTCTGTGTCCACTGCATGTTGGGAACCACAGCAGTATGGTTAGTGGTGACAGCAAAGAGGCTCCCTAGCTCAGTTATGTGAGGAATGCATATCACATTCTAGCACTTCAGTATCATAAAGGCTGCTGCTGTCACCATGTGCCTCTTCTCCTCATCACTTGGCCATTAACCACTTCCTGTTTCATGCGGTGTCGCATGGTGAAAATAGCAGATCCACAACCTCACAATGTGTTGCATCACGACATGACGTGAGCTTGTAGATCTGCTGTTTTTGCTATTTTTCAAAATACGACATTTCCGATAATGATATGCCCAAAATAAGGACGCCGGGTTGAAAGTGGTCTCGGCATGCCTCTGAACTGTTATTATTTTGGGGCTTTCTAGTGTTGTGAAGAAGGTGGCCCAGTACATGGCTGATGTTCTGGAAGACAGCCGAGACAAAGTCCAGGAGAACCTACTGGCCAACGGAGGTAATAATGTTATGAATAATAAATGATTACATTTATTTGTATTGCACTTTTTTGTGTGTGTGTGTGTGTGTGTGTGCAAAAAGCAATGTTCCCAAAAGTACATCACATGTTGTTAATAGAAGCTATAAAAAAGTAACAATTAGAGAGTGACCCATAACTAGAATAATAAAAACATTGACATTCACTCCAGTCTGCTAATTTGATTTAAAAAGAACATTCTGGATTTTGCTACTCACTGCTCCCCAGATACAGTAGGTGGTGCAAAAGGTATTGCAGCAACTGAGGGCACAGACCTGATCTTCCATAAGAAAGCATTACTCCTTTGATTCAAAGGAGTAAGAGATCATACTGTCCCGTTGTACTGAAAGAGATGAATGAATGTCTCCTAGAATCTAAATTTGAAACGGTACATTCTTTACAAGGGTCACAAGAAATATCACAATGGGGGACAACTGAAACTATATATAGTTGTAAAAAATTGGTTGAGCAGTGAGAAATGCTTAAAGTATTTTTGTGTGGTGTCTTTTCCAGTTGACCTTGTCACCTATGTCACAAGATTCCAGTGGGACATGGCCAAGTACCCCATCAAACAGTCTCTGAAAAACATCTCGGAGATCATTTCCAAGGTAGTCTATAGTGGCATGTGAACAAGTTGAATAATTTATATGGATTTACGTATAGCCCCTCCATCCAAAGCACGCCACTTAACAATGTGCATTACGTTCACTCACTGCGGCACTGGATCAGGAGGTAGAGTGGCCGTCTTGGAATCATAAGGTTCACGGTTTGGTCCCCGGCTCCTCCTGGCCTCGTGTCGACATGTTCTCGAGCAACACAATGAAAACCTAACTGCTTCCGATGAGCAGGTTGGTGCCTTGAATGGTTTCCTCCTGTCGGTGTGTGAATATATTGTAATTCACATTACAAAACCACTTTGGATTGAATTCACCATTTACCATTCACCCATTCACATACTGATGGAGGTGTGTGAAAGATGTCTTGAAGTCTGTACACACCAGCCTGCTCGTTGGGGCGCAGTTAGGATTTCAGTGTCTACTGTCTTGCTCAAGGATACTTTAACATTGTGATGCCTGGAGGAACAGAGATCGAACCGGGAACCTTTTGATTCCCAGTCAACCGCTCTAGCCACATTTTAAGCTTTGAGATAAATAGAGATTATTCTATTTCTTAGAGGTCCTTTACTGTCCTTGCATCTCTATTGACCCATAATGTCAGATCCAGTGATGGTTTCAGGAAACACAGACGTTAATTCAGTGTAGTAAATTCCTTTGTAAAATTGTGAGAGCGGTGGAGACACATTTCACTTATATTCTTTAGTTTTGAGACACTTATAATAGTCCTCATTACCTGAAATTATGTTCCATTATCTCTATTTTATTTTATATTATATTTCCAGGAGTTACTCCAGAAAGTGCAGTTTAATCATTAGACATGACCCAGGCTTGTAAAATGTTACATAATCTCAGCAGAAGATATGCCCCGGTATATTTCAGAAGCTGGGGGTCTTTAGAATGTTTTTGCCTGTAAAAGTGCTCCGTGGTAGCCAACCCTGAGCACTTATTGCCCAGCATCCCTTTTGTGTTGTAGCAAGTGTCTCAGATAGACAACGACCTGAAGGCGAGAGCGTCCGCCTACAACAACCTGAAGGGCAACCTGCAAAACCTGGAGAGGAAGAATGCGTGAGTAAAGCTTCATTTGTAGTCTGTAGTATGACGGTGTAGCATGACGGTGTTGCTTGCCTAAAAAACTAAACAGATTTTCAAGCTAACAAAGCGTTGCGACGGGATTGATGTATGCATGTCATGTATCAACTGAAGTACGGTTGGTCATTAATCCTCCATTAAGGTTAATTCTTCCAATTACCATATATACAGTAGTTCTTGAATGGCCATTCAATAGCTAACCTGTAACGCATTGGCACCAGCTTCTGTAGGTATTGACATACTGTAACTGTCAGACGTTTTGTCTGAAGGTGAAAATTGTGCCCTTGAGTTTTAGTTTAAACCCAACTGAAAGACAACATTGTTGCCTAACATCTTATTATGCTTTTCCTGTTGTTTTGTGAATCCGGATGCTGTATGGTCGTTTAAATCACAAATAACTTTGTATTGCTCATATGTGTTTTTATTTGTTTATTTTATTCATCATCCAAGAGATATATTTTGTATGTGTGTGATATTACTGTATATGCATTGTGCTGTAGGGGGAGCCTGCTGACCAGGAGTCTTGCTGACATAGTGAAGAAAGACGATTTTGTTCTC
Source organism: Gymnoscopelus braueri (assembly GCF_963280865.1). Taxonomy (NCBI): domain Eukaryota; kingdom Metazoa; phylum Chordata; class Actinopteri; order Myctophiformes; family Myctophidae; genus Gymnoscopelus; species Gymnoscopelus braueri. The sequence continues at coordinate 23,457,783 of NC_137613.1, read as the reverse complement.
GACTCTGAGTACCTGATTACTATGATCGTGGTCGTCCCAAAGTAAGTGCTCCACATCGGCCTCTGCAGGTCAACTTCAGTCATACTTTTATTCTGCACATTTCATAATATAGGAATAAAACCCCCAGTACAGTACAAAAATAACATTTAAGAAATAGCACACTTTGCCATGTAAAAAATAATACATAAAAAAATTACGATATCATACAAATGGTAAGCTGCATTCAGTAGACATAGCATAGCATACATAGCACAGAGGACCTACTGTAGGGGAGAGTGTCTGTTTGAGATGATTGAGTTGATAAAGACTCAACAAATTTCTTATTTTCTCTATAAAAACAACTGACTGAAAATCAAGGCACTAGACGAAGCATAAATTAGGGTAGATTGAAAACTTTACACAGGCTGACCTGAACCTTCATACAACACGTTACACATCTACCTGTTGGAATACCTTTATTTTAAGTCATTGGGATTTATCAATATAATCTCTTCCAATATATCGTATGTTTCTCTAAATGTATTTAACATATTTTTCTTTACTGTGAACAGGATAGGCTACACTGACTGGCAGAAGACCTATGAAACCCTGTCTGATATGGTGGTACCGCGCTCTACTACGTAAGTTTTAGCACCTACATTCAATAGATGAGATTCGATTTCTAGGGTTGTGCCGATGATATATAATTCTTTTTAAATAATCAGCAAAAGAAACACTTCTCAATTATTCGACTGATCGAAAAAGACCAAATATGATCTCAAACACTAGAATACCTTGTTTAGAGGTCCATTTCGGATCAGCCCCCTCTCTTGTAATTAATTGCAGCCTCTCACTGGCAGGCACGGTGTGATGCGGTAACCTAGCAACCTTTGTTGGCAGAAAATATACGATGCCCTTCACTGAAGTGACCTGGAGGGGGAAAATGCACATCCGCTGTTCCAAAACAGAGATTGTTGAGAGGACTTTGTTTTGGATCATGGGATTTTAAGTGGTTCCACTCAGTTATTTTTGTTATTCAAAGATCTGCTTTTATGATAATTGGAGGACATCCTGTTCATTGAGGAGATATGGAAATGTAGATTCTTTCATAAATTGTAGTGCTAGTGCTATTTTCTTGACATTTTTGGTTGATCAAACAGGACAGTAGTGAAAGAGGTAGATATGGGTGATTGCATATACTGTAGGGCCGCACAATTAAGTGAAACTATTAATCGGAAATTGAAATTTTATGTTTCACAATGATGATGTTGTGAAACTTGAATGTACAATGAATTCAATCATTGTACACAAGACAACCGATTTTTGCAATCATCAGGCTCACAGAGGCACAATAAATACCATTATATACAATTTGGCCAAAAGATACGCCACCGATTAGCTATTGTCCTTCCTGCAGCTGTAAAATCTGACCTGAGGCCTTTTGCCGCATGTCATCCTCTCTCTCCCCTGCCATTCCTGTCCCTCTCTAGATCACTGTCACTGTTGTATGTATTTTGCCGCCGACCCCATCTCAAAATATGTTGTTCCAGGGACCCGCCCAGAAGCAAGGATTAGAGTTAAAAATGTTTGCTTTAAAGAATATATTGTCAAAGATTTGCACAAATGTTCATGATTTTTCATAAATAGCAGATCTACAAGCTCATAGCGCGGCACGAAGTGATGCGCTATGAGCTTGTATATCTGATATTTTTGAATAGCCAAAGCGGTTTTAATGGGTTAATAAACCCACCTCTTCAGACATGCAGAGCTTGCTTTTTTTTGTTTTGTTTTTAATCATATTTTGTAGCCCCTATTTTCTTTTTGTTTTCTTTTTTGATTTAATAAAGTTACTTTCTTTTGTTTTTAAAAGCATCTAGTACCCTGTAGAAAGGTGCTACGGTATATAAGTGATTTATTATTATTATTATTATTTCTATCTTTTAAAAACCTGTGTTCCAACTCTCCTGCTGATGTCCTTGTGTGTCCCCCTCCATAGCCTCCTGTTTGAGGACAACGACAGTGGCCTGTTCAGCGTCACCCTCTTCAGGAAGGCCATCGACGACTTCAAGCACAAAGCCAGGGAAAACAAGTAAACCAGCACGCTTTCCCTTGAGCCATTCATGTGTTCATGTGTAGATTCCACCTCTAAAGGGACCCCCCCGCGTGTTGTGTTTTATTTGCTCTCTGTCCCCATTCAATGACAGGCTTGTTTTGGCCTAACAATTGAAATAGCCAATCATAATCATGCTTAACAGCCACTCCAGTCAGCATGACCCGTGTGCGTGTGTGTGTGTGTGTGTGTGTGTGTGTGTGTGTGTGTGTGTGTGTGTGCGCATGCGCGAGTGTGTGTACGCGCGCCTGGTGACTCATGGCCAGCCTCTCTCTTGTGCCGTGTTTGCCAGGTTTACGGTGCGTGACTTTCAGTACAATGAGGAAGAGATGAAGGCCGACAAAGAAGAGATGACGCGTCTGTCCACAGACAAGAAGAAACAGTTTGTATGTCTTTTCAAACCACAACTGATATTAGGGTGACCAGATTGTCCCGATTTCAAGCTGCGTCTCCCAAAAACTCTAATATGTCCCGGTTTTCAACTACAAAATTGTGCATGAATGGCAGTGCGCATGCATGACGAACATGCACGTTGATTTAAGGGTCCCATTTTGAGGGGCTAAATATTTGGTCACCCTAACTAATGTCTTTTTTTCTTTCTTTTTTTATTACAAAGAAAATGTGTAAATGCAGCAGACCTCATACATGTCGAGCTGAACAGGGTTTGGTTTTGCATATTTAATTGCAACAATTGCCTCCTCTTTCAAAAGGACTTAATCTTTAGAATATCTAAAATAGCCAATCTACAAGCTCACAAGCAATGAGTTATACATATGCTATTGACAAATCTTTTAAAATATATTTTTGGGGCCCTTTTCAGCCCTTATTTTGATAGTACAGTGAAGATTGACAGGAAACGGGGGGAGAGAGAGACGGGGAGTGACACGCAGCAAAGGTCATCAGGCTCGGGAATAGAAACGACGACTCGCTGCCAGGCTGCAGCGAGCCAATACGTATGCGCTTTAACCACAAGGCCATCGGAGCACCTACGTTTTTTTAATTTATTTACATTTTCTGTAATCTCACCAATAATGACATGCCTAATATAGGGCCCAGGTTGAAAGTGGTTAACTCTTTGGTGTCCTGCTAATTTAAAACGTGTCTCCTTAAAATGCAAATTTGGTTCATATAGGGGCCCTTGGTACGATGGCTGAAAGTGAACTTCAGCGAGGCCTTCATCGCATGGATCCACATCAAAGCCCTGCGAGTATTTGTGGAGTCGGTCTTAAGGTGAGGAAGACCTCCTTCTCACTTGTTTTACATACTGTACATAACCTAATGCCTTGCAACAGTTAGCCTCCATAGCTGTTTGCTGTTTAATGCTACATAAAAAAATACATTGAAAGAAAGTGTGTTATCACCAAGCAAAGGTGACAAAATCATCTTCTGTAGCATCTTGTGAACGTGCACTACATGTATCACATGTAGGAAAATATGTTTTGTTAAGTAATTAATGGGTTAAGCCTAATTTATTCACCTTTGTAAGACGGTGATCGAGTCTAGCCATTTAAGAATGTATGTCTCTCTGCCTCTGTGTCTGAAGAAAACCGCCCTACGTTTTTTGTGCAAGCTGCCAGTAGGCCACAGAAGTAACTCCACTTATTGGTTTCCACTTACACTATGTTTTATATTTTTTTGAAATATTTAACTTAAATTTCATAATGGAAGTCAACGGGGGCTCTGATCAGGCTGAGACGATGCTGTAATATGGAGTCATAAGTCATAGATAACTGAACACATGAAGTCCTACATCCACATTGGAGCCACGTGGTTCCTATGTTGACCCTGAGATCCACATGATTCAATTTTTCTTCATATTCCTCTATTGTAGATATGGTCTTCCGGTCAACTTCCAGGCCATGTTGTGTCAGCCCAACAAGAAGAACATGAAGAAGTTGCGGGAGGTTCTGTATGACCTCTACAAACACCTGGACAGCAGTGCTAACATCATCGACGTGAGTCTCCTCCTTGCACTTCTCACTACCTGCAGCTCTGTGCCACTTCACGTTGATCACAACGTGGAGTGCACAAGTTACGATCACAACGATCACAACGCGTCACAATGCCACTTCACGGCTCCCTGGGCACCCTGGCCGGGTTAAAGCCATTGTAGGTGAAAAACTGTCACAAAATGACAGATCTATAAGCATTCAATGTGGTGCCACGCATTATAGCTCATTGATCAGCTGTTTTAAAAATACTTCAAGAAAAGGTTTGTGGTTAATTTGGTTAAGCTTAAAATAGATCATCTGTTTTTTAAATAATGTAGAACATTTTTGTGGTTAAGTGGTTTATTGCTCTCTGATCCGCAGGCTGCTATGGACATCCCAGGTTTGAATCTGAGCCTGCAGGAGTATTACCCCTACGTTTACTACAAGATTGACTGCAACATGCTCGACTTCAAGCTCTAAGACACCCCTCCCCACCCCCAAACATCTGTCCTACCCACGGAAACCCACCCCCAGACATCCATTCTGCCCATGGAAACCCACTCTGCCGACCAGAGGCAGCATTCTGACACAACTCAAACAAGCTACCAGCTTTCATTTTTTACATTTGTTCTTGTTCTCTTCCTTTTTTCCATCTCCCAATCTCTCTCTCTATCTCTCTTTCTACCTCTCTCTTTCATATTTAACATTCCTTTATACGTACCCATGGCCCATATTCATGAAGCTATGGGGAACAGAAGTGCTGTTTACAGGTAGACTGAGTTCTTCTTCTTCTGGGAAATTTTTCTCCCCAATTTAGTTGTTACGCCAATTCTCCCCCAATGTGTATAGTCCCTGTCACTGTCAACCCCTACTGTTATATCTTGGATCAGGGTGTAGAGACAACCCCGTATCTCCTCCAATGGAGTCGCCAGCCACTTCTTTTCACCCGACAGTGAAGAGTTTCACTGAGAGGGCATACAGTGTGCACAGGAATAAACTATCCCTCCCTGTTCCATTCCCCGCTGAACAGGCACCCCAACCAACGTTTAGGAGTCGCTTTAGTGCAGGGACAGATCACCCTCCTCCTGCTTCCCATGGCTTTCCCTTTCGCCATCTGTGTTCGGCCGGAACGACCGACCATGCAATGCACCGCAGAGGATTATAGCTGATGTATATAGCTGATGTTCTACCATGCTTGATGCATAAGGGACCCCTGAACTGTCTCTTTTGTCTTAAAGTTCTGTGACGATGTCTCTATTTCCCTCTCACACGTGGTCTAAAGCCTGATTTATAGGTTGTTGCGCAAGGTTGTCCCAGGTTGAAAAGCTTAATTGGACAGTTGCCATTGTTGATGTCCTAAGGGTTATAACATTCACTAGGGCAACAATGGACATGGTGAATATTGGACTTCATATACACAGTAAAATCCTCAGCATTAATTTAACCCAGAGACTGTAAAGACACTCTGAGAGAAATGACACTGAGAATTTGAAGTGTAGTTGGATTTTACCCTTTATCTGCTACTAGTAAAGGGATCGGTTCATGTTCATGGGAAAATGGTACAAATACACAGTATATATGTATGTTAAAGACCGTATTTATTTTAAGATTATAAAAGCAATGGGTAGAAACGGTCATTTGTTTGTTGTTTTGAAGGTGTGGTGTCCGTCTAGCTCTGTGTGGAATATCTGTTTAGAAGTAGATGTGACGAGATGCAACTGAGCTACTGTCAAGTGAAATACAGCTCATTTTATCAAGAAGCAATATGTTTAACTGTATGCTACCACAATTTCTGTATATTATATTTAAGAAAATAATATATATATGTGCAAATGCTGTATTGACGATACAATGTCATTGAAAAATGAAGACAGTCAAAAAGTGAAAAACGTATAAAAAAATAAATGTGTATGTGCGATATACTGTAAATGCCCTTTCTTTGGAAGTCAAATGTCCATGCATATGTACTGCAGAATAAATGTGGCTGTTGGAAACAACGTAAATATCAGCATTGTTTTTCCATGGGCTTCTGTGATTATCATTGATGTTATTGATGAGGTGATGATCAATATTGTTTGATGACGCAGGTATAAGGAGCAACACAGCTTCCTGACTGGATCCCGCTAAACAGAGGATATAGACTCAATTTCAACCGATAACTACCTGAGCATCTGCCTGTGCATCAGACTCCAAAACGATTCATTCTTTTAAATAATATATTCATAATTACCCACACAGTAAAAGCCTCAATGTTAATTTTTCCATTTCTATCAGTAGTGTGTACAAATTATACTCTGTTAAAGCTGCAATCCGTTAATCAACTTATTTTAATAAACTTTCATTTTAACCAATCTGTACAATATAACTAGTACATCTGTATGGCAGAGTATGTTAATACAATATTACTAGTACATCTGTATGGCAGAGTACGTTAATACAGTATAACTAGTAAGCCTACATCTGTATGGTAGAGCATGTTAATACAATATAACTAGTGTAACTAGTACATTTGCATGGTAGATTAAATTAATGCAATATAACTAGTACATCTGTATGGTAGAGTATGTTAATACAACATAACTAGTAGTCAACATCTGTATAACTACCACATCTGTATGGAAAAGTAGGCCCATGTTAATACATAACATGTAACATAATATAATATAATGAAGTACATAATAATCTGCAGTGGTTGGAGGTGGTCTCCCAGCTCTTCTACTGAGACATTAAGACCCTTGTGTTGGGTAGGACACCACCTACTGGTTGACAGTACTGCCTGAAGCTCATAAGCACATATATCTCCTTTGGACGAGATCCCTTGATTGTGGGGTAAAAACATGGTCTCTCATTATGGAGGAGACCCGGGTACCTGGATATGGTAGGATATAATTAGCCTTGGTCCTGGATCATCAAGACTATCATAGATGTATTTTATAGGTAACAGGATAGGTGGGCACCAAAACATTCTGGGCACTAGGGACAACAGGCACCTTGGACGAGTGGGCACTAGGGACATATGGGCACCTGGAAGAGTGGGCACTTAGGGGTGGAGACGACTGGGCACTAGGAAGAGTGCATGCGGGCACCAGGATAACTGGGCAGGAGAGAGTGGGCATTTGATCGAGTCTGACTTTTACTTTCGAATCAGTATGCAAAGAATCAAATCAGTCAGAAGAATCGATCAAATATATCTTTGATAGTAGCCTAGTTTTGATCCAAGGCTATAGGATAGAATCAAGTTACGAATTGCAGCTTTAGCCGGGGTTTACAGTGCATCACTGTGGGGGCCAGGGGTGTGTGCATCCATCAACCATAGGCATCAACACGCATCACCAATCACCATCATCCATCCGTCACTGCTGGCGTTGGCTGGGTGCAAACGGGAAGCGCACTGGTATCGGAGGATGCTGCCAGCGTTGCCATGTCCGCTTATTATAAGCGACTTTGGGCTTGTTTTTCTGGTAAGTTGCTTGTAAATATTGGTTTGTTTCTAAAGTGTAGTTGCGTATTTTGGGCTTGTTCTCTAATGTTGTTTAAACCAGTGGTTCTCAAGGACCCCCAAATTAGTAGCCTATGTATTTGTTCGCGGACCCCCATCTGAAAATATTTTATGACAGGACCCCCCCCCCCCCCCTACAAGATTTGTCTTGTTAAAATGTTTAAATGATAAATAAAAAATACATAAAATGGGGTAGGGGGGGGGGGGGGGGGCGGAATAGCAGATCTACAAGTCGCATCGCGACCCATTGTGAGCTTGTAGATTGGCTATTTTCAAATAGCCAACGTATTATGTTTAAAAGGGCGAAGGCCGGGGCCGGGCTCGCTTGGATCTTTTTGGGTTTGTTTTCATAGACCCGGTTGCTTGGTTCTCTCGCGAAACCTGGCAACGCTGGATGCTGCTGCTGATGCTGCTGCTGCTGTGCCGCTGTCACTGTAAACAAAAACACCCTGCGTGTAACCTGGGTGCAGGTGTTCGACTGACTGACAGCACCCTAGGGTGATCTGATCTACCGATGGGTTGCGGAGGGAGCCGGGCTGACACGATCATCGAGCCTCGGTACCACCATGAGAGCTGGACCAGGGAGACCGAGTCGACGTGGCTCACCAACACCGACGTAGAGAGCACTCTGCCCGGTATCATAAACAGTAAGAGATGGAGCTCACGTATTAGGCTAACAGCCGGGGTCTTTAACGTTTTCCAGGCCAAGGCAAGGACCCCCATAGCTGAGAGAGAGATGAACCCCCTCTTCTGCATTGTATAAAATTGTGTTTCAATTTTTTTTTTTCTGCTCTTTTCCCCCTCTACACCTACCTGTATACCTCTTTGCCAAAAATAGCCAATCTACAAGCTCACAACATTGTAGATCTGCTATTTTTGGTTCTTTAAGTTCTTGTCAGAAAAGGGCTGCTATAGGGTTCAAGTGGTTGATGTAAAAATCATATCACACAAAGATTTAGTGGCCCCCCTGTGGTAACTCTAAGGACCCCCTAGGGGTCCCTGACCCCCTGTTGAAGACCCCTGAACTACAGCGGTTGAATGAAACACGATATAATAATAAAACACATGCAATCATCAGCCGGATAAAGGACAGTCATGTCATGTCATGTGTCTATATATATCGAGGCTGACACACATACGTAGGCTGTGAAATGCCATATTTGTCATAGTCAGGCTCTCAGGTGACATATGCATCATCCAAGGTATCTAGGCTAATAACTGGTGTCACCGCTCAGTCACGCAATTAACCACTTTTACTGGTGTCCCTATTTTGGGCATGTCATAATGTCAATATAGACCTTTTTTTTTCTTTATTAAATTACAAATTTAAATTACAAATGTCCATGCAGTGCAAAAGCAAAATAGCAGATCTTCAAGCTCACAACAATGTGTGGCATGGTGACTTGTTGTGAGTGTGCAGATTTTATTATTCTTATTTGTTTTTCTTTTCTTTTTTTAAATAGAGTCACTGTCCCAGCAGTGTAGTAGGCCTACAAGAGATGCCTAAATCTATTAGGTCTCTAACCAGACCATATTGGTTTTGACTTGATGTTTCACAAATCAGGCTGTTACTGTAACAGCTCTCTATCTACTATTCAACACTAAAAGGTAAAGGTCTGGAGAGCTGTCTGAAAGAGAAGAGGATGGTGAACACAGGCACCCAGTGTGGGAAGCAGAGCCTCACCCTCACCACCACCATCACCACCGCCACCGGATGTAACCACCAGAGAAGACCCAGGCGTTCCTGTAATGATGTATGTAACCAGTGGTGGAAGAAATACTCTGAATTCTTTACAGTTTTTAGGATGATTTCACCCATTTTCAACCTTCATATAATTGGTCTTCACTAATGCTCATGATAATATGGTACTGTTTTTTTCTACACGGTCTGTGTCTCACAGTTCAGAAACCTGCCTACCAGTGACATCATCGTTAGGCAGATTTTTTTTTTAAAACAAGATTACAAAAAATATTTTTTATTTTTTATTAACGCAAGAACAATGGCTTCTATCATAGCATGCTAACTTTCCAGGAATAGAACTCTGCAGTTTCTATTAGCTTCCCCATCGATGATGTCACAGGCGGGTTTCTGAACTGTCAACTGACAGCTCTCCTTTGAGACACAGACCAAGTAGACAAAAATGTTAAAAAAAGTAAAAGTACAAAAGTATTGGGATAAAAATATACGTAAAGCAAAGTAAAAGTATTCACATTTTTCAAAATCTTTCAGAAATAGCAGATCTACAAGCAAGCTCACAATGCAATGCGACGTGTTGTGAGCTTGTAGATTGGCTATTTCCGAATAGCTGAAGTGTTGACAGTTTAGAAACCTGCCTACCAGTGATCATCGGTTGTAACTTGGTGGATTTGGTCACTTCAAATAAGAAAGAAATGTACTGTATATTTGTATTAATGCAGGAACAGCATGCTAACTGTCCAGGAAGAGAAAGGCTGTAGTTTTAATAGCCCTGGGGGTTATTAGCTGTTTCTCAAGCTTTACTTTGGCTGGCTCGATTCAAACCGTCACTTCCATAACAAGCAAACAAACAATCATTTCAGTGACTCAGAAATAAGCAAATATTTTCTTTATTTAACCTCCTACAGTACTTCTCTAGAGTATTTCAGTGACACACTTATTATTAGGAAGAAAATAAATATTGTATCATGGCCAAAATATGCCATATTTAATATCTGCTATGTGTTACAAAATAGTGGAAATAGACGATCTACAAGCTCACAACGCGTCGCCTCGTGACGTGTTGTGAGCTTGTAGATTTTTCCACTATTTTTGAAAATGTTTCAAAATGTATGAACCTTTCTCAACATGGAAACGATTATGACGATTATGTAAAATAATTGTGATTATCTCAAATGTTTGCGATTAGGCGATTATGTAGTAATTGTGAAAGGCCTACTTGTTATAGTCCATATTCACACGGTGGCCATTTTGGAATTTAACATTGCGTTGCTGTGGCAACTGGGGTGGCAACTGGGGTGGCATTTCATTGACTTAATGGCAATATGGCCGCCGTGTGAATATGGTCTATAGGACCCTGCAGGCTGTCTCTCTGCCTAGCTTGTCGGTGTTTCAATCACGTAGCGTTCATGAATCCTACTTGTTCTATTTTCACAGCAGAGCACCCGGGACTCCAGACGGAGAGCGTCGAAGGAGACCACTTCTAAGGACTCGCCACCAGTCGACGTCAACGCCGCCGGAGATGCCGAACCCGGAAAGGAATGCGACGAAAGATGAAGAAGAGATTCTGTGAGGAGGAGTAGGATGAGGAAGGATGAAGATGTGTGGGTGGGCTCAGCAGGCGGTTCAGGCGGAATGTGAGATAATGGCTCACACAGAAGTGACTCTGGCGACCTTGGGTAGCATATGCACCTGCATCATCAGCCTCACCTTCACCCAAAGACCTTTGGGATGATGCTTGCATCTCATGTTTGTGCAAAATGCATGTGTGTAGAACAGGGAATGGTTCACAGACAGTGGAGGCAGGGGGCGTATCTGTGTTTACAGGGTCCCATGTTTCCCAGTTCAATATTCTGTTAAAGCACCAATTCACCCATTTTCAACCTATCTTCGTATGATTAATGCTCACTAATGCTCATTATAAGATGCCACCATTTATGTCTACTCTGTCTGTGTCTCAGAGGAGCGCTGTGGACAGTTCAGAAACGTGCCATTGACATCAGCGGTAGTAGGCAGGTTTGGTCATTTCAAACAAGATTTCAAAACTTTTTTCTTTCTTTTTTTAATGCAAGAACAATGGCTTCATTTTCAGCATGCGGGTGCCCGCTCTCCTTGTGGCTCACTTTGGGTGCACCTTACAAAACATAGGACCCTGGGAAAATAGTATCCTGGACACATAGGACCCCAGGAACATAGGACCTTGAGAACATAGGACCTTGAGAACATAGGACCGTGGGAACATAGGACCCCGGGAACATAGGACCCCGAGAACATAGGACCCTGGAAACATAGGACCCTGGAAACATAGGTCCTTGGGAACATAAGACCCTGAAACATAGCACCCTGGGAACATATAGGGATAACCCTGTGGAGGCACTGTGCTGACATGGTGCAGGTGGGGAATGCATCCATTCAGTGAACCATGAGAACCTCTACACACAACAATTTCAAATCAGCACATCACATTGTGTTCTCTGTGTGTGTGGGACCTTCCTCAAGCATTTGCTTCGATCCTGTGCACGAGAGTATATGCCATGGTTTCCTTTGACTGGAACGGAGAGGGTTGGGAGAGAAAAAAAAAGCTGACCTTCTCAGATCTTAGTAAACGCCGTTTGTAATTCCAGATAAACCTGAAGTGCTGTCCTGAAAGCAAAGTGCAGGGAAAATTGTAACTTGAAGGCAGAGGGCTATTTTTACATGGGCCTTTGCAAGGTATCAAAACAAGCCCGCCCGCATGTGCCTACGCACCATTTAGTTTGTAACCACTTTAAAAAATATTCAAACGTTTTCACTTTTTTTGCAAAAATAGCAGATCTACCAGCTCAGCTTGTAGATCAGCTATTCAAGCTATTTCTGCGCGACACTGTCGTGCGTCAAAGTATAAAATAACGCTTCAGCGGTTAAACTGTTTTCACTTCGTTGGCAAGCCTAACTTCGTAAAGCTGCAATCCGTAACTTTCATGTCCTACTAGGGATTCAAACCTGTATGTCCAGCGCCAGCGCCAACATTTCTACTGTTGAGCTAATACAGAAAGTCTGTTTGGGCAAAGGATGAATTGCATTTTGTGCTTTAGTTTATGCAGTACCATTGTGTTAAGTTAACCAGTAGATGTCAGACAGACAGACAGACAGACCCGGGGGGGAAATTCATTTGTATTATTCTACCATACAGGGTTAAGATAAGATTGTATTCACACAAAGAAAGTGATGGATTGCAGCTTTAATTGTGTGCTCTTGCTTGTCTTTATTGTTGTACATTTTAGACCATTTGCGTTTGTGTTGTAAGGTGTGGTACACGTGTAGCCTTATAGTCTATAATGTTTTGCTTGTGAAAATGAGTCTCAAATCAAGACCAGGCCAGAATCAGTATGTTATTTTCAAAATGTAATATGTGACTTTACTTTCAATTAAAAGTTATGTTATGCAACAATGTTACTTTCTGTGCCAAGTAGCCTAAAGCTTTACTTTCATAAAATACTCATATGATGCACAAAGTAGTGGGCATTATATTACATGGAGTAGAGAAGAATGGCACCATCATGTTTGCCTAATTGTCAATGTCATCATGATGAAACCTGGAGGACACACAAACAATATAATAATTATAATGATTGTAAAACTTAAATTAAAATCTTAATTGGGTATATGGCTTTAAAGCACTTCTAGGGTTTAACATCAGGCTTTTGTGTGCACCCGGCACACAGACTGTTTTTAAATTGCTTGATTCAATATTTAGATATTTGATATTAATTTGATCAGACACGCTCCTCCTATAAAAGCTCATTGAACTTCAGACTCCATTTGAACTATAGCTTAGACTAATTTAAAACACACATCCCTGGTTCTGGTGACTGATAGTATCCTAATGCGTGTGGGCGCTGTTTTTTTCTATTCCTTTTTTTTTATTATTGCGAAAAAATGAAATAAATGAAAAAAGTACACGTAATTGAAAGAAACATGGCCTCCTCACACATTAGATGGACAACATCAGCCACAGGAACCAGGGACGTGTGTTTTCAGAGAATAACATGGTTAGAGTTTGAAGTTCAATGGGGTGGGGATGTCTGACCAAATGAATATAAAATATCTAATTATTGAATCAATCAACTTATAAACTGTCTATGGTGCATACAAAATGCAGAGTACGTAGATGTTAAAATGACCCCAGCTGTGTTTTAAAGTGGACCCCCCCCCCCCCGTGAATGGCAGACAAACGACATTGTCAGTCTGCATGAATTTGTTTGGAGCTTAAAGAATTTAACAGAGTTTCTGAAAGTAATGCATTACTTGACATATAACTGTAACAATATTACCCAATTTGTAATCAACATGAGTTTTGCTAACTGTTACTCATATCATGATGTTATGGATTATTTACAGTAGCCTATAATGCTTTATCTCCAACACTGCGCAGGATGACAATTGATCCCATAGTCAACCACTGTCTTGATTTGATTTGATTTGATTTATTTTGAAAAGCAAAACCACATGGTTACAGCAGTTCGAGGATTACACAAAAAAGTCCTGAGATGTCAATAAGTTTAAAATACATTACAATACAAAGCACATGACAATAACATACAGTACATACACACAAACAAAGTGCTCCCCTATCTTTCCCCCAGAGTATGTGAGTTCAGTAAAATGACATAATGTGGAAAAGGTATTTTCTGGAAATCATATAGCTAAATTTAGGGGGCGGCCATAGCTGAGTGGTTAGTGAGCCCGCCTAGGGAACCAGCTGGCCCTGGTTGCCCCAGGTTCGATTCCAGGCTATCCCAGCATATGTGCCGATGATATGAAATTTGTCCCTGAGCAAGACTCTTAACCCCAATTGCTCACAGGTTCTCATTGGAAACAAGACCGCAAGGACTTTCATGAACGACCTGTTAAAAGGAATTATCCTTATCCTTATATCCAGAATGGGTAACCCACAAGGAGTTCCCTTATTTGTCCAGCAGGTGGCACTGGAAGCTAACCCAGGTCTCTTCATGCAGGGAGCCTGTATTGCAGTGTTGTTATTGATTACCTCCACTAAAACAAGACAGCCATTCATCAAATGGAGGATGCTCAGCTTTCTCCTAGAGAGACTAATGGAAAGACCATTTGGTAGTCATGTCTTTTAAGTAAATGGAAATGTCTGAGTGACAGACAGCACAAAACTCAGAAACAGCCAGTGGTGAAAAAAGTACTCAAATGTGTTATTTAAGCAAAAGTATCAATATGGCAATGTAGAAATGTAGACATACTCTGTTACAAGTTAAAGTCTTCAAATGTATAAACATCTTTTGAAAATAGCAGATCTACATCGCAACAATTGCCTTTTGAAATGGTAAGGTGTGCACAATGTTCTTTCATTAGTTTTAGTCCATACAAGATGCCAATAAATGCATTGACAAATACTTCTACTAGGGCCTACAGTTGAAGTGAAGAGAAAATGCAGGGCCCCTCACATTATGTATTTTAAGTGGCTCCCTTAGCAACAGTTAATTGCATTCACCTTTTGTGTTCAGTGAACACAAAAGGACAGTTCTTGCAGCTTTCTTATTTTTTGAGTCATAAATGGTTTTAATCTACAGCCTAACTTCAATGTCAAATACAATGAAAGAGGGTTTGGAATGACTACATTTGGTTTTTGAAATTTAGCTAGAATGAATAACCTGAATTATCCTCGTGATGAATGGATGTGTTTTGGAAACACGGCAGGCACTCAGACCAGGCGGAACACTTTGGTTGGTTGTTGTGGCATGAGGTAATTATTTTCCCTATAAGTTGCATTCGACATGTTTTGAAATCTACAGTGGCTGTTGCAGCCTGCAGGCATATCTCTCTTTGCATAATCAACAAAACAATAGTAACCTAATAATGAAGGTGACGATAATAAGAATAAGAAGAATAAAATACATATTATTATTATTATTATTATTATGATTCTTATTATACGTATGGTAATTAATATTCAACCCCGCTGAGGTTCACATACCCCGATCTAAACTAATTTCAAACAATATTAAGCTATAATAAACCCATATCACTGTATATAATGCTCAATATGATAAAACCAAGTTTAATTTATGGGAGGAGGAAACGCTGCCTTGTAAATACGGTTGTGGCAAAAAAAACGTACCCTACGCATGCGGGTTCATAATGAACAGCTGGTGGTGTGCAGCAATTAGTGAGCTGATGACATCCAGGCTAGACAGTAGACAACACGCGAGAGAAACAACCTTCATCCTCTCACTACCGCTGGAGCTTTAATCACGATTGAATATATTTTTTCTTTGAATCCCCCACCCTCGTACAGCTTCATACAGTTTAATTTATTTTCTTTCCTGGCGCGGTTTGGGATGGCCAAGCGACCAGGGACCGTTTCTCCAACAACCGCCATCCAGGACTTCGGCGTGGATTTGAATTCGTCCGCGGACATCGCGATGGATCATCGTCACTGTACGGACGGAGGAACCGCGACCGGAGCCGATCCTCCGGACCTGTGCCTGGAGGAGATCCTGTCGTTGTACAGTCAGCCCATCAACGAGGAGCAGGCGTGGGCCGTGTGTTACCAGTGCTGCCGGAGTCTGCAGCACAGACACCGGAGGACCACCACCAGCAGCAACAAGACCCCCGCTGCGCACAGTGCGCAGGGCTCTGTTATTGTTGACCATCAACACGAGGCGATACGGAAAATCGAAGGACCCGAGGACGTGAGGATCCGCAGAGACGGGACCTTGATGGTACACCACCAGGACGACACAGGTAAACGCCTGAATCAACCGAACCGAACCGAACCGGGTCGGTTTATGTTTATTGGTGCGTTTGGTGGTTCCGATCGGTGTCTGCGTAGCCGCTGCGTAATTTGCGTAATGTGCGCAGTTGGCAGTGTTGCTATGTCGGTTTATTATAAGCGACTTAAGGCTTCTTTTTATGTAAAGTTCATTGTAAAAATTTAAACCAGTACGTGGTTCTCAAATATTTTCATGTGGACCTCCAAATTAATTGATGTATTTGTCCTTTAACCCATCTGAAAATGTTTTGTGCCAGGGACTCTCATATACCAAATTTGTGTTAGAATGTTTCAAATGTTTCACTTTTTCTACAAGATTTATTTTGAAAATAGCTGAATATAGATTTAAATTGCTCATGTGGCTTCTTTTGGGCTTGTTTTCATAGACCTGGTTGCTTATTTCTCTCACACAATCTGGCAACACTGGCAGTTGGACGCTGAGCGCCGCAGTCAGTCAATGAATGAGATGCGTGTTATGAAGGTGTCCCTTGTTGTAGAAAGTCGTTCTAGAAGCTGGCAAATGCGTTGACAGCTTGTAGATGTATATGCTCTTTTCGGCAGGCGACACCGTTGTGCGATGGGGTATAGGCCTATAGCTTTATTCACAGACCAATGGATGGATCAGCCATCATTCCCGATTCCCCATCAATACAGTGGCCATATTGTGTTTGTCTACCCCTCTAAGCCATGTGGTGGATGTGTTTACTACTATTAATTTTTCACATAAAGCCTACTACAGTACTACTGCTACACAGCGTAAAATGGTTGGGACTTGGGGCGACAAATCAGATATTTTTTTGTATAGCTACAGGGAATTAATTAGGGATATCGCATTGGCTATATTTGTGTTTGAACGGCTGAAGGTACAGTGGTCAGTTGGCCATTGTAAACGGTAAACCATGTGAGTAATTCAAACTGTAGGGAGTTGGCTATTGTAAACAGTAAACCATGTTAGTGATTCAAACTGTATAGGATCAGTTGGCCATTGTAAACATGACTGCAGGGCACCTTGCTATCGAAACAAAAGGATACTCCTCCCAACATCCAGGTTGCAGGCATCCAATGAGTAGACTTGCAATCATATGCTAGCTGCTAACGTGACAGGACAGGTGGTATTTGATTGTTATCATGTATTGAAAATTTGATGTAAATCTAATACACTGGAAATTGGCTAATGCTTATGCCTAAGGTTCAAAACACACTGGGGAACAACATGATTATTCCACCCTTCCTCCTCCTATGGGAAACACAGACTCCATACAATGGTGGAGGATTCTGTTTTGCAACAATAAAATAGGCCTATATAAAACGTGGGATGTGAGTTTTCCCTGCTTGCTCGGAGCCCTGTGGCTGTGAGCTCTCCTACGCCTATTATCACTTAAAATATACCTAATCTTGATTTTTAAAGTTGCCACTTTAAGACTAGAACCAGTAGGTCTATTGCTTTGGGTGCGAGAGGTGTAAAGAACACGTGTTTAACTCTGTATTGTACGCCCTACCTCTCAAACAGCTTTGGAATTGCATCAATGCGTAAGTGATAAAGGTGTGTCTGTGTGGACGTAAAGTGGTGACATTATCCTCAGGCACTGGGGTTGACATTGTCTCTGGTCCTGCTCCTGCAGAGAACGTATTCGCTACCTAACTCTCCCTCATTCTAATTCCCCCTTCACTGAGATTTTCTTGTCCTTAGTCAGCTGTTGAACCCAATAAGAGGAGCAGTTAGGTTTGTCTTGTTTGTAAACAAACCTAAACCCAAGAATATTCTCTCCTGTGTTCCAGTGCAGCACTGAAGTTATGTATCTACTATCTAGCTTACTTTTCCATATAACTGTTACAAACCCTTGACATTAAATTCCCATTTCTGACCATGCCAGAAACTGAACAAATTCCACCAGTACATGGCATCCACAACTTTGAGCGGTTTGACTCCAGCACTTGGAAATTAAAAGTCTGTGCCGCTACCGCTACCCTGGCCAGTTTCCGAGGTATTTTGAGACTGCTCTGTCCCTGTCCTGATTCTCATTAGGGCCGGCGATGAGAAAGACGTGAGGCCCATTAGGCGGATGCCTGCAAACTAGCTGTCCGTCTACAACTCTCAGTAGCTAGGAGGCTCGTTCAGGATGTTGGCAGGACTAAATCGGTGCTTATGTAACCGAGAGGAGCTCTATAGGCAACAGGCCAGGAGCTGCCAGCCATGGACTGGACAGTGCCCAGACAGCCACTATACTTAAGCAGTGCTGACTGAATACTGCACAGTAGCTGCACCAACGTCTGCCTAATTTAGCCTATATGATTATTACAAGCCCTTTTGCACTACACTGTTGTGGGTTAGCTGTCGAAGAGTGTAAATTGATCTTTACTCTTTGATTTTGATGCCCTCTTTGCGATGCCCTCTTTGCGATACTGCTGTGGGATGACATTTATATTGGGCGGCCATAACTGAATAGGAGGGTCCGTCTGGGAAACGGAAGGTCCCTGGTTTGCCCCTGGTCTGTGTTGGAAGTGTCCCTGAGCAAAGCGCTTGACCTCTAACTGCTCCCTGATTGCTGTATTAATGGCACTTGCCCATAATGCCCACTGCTCCCCTTATAGTTAGGAGGGGACGGGTTAAATGCAGAGGACAAATTTCACCTCGTGCCAAAAAATACGGTTAACCTATGGCCGCTGGTGCTGAAAAAAGTACGGACCTTCAACTGACAGGCCCTCAGAGATACGGCAGAGATCTTAAATTTAGGATGTTCTGTTGAAGTGAGGTCACAGGTCACTTTCTAATGTGGTTTACTGGGACCATGGTCAGTTCAGCCAATCACAGCCGTATGCTGTTTAACAGAGGGAACTGGGGCATAAAACCTCAGTGACAGATGCAAATTATGCCCACCGCCCCATGCTGTAGTCAAATAATTGTTTGGGGGGGATTTTATTTATATATACACACACACACACACCAATCGCTCCCGCTGTCCCTCAGTGGGTGGCATAGCATGAACACATGATGTTGATGTGTACTTACTTAGTAATGACACCCAGGATGTTATGGGATTCATACTCAGTTGATTTCTTCTGCTCAATTAATGAGCCATTCAGTCAGTGCTTCTGTAGACATAATGTAGTACATCTAAACAGATTCATGCACATTTGGTTACATAAAATCTAAAAAGATTCAATCTTAAATGGTAGAAACCCCCGCCAAAAAAAAGTTACTTGCAAATAAATAACATTATGCACATTTAGCTATTCGAAAGACCTTGCATAAGCTATTCAGAGTTGATGCTGTGCACGGCTCTGAATATGCTGTGATTTTTATGTAGCCTGGCTGACTGGCTGTAGGAGAGACGGCGTCATGGTGTAAGCACCTCTCCCCGTCTGGGGCTAACAGTAGACTTAGTGTTTCCAAGATGAGCAGTGGTGCGTTGCTGTTTGTGGGTTTTTTTCCCCTTTCAGCAAGTCATTCAAGACAGCCGAGATACAGAACTGAGCTACACTGGGGCAGGAGTACTGAACTTTTTCCCTTTTCAACATTGCCTTTACACAGTAAAATCCTCAGTGATCATTTAATTCAGAGACGGACTGTACAAATGGAACCACATGGACCCTTAGTGTTCATTTGATTTAATGAGAGTTTGATTAAACGTTTGTCGATTTATTGATCGTAAGAATGTCCTGTTGTGAAATGAACTCTATTCAGAGCACCTGTGGCCAAAGTCCTCTGTTCTATATTGCTGACTGTGTCTGTACCTTCACCTCTGACGTGTCATGTTCAGCAGCAAATGGAAAGATGTAGTCATGAGGCTGACATTTGTTACATTTCATATTATAGAATTATGTGCATCTGTTTTGTTGCATCCGTTTTGCTGAACTCACAATATGCCTTTTCTGAATATTGTGAGTAGAGTAGATTTTTAACCACATTAACACTGACCTTATTTTTGGGCATAATTATAGGGGAAAATTGTCAACATAAAAAAATCTAAATGTTTGAAAATAGCAAATCACCCCATTCCATTTTGCACTTTTTCTTCTTTTCTCATCAATGGGGACCACATTTACCCCGGCATTGCTATTTTGGGACATTTTCAAAAATTTGGAAAAATCGGCAAGAATAGCAGATCTTGAAGCTCTTGCATGACAAAATAATATAGGACTCCAGTAAAGTCCAGAATGGTAACACTGTAGTCAGTAGTCACCACAATAAATCGATGCAGGACATTCAATGTTGTTTACATTGATTTACTGCATGATTCAAGGTTCAGGTAGGCTCCTCTGATTTGACCTTTGCATTTAATGAGGCGTTACCATGGAAACTGAAAGCAGAGATGGTTTGATGGAGATTTGATTGGTCCCTATAACCATGGCCATCTAGCCTCCCCAACCCCAGGGGCCCTGCACTCAATTTATGCACAGGGCTTTGTTCACAGAACAATGCATTGTCTTCAGAGGTAGGAACTCAAAAGTAATTGTAATGGTATGTATGTGTATTTTGATTTGATCCATCACAGACTGTGCTTAATGGAATTAAAAACGTACTGTAATTGGACAATGGATTAAACAGTTATTGAAATTCTTTATCAGGAATTACCCATTGAGATGTCTCATCCTGTTTTCAAGGCTGTCTTCAAAGACGATCATACAATATAAAGACAACTAGGCTAAGCATTTAACAAAAAACAAAACATTAACCAGACAATAGAGGAAAAAAACGAAACGACTAATGTCAAGAAAAAATAAACCGAAAAAAAAAACAGGAAATTGGGAGTCCAAGCAAAGTGCACAAATATCAATGTCTGTGGACATTGTTAAACAGTACATATAATTAAGTATATTGTTTATAGTTATCCAATGGATATAGAATTATATTCATTTTGTCACCTGCTGTCTGGCCACCTCCATTCCTGGCTAGCCCTTCAGATCTGGTGTTCAATATTTCATGCTTGTCAACACTGTGAGGTTAGCCCTGAGGCAGTGGTGTGTGTATGTATGGGGGGCTTGTGCACAGTTTGCACACAATCAGTTCTCTTCATGAATGTATACATGTCTACAAATGATTCACAGTCTGTTTGCTTTATTTATGGTTGAATGTATTGCTGCATGCATGCATGTTAACAAACCTGCTTGAATAATGAATATCCATTTAATCCTACAATTTATAATGAGTGCTCCGTCTTGTCATTGCAGATAAATACCGAGCAGCTCACACATCGTTACAGGTGAGTTCTACATCCTAAAAGTGTTTGTCTCCTTAGTCCACATTCACAATTTCAAATGGAAATACTTTTTTTGAAGTCTATTTTAAATGGAAATACTCAATACTCATAAGGGCATACTTTTCATAAAACACTTTAAAAAAATTACGCTTCTGATTGATACTAGCCAATTTTAATCTCAAGTGTAGTTGTTTGCTGGTTTCAAACCGGCTAAATGTCAGGCATTTACTTTTGTTTGGAAAGTTGTAGTAAATAACTTTTTCATTGGCTTAGATTTGTCTACTTTGAAGATCTGTTTGAAGTAGTGCTCTTTACTAATTTTAGTATGGGTTAGCAGCAGTAGCAAAGTTGGCTGATGTTTTTCTATGCTGGCCACTAAGCTTCATACTCTAATTTAGGATTTTTGTGTGCAACTATATTCAGCTATTAAGAACTTTGGTTTCCCTTGTGAAGGGGAAAATATCCTTGATTGACACTGATGGAATGCATTCTGAGCTTTTTTTTCCACCTGCTGATGCCATAGATGTTTACTGTATCTAAAAGCCTGCAATTATGCCCTATGGTTTGTTAAATCCAGAAAAGGCCATTTCACATTCTATTTCTAGCGCTAGGCCCACGTTCTTAAACCATTAGTCTGAACCAGCAGTGTTCATACCACAAAGAGGTGGGCGTACCAAATGACTGCAATGGTGATTCAACTTTGGTATGACTTACTTCTTAAGCCCGGCCTATATACTTCGTTGTATGATTAGCGAAAATAGCCAATCTACAAGCTCACAACGTGTTGTGGTGGTGGCTTGTAGATCTGCTATTTAGGATTTTTTTAAAATCTACAATTACATGGTTATTCTGGAGGGTGGAACAATGCACGTCAAGGCAAAATAAAAACATTGTATTGAGCTATGGTGTGTGTATATATAATGTCTAATAACAGACATTAGTGCACAATGTCATAAAGGCCTTGGTGGTTTTCCAATAAATGCCTCTGCCTCTCCCTGAACCTAATAACAGGTTCAGGTATCAGGTGACAGGTGTCATTATTATGAAATGCTGTTTTCAGCCCAGTGTCTGTATGGACAGAAATATACCCAATAACGCCACATAACGTCAGAGTTGTAAATAAGATGGCACAGATGGGACGAGGCAGACTGCAGAAGTCTAGCTGCCTCTAGAGCATAGCAGTGGCAGCCATTTTGTGGTTCCACAGATGGAAAGCCCATTAATTTCTTTTCCTGAAAATATTTATATTTATTTTAAGCCTGGAATCCTTTTCTTTTGCAGTTTTCAAATATTTTTGAGACAGAATCCTATGTTTTATGCTCATGATTCACCAGGAGCCTGGATGACTTGGTTCCAGGATTAAAGTAATTAATATAAATATTTTAAATGTATTTCCTCGAATTGATTGTCATAGACGACGATGCCACGTGAAGTCTGAGATCCACATTGGAGCCACGCTGTGGATCCTGAGATCCATAATGATTCGATTTTTCTTGTTTACTTGAAAATAAAACGTGTCTAGTTCTACAGCTAATTCAGATGTACTGTAAACGTGCCACTGTCTCAGCTGACTCGTCAGAGCGATGAGCCACAGCTATCCCCTGAGCCTGTATACAAGTGAGTGGGTTTGTGACGCGTCCTTCTGTTCTGGTGACGGCAACATTGTGTTGCCGTTTCGCGGTCGTTTAACTTTAACTCCCTAGTACTCCATGCTGAAAAGTACTTAAAAATGTTAATGCATCATCTTAATACCTCCACTCGTCTGTTTTTAGCTGCCATCTCTCTGTCACGAGCTCGACACGGTTGAGAGAGCAGAATAAACGTGGAGGTGTGACCGCTACAGTTGCTCAGCCGGTTAAGGGACAACTTTGTTTTTTTACAACAAGGGTTATTTTATTAGTTTGTAATGATAATAATTAAAAGATGATTGTTAAAAAAAATTATGTATTGCTTTCTATCGTTATAGTGATTTTTAACTGGGGGGGCGGGGGCATTCGGTCCATTGGTAAATAGTCATGAACGCAGCCTCCGATTACTGTGAAACTTTGTACGCACAACCCTACTAGGCCAAGGAAGAAATGCCACCCTACATTTTTTAAATCGGCCTCATGGTGGCGCTATGACAGGCAGATTCATGTTTTGGCCTATACAGTTCAAACGTTATACTCACTGAGCTTATAGCTTGTAATCTGACTTGACAATGCTGTTTTTGACATTGTTTGAAAATCTTTGAGATGTTTTGCCTATTAAGACATGCACAAAATAGTGGCTTTGTAATCTCTCAATATAAGGACTACAGCAGAAAGTGTCTATAGGGCAGGATTTCAGTTGTACGTGTGGTACATCCCCCTGCAAGTCTTTTTTTTTGTCCAATCACAACACGGTCTTCATGCCCTGAGAATGTAAACGGTTTTGCACAGCAACGTAACTTTCTTGGGTGGTACATCCTATACGTCCCTTTAGCATTTTCAGTAACGGTTCTTGCCTAGCGTAGGGTGAAAGTGGTTAATGCTCTGACCTCCACAATGTCGAATCTGGCTTAGTATCTGTGAGATGGGTCATTGCCCCCGCCCCTGTTTTTCTGTATACCATGTACATAAGCTACACAGTAAGCGTAATCTCGTAGAAAGTTCCCCATCCACTCCCTCAACAGTAGCCGTGTTTACATCCGTTGATTTCGTTCATAGCCCCACCCTCTGTCGGAGATTGTGTGTGTCTGAATTGGTTCGGAATTCCTCCCGGCTCAGCTGACATGCGAATGCGATCACAGCCAACACATCCGAGACCAGAGACTATCCCACACTGTCCCATGATCAGGCCGAGGCTGGTCAGCAAGACACCAGCACACAAACACCCCTCCCTCTCCCAGCCCCCATCAATGAACACACAGACCGTCCCCACCCACCTCTTATGGTAGACTCATCCCGTGGTCACTGATTCTGATCTCTTTGACAGTATACACTATACAGTTATGGAGAAAATGAGGTGAATTGACATTTAACGCACTGACTGACATGAATGGCAGGCTATGTGTTAACACATTCCATCACTAGTGGCGCCCGTTTGGTTGTGAACAGCACAATCGTCTGCTAGTTTAACTCAGGTTTTGTAGGATTTGTCAATATTGTCTTATTTGACCAAAAGAAAAAAAGCTATATTCATCAGCCTCCCCCTGTTTTTTGTAACTGAGTGTTTTTGGAATGTCTAGTTTCTCATTTAATTTATCTAATGAATATGTTGGAGTGCTTTCAATTAATCCCTTAATTGTTGTATAAAATGAGTTGGCAAGAATGATTATAATTGATTGACTACCGGTAGTCTCATTGCCCCTGAAAGATTTCTATCCTTGTGCCTTCAATTTGTGTGGTATAGTCATTACATGGTTGAATTATTACCATGTTTCACTATTTCGAAACTGAAACATAAAATCACGCGTTTACATTATTTTTGATTAAGTTTGCACTCTGCAGCCTTATAGTCAGATCTTGCCGAATCGCCAGCCAGCCCATTTCTCTTGTAGCCTCTTTGATTTCATGCATGAGCCAATGATTGGATCAGGAAGAGCTGACCCACCTTTCTTTTGAGTGTCTGTCTTCCATTTTTCTGACACAGCACCATGACACTGGCATTGATTAGCAATGGCAATAATATCAGTGATTGCAAAGTGGTCGGTGACCTATATATATTTGATTGGTTCAGTCATGGCTCCAGTTACCTCTTCGTTGTTTGTCTGGCACCATGGAGACATGCCTCTCCCACTGTAGGCAGTGAACAGATGGGTTTAGCCTAGTTGGTCTCAAGTTGAGGATTAAGGTAAGCTTAATTGGAGCATCCTATTAGATGTTTCTTAGTTTGCCACCCATGAACAAACTGTCATGTTCCCTGTTAATCAACTTTCTTCTGGTTAAGCAATGAGCTTACGCACAAGTTACTTAACTACTTGAACTTGAGCATCCCTATTTTGGGTGTATCATAATAGGCGAACATTAGACGATAATTCAAAAATTATAGCTGATCTACAAGCTCACAATGTGTCCCATTTTGAGCTTGACCAAATACCTGTATCTATAATTGTGATCATATAGTATTGTGATGATAATATCTACAAGCTCACAATGTGTCACATTGACATTGTGAGCTTGTAGATCAAGCTATTTTTGAAGGATAAGATAATACTTTTAAGTGTTTAAAACCAGGAAAAGACGACACTTTTGCCATTTCACAATATGCAAAATCCCAGATAATATCTAGTCTCAAATCACTTTCGATATAATCAATATATTGCCCTGTATGGAAAAAACTATGCACACTATACTTTGACATAAAGACTTGGAACCTTTTGATCTGCTGCCCCTTTATAATCATAGAACTGATAACATCTGACGTTGAACGTGTACTCCGCATCTTGTTTTCCGTGGCTCACATGGTGCAGTGTGTTCAGCCTGTGTACAGTAGTTAGCAGCTGGCTGAACAGAGGCTGCATGTGTCTGCATGTGAGGCTCCTGTGTGTTGTGTATGTGGAGCGGGCTGGGCGTCTCTGTCCCCTGCGGGCTCTGAACTCTGTCTGTTCTCTCCCTCTTG
The DNA here is from genome assembly GCF_963280865.1 of Gymnoscopelus braueri. Lineage (NCBI taxonomy): Eukaryota > Metazoa > Chordata > Actinopteri > Myctophiformes > Myctophidae > Gymnoscopelus > Gymnoscopelus braueri. The sequence goes on along the minus strand of NC_137613.1, from coordinate 23,432,005 downwards.
AGTTTTGCTCTGTCTTGACTGTGCGCTTGATGCAGCTGCAATGTGACTAACAGTTATTGTAACTACCCACTGACTGCTGCATTGAGTGAGTAACTGGTAATAGTAACTGCTGATGCACTCAGTGTGACTGAGTAACAGGTAATGGTAACTGCTGCTACACTGAGTGAGTACCAGGAAATGGCTGCAGTGTGTGTGTGAGAGTGACGGGTAATAGTCCTGATTTCACACTTTGCCACCAAGCAGCAAGTAGACTTTCTTGTACCCAAGGAGTTACTAATAATTATATACAGTGACGGCTATACATATTCAGGCCTGTTCAGACAGCGAGGCCTATTTCAGCTATGGCAGCGTGTGTCAGCCTTTTCCCAAAGCGTTATCAGGCTTTTCCCAAGGCGAGCCCTTCTGCACGGTTTTGTACCAGTGCCTGGAGGGCATTAAGGTGGTGATCAAGTGGATGTGTGTGTTCTCTAGGCCCCAGGGCAGTAGGGTAAGGAGATTGAGTGGGTGTGTGATGTTATCAATGCACCTAACCCTATTGTTTATTTCTGTGAGGTTGGGAGACCAATTATACTGGCAGCAGTGTTGTTGGTAACCGATAACGTTAAAGTAGCAGGTGGTGGTCTGTGGAGGCACAGAGGGGGCTCACCTGGTAAGAGATGCCACATAAAGGCTATAGTCTTCCTGTGGCTGGCTTGGGTTTGAATCTGACCCCATGCTCATAACTGCATGTCATACTCTCTCTCTCTCTCCTGCCTTTACAGTCTCTCTCTCAAACAATCAACATTTAAACGCACATGACAAAAATCTTAAAGTTGTAATCCAGAACTTATTTTAACCACTTAAACCCTGTATACTTCGGTGACTGGTGTCTCGCAGGGGTCTATACGTGGACCCCTCCTTCATTCCTTCTAGTGACTAGAGGGAAACACATTGCGTTGGGACAAGTTGTGAGCTGTATATTCCTTATTATAACATGCCCAGAATAGGGACGCTAGGATTTAAAAAAATCGTTTTGATTTATTGATGGTACACAGTAGAGATAGACGGGCAACTGGGAGAGGGGGACGGAAAGTGACACGCAGCAAAGGTCGTTGGGCTCGGGACTCGAATCCACGACTCGCGGTCAGGCTGCATTAGAGCCTATATGTGGTATGCGTCCTAAGCGGCACCCCTAGACTTCAAATGGTTAATGAATAAACTGTATTAACCAATCTATACGGTATGTTAATACAATATAACTATTACATGTGCAGTGGCTGGAGGTGATCTCCCTACTCTTTAGTACATTTTAGCGTCACATTGTGAGCTTGTAGATCTGTTATTGTCTGCACGACAGCGAGCAACCAACCACAAGGGTACAGTCTAGGGCTGTTAACCTGCCTCAGAAATGAATCGAATATTGGTCTTAAAAATTGGATTATATTCTTGGATGGATGGATCCAATAAAACATATATTCTGTTTGTTTTATAACTTGATACATAGTTTTTTGTATTGTCCTTGTCAAATAAACAAAAACATTTTTTAATCGAATATATAATTTTTTTCCCCCCCCGTATTCGAATATTAATTTACCAGCCCTAGTACAGTCACACATCTGCGTCAGAAGCGTTGCAGAGGCCTCCGATGCGTCAATTTCCAATGTTGGTGTGTGGTCACTGCCAGTTTTCTGGTGTGTTGGTAATTTTTACTTGGGTTGGAGTGGTTTGCTCACTGAAAGAAAGCTATAAGCCAAATGCCTGCCAAGTGGGGTCAACCACGGCACTTCGTTCCTATTGGTTGACACCCGGTCAAAGTTCACCAGTGTTGAACTTCAGACTCATTGAAAGCATTGTTTAAAGTGCCGAAACTAGACACTCCAACCACTTGCTCTCATAGAAGTGAACGGGCGACACAATAGCCTAATGGTTAGGGTGCAACCACATGGGCGCAATGGCTCGATTGCGAGTCCCCGGTTTGTTTTCCCAGCCTGCTCTCAGCATTTCCTGTCTCTCCACTGTCACTATCAATCGAGGCTGAGAAGTGCCCCAACATATATACAAGAGTGGGTTTTGCATGTGTGACCATGACCTACATCAGGCATTATATCTTGCCTTTACTGTACTCTAATCATCGAATGATTTCTTGTCATGGACGACCCCACTTTACCATGCTTGTCTGCTAACTCACTCGACTCAAATTTCTACCCCCAACTGACACCTCTGTGTATGCCGGGAGCACAGGAAACCCGAAGCCACAACCACTGATATTTAGGACTCGGATCAATGTGTTCTATTTCTAACTGTCGCTGCAGTTGGAGAAATCTATTATTTTTTAGTTTTTCAAAGACATTGAGTGCTCCACCCTTCCTCAGATCTTACGCCAGAGATACAATCAGGATCCTAATAGTTTTGGAGTCATATAAATGGGTCTTGTGTGCAGGGCGCCAGTATTTGTTCTCGGCTGTCGGACCAGATTTGTGCTGCATGTGGAGTCATCGTGGGGGGTTTGACAATATTTTCTACTCTGCTCAGCAGGAATCAGGCTACTGTTAGATTAACTGTGGCTAACTGTTTCTGTCTCCTATGTGGACACCAGTCTGCTTATGTCACTTTTTGGAGAGTTTTTCATTTCACTGTGTATTAGCCACTTAACCACCAAGCCCTTAATACTTTTGACATGCCCAAAATAAGGGTGCCAGGTTGCAAGTGGTTAATTCACAAATTAACTCCTACAGGGTACATGATTACCAAGTAAAGATGGAACTGGAACACTGTCAAATTAAAGCTGATAAATCACATTTGATAAATGCTCTTAGTGGGGTTCTTTTGCCTTATTGGATAAATTGGTATAAGCAATTGTTTGGGTTCAGATAATGAAAGTTATTTCAGAGTTAATATACCCCCCCCCCCCCTGCCACAAAAAAAGGCAATAAACAGGGAAATTGTTTATATAAATAATAATTTGTTGCAGTCCTAGGTTTTATCTGATCTGATTTTGATATTTGCTCTTACTAATGCATGCACTGCCCAATTTAATACATGTTGAAGTGAAGAGCTCTGGTCTAAATGCATTCTTTTACCTGTCAGTCAGCCTCTAGCTTTGTGTGACAAAAACAAGGGCACAGAACGACGGTGCCGGTGGTTTTGTGATTCAGATTGACATCTGTCTCGCCCCCTCAGCCAGACTCCACTGCTGAGATGGATTGAGTGGAACACGCAGGCCAGTGCAGCCTCTTAATTGGTAACATTTCTGACCAATGGCTAAAATTAGTAGTAAATGTCTTGGTATTTACAGGCAAATAACCGTGGGAGACTGGGAGTGTTATTGGAGGCTGCACCCACTGCTTCAGTAATGGGCCTCTGCGCGCAGTATTGGTTGCATAACTCGTCTGTGTGTGTGTCTGATGGATGGCTTTGCCCTCCTGCATCCCAAAACGCTGAGAGCTGCTTATCTGTCTGTGGTCTGTGAAGTGAAAAAGCCCTGTTGTTGGGTTGAACCCAGAGGGTGACCACAGCTACTGCAGTCTGCTCCAAGTATGACGTCAACCCCGCCTGCAGTCTGTGTGTGAATACACAATACATTAGTAACAGTAGTAATGCTCTGAGCCACTCTGGTCTGTGATTCAATTGCATGGAGAGCCCAACATATTTAAATATTTTTAGAGAAGTGGTTCTAAAACAAGGATGCCCATAACTCCAATTAATAACAATAACTTGCAAATTTTGGTTCAATTTGTAAACTCAGCGTTACAGACTTGTAAAGGTCTAGTTGGAACTTCCTCAAGGAACCTTGAGGGTCCCTGGACCCCACTTTCAGTTTTAGAGATTTAATACAGATTATCACCCAGTCCTGTTTATGCACACACGCACATGTTGGTATCTACTGTAGAAGGACCTGTTAGACAACCTGTGTGCTAGTAATGAAGACAGAATTCTGCTTTGGCATGTTTCATAAGATAATGACTTTGTTCATTTTACTTGTGATCCATCTGATATACAGTAAATATAGATTATCATTCATGCTGTAGTCGCCTGAGCTTTCAAACCAAGGGCCACCTACCCAGACACGGGTACAGTCATTTCAAATAACAATGAGAATACTGCATTTGATAACACTTTCATCTCTGTAAACAAGGAACTACCCAAGTAAACAATATGGTCTAGGGCTGCTAGAGATTTTCTTAGCGATTATTCTTTTGATTATTACGGTTTTGATTATCAAAAAACTAAAAAGGTGTGTTTACATGTATATATCAACAAATCTACGCAAAATTATATATTTTTGTAATCTATTAAATCAATTAATCTGATTAACCACATAATTATGCCCTGGCCTATTTTACACTTAGCTGTACAATGTTTTCGTGCAAAAATAGCTATTTTGCTATCTTTGAAAAGTTCTTGAAGTTCTTGATTGATCGATAATTCTATTACACTCTATTATTTTATTATAATCAATTTGTTTGATTTACTGTTGCACCCCTAATATATGACATTTAGTTTTTTGCCTTTATTTGTCAGCAATAGTGGAGTGAGACGGGAAACTTGGAGAGTAGGGAAATGACGTAACAGCAAATCGTCCGGCTGGGGACTCGATAATGGTCATTTGTTGGTATGCAACTCTTCTGTCAAAGGTCACTGTTTTAGTTCCTTTGCAACCGGATAAACACTGATTACCGTGCCAGAGTTATACTTTTATCTATAGGTACATTTCTTTATCACAGACACAATCGCAGGCAAATAATGCAGAACTACTACGTACTATTGACTTTTTCCATACCAAGCCTTTATTTGCCCTGTGCCAGTGGACTGATAAAGGATAGAGAGATGATGACTCATATCGGCCATATGGCCGGCGCTAGGCCATGCTAGTTGTAGATGGCTCAGCTGTGACTCAAGCTTGCTGCAACACTTTGTGAGCTTGTAGATCTGCTATTTTTGGTAACTACTGTAAGTATAAGTCGGGCGTCATCCAGCCCTAGCTGGACTGCTTTCCTTTCTGTGCCGTTTGCGAAGAGATGAGTGCAAGGAATGATGCTCCTAATTACGCATGTATTAATTTGCCTCATGTCCTCAAAAGTCTAATTCTGCAGCTTATTGGCCCACCTGGATTCAAATGAACAGGTGTTTTTAATTTAATTTTGTAGGACAAGCAGAGGCTCTTATTTCTTGGGCAGGGTTTTGTTTTGTAAGTTGGATTTAGAACCTGAAACTTACCGTGGTTCACAAATGTGATTCGACCTCGAGTTGTGTATTTGCAAACCCCTAATGGGTAGCTTTGGCTCTAACATTCAGGCTTGAAAACGCAAGCAGACCACATTTGGGAGACGAAAGGCCGTCATATTCATCACTGCTTAACCAAGCTTGTCCTTCTGACTCCGGCTAACATGAAAAAGGTCAAACAAGATTCTCTGCAGATTCTGTAAAAAATAAAACTTGTTGTTTGTTTTTGAGTAGCCGGGGTAGGAAGTCTGGACTCTCGTGGCAAACGTAAGCCCTGCAGCTCTGCTGGCTCCGGCCGAATGATGTCATGAGTATTGAGCATAATGCTGCTTGCACAACAACTGCTGAGTATCATCATTGTATGGTGTGGCGTGAGAGAATTGCTTGGCGCCCGAGTGAATGTTACTCGATTGAAAGTCTCGCAGTAGCCAGAGCATTGGATAGATATCCAAAGTCTGGGGCACAACTATTGAAAAGTGATCAATGCATGGCAGGGGCTCTCCGGTGTCTCGCAGAGTAAAAGGCCTGGGCATACCCCATAAATAAGGCTATGGTCCTTCCCGCAGCTTGCCTGGGTTTGAATCAGATCTGAGGCCCTTGACTGCACGTCATCCCCCTCTTCTCTCCTTACTTTCTTGTGTCTGTTCACTTTCTTTATCTATCTATACATTCCACAAATCTGTCTGTCACATATCTGGAGAACGTCCAACAAATTGCCTTCACACCATTAAGTATGTGTATTGCTGATGGCCCAACGGAGTGTATGTGTAGTGTGAAGTTGGAACCAGCGTGCACCACAATTTCAGGCAAAGTAAATGCAAAGAAAAATGCGTACACCGAAAATTGGGGGGGGGGGGGATTACATAAAATGTGTGACGGACATTAATTGACCAAGCACAGACTTCTGGTACAGCTCATCCAATCAGAGGCTTCCTTGGACCTTTTTCTCCGGTAAAACCCACACGGTGGGTTGACCATGTGAGACACATAAGGGGCTGCTCTGGTTCTGAACATTCTATATTATTGCATAGAAAGAAAGGTGAATCTCCACTTCCAGTGCAAACATTACAAATGCGGGATGTCCCAAGTTTCGGCTCATGAAGAGGATTTCTCTGACATGTTTTTCCAAGAGCAAATCCTCAGCATGTGTAGATTCATTCATTTTTCCCATGACACCGAAATGACTCAGCTGGTGGCGCTTCTTTTGAAGCGTGTGGAAATGTGGGTGCCGTGTCCTCCTGTGCAAGGCAAGCTGAGGTTGGCTGAAACTGAAGTGATGGGAACACGCACGTTCATTAAAGTCGTTTATCCATTCACGCCTTGACACACACCCATCCTCTTGACACACACACGGAAACACCCAGAGACGTTGTCAGTAGAGCAGAAGGCCCATCACAGGTGCAGGTGTATCTATGCATAGCATTTCTGTCTGATCTCCCCACAGCATTTCCTGACAGCTTCACATGGATTATATTATGTGGCAATGTAATCGGCAGCAAACGCGTAAGGTGGTCTTAAAAAAGGATCCAAGGATACAAACACTAAACATTGTCATTAGTTGCTATAAAGTATTTCAGGCTGTTTGTTAAAGGATGAAACGGCAGTGGATTTTCGAGTTGTCTTGAGTCTTTGTTTACTGACTTGTGACTGGAGAGGAATGAGGCAGGAGGAGGAAGCTACGGCAAATGAGATTGTGATGCATAATTAGAAAGCCAAGTTCTGAGGTTTTCTCCATGGACTCTTATCTGTGGCACACTTGAATGTACAATATCTAGATTAAGTGTTTATGATTCTTCACAGAATAATGTTAAATAGTAAAGAATACTAAATGGAATTGCCTGTGCAGCTTATTTAGGCTAATTGTGTATGATTCTGCACAGACTATTATTAAATAAAGAATAGGAAATGTAAGTTACATTAGCTAGTTGGATTTAAAGTTCATTTCAGTAGTCATAACATTGTTGGTCTGTAAAGAATGCATAAGGATAGACAAATACTATATTAAAAGTAGCAGGCCTAATTGAAGGTAGGGTAAGTGATATTTCTTAGTTAAAATAAGTGTTAAATATCTCTATTCTGATATTAAATGCTATAGTGTTTGTTCAGTAACAGGGGTATCCCTGTTTCTCCAGCTCTTTAGTAAACAGAAAATGCATTTTCAGGTTGGAATACCATTACCAATTCTATCCAATCAGGAGAGTACGATACAGGATAAACAAGTGAAATATGGATGTAATGACACCCAGTTCTAAATTTGTCTGCTAATTTCTTGAACACTATAACATTTAAGCTGATAAATGGGTACTCTCTCCCGATGGCTGAAATTGGCAACCTATCTGAAAATGTACTTTGTTTAATAAAGAGCTATTTAACCTTTTAACAAAAACCTTTTTGTTTTAACCAAAGAAATATAACTTACCCTGCCTTTTTTTATGGTGAACAACACCATGCTATTTAGCAAGCCTAATTAATGTTGAACATCATGAAATCAATCCTGCTTGGCCATAATTATGTTCACATACAGGATTACATTCTATCATCATTTAATTAAGATGAGCAGAAGTCTGAGTGGTTCAAAATTGAAAGGGGGGAAGTTGGCACACTGCATATTATCTTGATGTATAGTATTTCGACAGAGTGGATAGTGTTTTTTTTTGTGGTGTGAGAAGCACTATGGGAGTGTGACAGAGTTGTATGAGGACACAGCGATCCTGAAAGTGCAGCGTGAGAGTGAGGGACAGAACCTTGTGCTAAACGTGAGTTTACAACCATTTTATAATGTACAGTAAGAATAAAAGTTCTCGGTCCTGGTTAATTGAACAGTTATTTATGCTTGTTACCCCCGCCTCACCATGACAAAGTGTGTCAGACACAAGGTATTTTTCTTTCTTTCTGTGAAGCTCTCAAATAACTGGCCTGGTATGAGTGACCCACTGTTGACTGACCCATTTCTTTCTAGCAGCCAGTTGAGTCAGGTTGACTTCTCTCTGACTCCATTGAGTTAAATGTCTCTTGTGAGTGCATCTCTTGTCTCTTTGGCACATGGTGTCCGAACTAGACTTGTTTGTGCCACAGCAGTCTTCCTCGTTGGCAAATTAGATTATAGTGCAAACTGCTTTAATGATAATTGTGCAGGGTGTTGTGCTGTACAGACTGCTGTTGAGGTAGTGTAGCTGGTTGTTCCCCAGGCAAAATGGCTAGTGAAGAGACATCTTGAGTAGGGCCTGACCGATGATTTTGGGGCTGATTAGGCCTGTCACATTCATTACATAATCACTTTATTTTTTTTGCAAAATACATTCCGCGTGAGAAAATTTCATTTAGAAAAATAGTGGAAATGGACGATCTACAAGCTCAAAATTGTGACGCGTTTTGAGCTTGCAGATCTACAAGCTTGGCCGATCTACAAGCTCAAAATGTGACGCGTTTTGAGCTTGCAGATCGCCTATATCCACTATTGTTTTTAAGTATAAAGTTATTAAATTATGTAAGTTATTTGTCATATCTGCCCTGTGCACCTTTTGTTTACGAAGCCTAAAAGCCAAACAGAAATTCGTTTTTTATTCATAATATTCCAATGACGACAATTAAATCGTTGATCGCTATTATTCGAGCGACGATTAATCGTCAAACATTTCGTAATTGTGACGGCCTTAGGGCTAATGCAGATATATTGTCCCATGTTCTATCCTGTATATGTGACGTGTGTAAAAGAAGTGGAACATCGGCTGATAACGAAGAATAGACCATTGGCCGATAAATCAGTATTGAGAAAAAAAACTAAATCCATACGATATTGGTTGGGCCCTACTCAGGTCTCCTTAACTACCCATTTGACAGAGGGATAATTTCATTCAGCTGTTTTTTTTACAGATGAATGCAAACTGATTATGCAAAATAATTGCGATTAGCTGAAATAATTGATCGGGTGATTATGTAATAATTGTCACAGGCCTAGTCAACATACAGTAGCAGGAGGTATCACATCATCAGGTGCAAGTCTTATGCATAGCATTTCTGTCACATTACCCCACAGCATTTCATGACGCATTTCACAGTACGGTGTGTAGCGGTGAAAGCGGCAGCAAGCACTACATTGTAATTGGTTGTTATAAAGTATTTAGTAAGTTTGTTGAAGGGTGAAACGGCAGTGGATTTTCCGGTTGTCTTGAGTGTTTCTCGGCATGTTTGTAGCAGCTTCCTTCTGCCTCATTCCTCCCGAGTCACAAGTCTTGGTTCAAATGAGATTGTGATGCATTATTACAAAGCCAAGTTCTGAGATTTTCTCAGAACGGAAGAGAGATGCTGTTTTTCCAAGTGCTCATGGGGGAAAACTTTGGGCCACTGCTCTAGTGTATATGCAAAGTGTTGAGACAACTTGTTGCACTATAATAAAACATATAAAAAAAAGAATTTACAAAAGAAATGTGTGTGTGTGGTGGGGGGGTTTGACAGATATGATCTATCTGTGATAGGCCAATATCGGTCAGGCCCTAATTTAAGTAAATCTGAGTAATTGAGTTTTTGACATTTGTAGAATTTTGACAGCATTGCGGCTCCCTGCTGGGCCTGGCCCTGATGCAGTTTTCCAGTATACAACTTTTTCCAGTATAAATTTTTTTTAGGCTCTTGACACATTCTGTACTATTGTGTGCAGTCATTCTAAGCCTGACATATACTTAGTTTTGCACCGGTGTGTCTCATCCGAAAATAGCTGATATACAAGCTCACAGCGGGTCCCAGCTCAACGCGTTGTGATATGTAGATGGGCTATTTTTGGTGCATGACACCACGCTCAATGATGTACAAATCAAGCGTCAGTCTCCGGCCGTATTGCTCTCCAGAGCCCACGTTGGATTATAGGGTTATGCAATAAGACAAACAGGATGGGGATATTAATGTTAGCCCTAGTGGTGCAGGATTATCAGTCGACAAACCGAGACGGCTGAAGGATGATTATAGTGACTCCAGAAAAAGCTATTCCTTCTGTGGGAAGAACTGGGTTAGTGTATTGTGTTCTATAAACCCAGAATTTAGACTTTAGTGGTACAGTAGTTGTTAAGTATGGAGCCAAATGTAGGCTATTGTTTATGGTTCATGGAAGGCAAGACAAATGTTCATCTACAGTATATAATGACATGCCCAAAATAAGGGACGACTTGCAGGGTTAATGTGGTGTTTGCCTTTGCTTAAAAAGGTAGACCTTTGTTAGTCCCACGGGGGAAATTCAGTTTAATCTTCAGCAGCAGCTGATGGCTGCTCAGATGGTCATAATGAGTGCCCGGGGGTGACGATTGTCTTGCTCAGGGACACTTCTTTGTGCATACTAGGTAGTGGTGTCAAAAATAATCGAATAATCGATTAATCGCAATGTGGACATGGACAATTATGAATCGATTCACAAATGTCAATAATCGATTAATCGAATAATCGATTTTGAAAAAGAAAATATTTTTTTTTTATTGAATTCTTTTAATATATATATTTTTTAGTTTTTTAATCATGTTGCTAATTGCACAGAGAAGCAGGCAGATTTATATGTCGTTCAGTATATCTGACTGCTTGTATTGACTGATGAAAAAGTTTCCATGTTGTACAATAATATAGAAAAGTGTGATGCATTGCGATGCATCGTCGAATCGAATTATTAAAAGGTTAATTGTAATCGAATCGAATCGTGAGGGCAGTGCCAATGCACACCTCTAATACTAGGTGGACCGCGGAGAGAACCAGTGATCTTCTGACCTTCTGATTACCACCAGTCACCAGACGGCCTCGCTACTCACTAAGCCTTGCCCCCGTAATGGGAGCTTCTGTATAAACAAAATGTCGAACAGTACATTTGTCATTGACCATAATGATTTGTTTTGATCTGCTATTAAGCCAATGAGCCCTGACATGCTCGTTCAACACCCCTCCCTCAAGCGCTCTAACCACAAAGACGACAGACCCAGCTGGCATTCCTTGGCACACTGTAGCTTAATTATAGCCAGCCTCGCCCATCTCCATCCGCAAGCCTCACCCTCTCCTCACCTCTTGTGTTTGGGTACCTCCCTTTATAAACAACTCCCACTTCCATCCCTAGAAGCTAATGATGAACTGTTGAACGTACATATTGGAACAGCCTGTTTAGCAGATGTACCTTAACCTCGGGCAGGCTGACACAATGGCTCTCACTCTCGGCGAGTACGCTTTAACCACAATAAACCTGTGCTAATATTTTAGACCAATGGGTCTTAAACGTGACGTGTATGAGGCCGTGGACCCCCATTGAAAAGATTTGTTGCCATAGACCCCCCCCCCCCCCATAAGAGAAGGTCTTAGTAGAAATGGATCTAGTACAGAACTGTTTGGAGAGAGAAGAAAGGGACAATTGTCTTTCTTATACTTGATGGGAACCCCATCAAGGACCTCTGCGGGTCCCCGTACCCCACTTTGAGAACCTCTGCTTTACGCTGCATTGTATAGATTCTAAATATAAGGTGCACCACTTAGGGGTGTGTCCACAAACGTTGATCTTAAGCGCTTGCTCCCGGTTATGGACTTCACTAATGTTGGCAGATGGTCCTTAGACAAACACTTCAAAGTCTGCTACCTTTTCATGTAAAATGAGATTTAGTCTTAGAATAGCTTTTATTTATTGACCCGCTGGCTTGAAATCACTTGCTCCGTCCTAGAATTGTATTATCCCTAATGCGAACCTCATCGTCCTGAAGTTTGCATGGGTTGTTGTTTTGGGCACCTTGGGTCAACTTGGCGTGTTAAACTCTGGTTTGTTCGGAGCACCCAAAACTGTCCGCCCAGACGGCCATCTCATTTGTGGGTGCAACAAGTGGCCACTTTGTCAACCTGATTGGAACGATGTGATTGAGCCTTTCGGAAAGCATATGGCACAGAGCGGAGCTCGTATCGCCACGGTGAAAGAAGTGCTTTGTACATTCTGAGAGATGAAGATCTTTTAAGATGTGTACTTGTATCCTGTGTGTGTGTGTGTGTGTCTTGTATGAGGGACTTTGATTGGGAATGTGTGGAAGCGGTGAGGAAATCATGCAGAGTTGGTCTAATTACAGTGATGCTGGGAGCAGCCTGCAGGACTGTGCCTTGCTTGGCCTCTAGCTTGAGGACATGTAATATAATTAGTCTACCCTATTAGTCTAACTATTGTGGACTGGGTCCCACATCTGTATGTAAAATTGCACAGTTTCATAAACCCCTAGACCGCAGGGATCTATACTAGGCACCCTACTGTTTCCCTCTACACCAATGTCTTACTGAAAATGGATGATCTACACGCTAGGGTTGGGCGATATGACTTCAAATCAATATCGGGATTATTTGAAACTTTTTGCCTCTATTAACTCTGTTAACGCCATTCCAGTTGTTAGTCAAATCAAGCACAGAAGAATGCTCTATGGTAGCCAACACTAAATGGCTGACTAGTTTACCTAGTCCACAAGCACAAGACCAGCATGTCACTCTTGAACATACCACAGTTTTAGTCACTTATAACCCTATATGTACAGAATACTTTGTTGACCGGAAGGCTCTAGCCTTGTTACCTGACTTTTCTCAGAATTATTTCTTCTTTTTAATTGACTAAATCAATTAGTCTGATTAGCCACTTAAACCCTGTTTTATACTTTGTCATACAACAGTGTTGCCCAAAAATTGCAAAAATAGCCAATGTACAAGTTATTTTCGCTACATTTGAAAATTGATGATTTCATTGAAATGAATACTGTTTTATAATTAGTTTGATTAAACGTTGCAACCCTACTTTTCTCTCTACCGCAGGTGATCGAGTCTCTAGGCATCATGATTTACAAGGCCCTGGACTACGGCCTGAAGGAGAACGAGGAGCGGGAGCTGAGCCCGCCCCTGGAGCGCCTCATAGACCTGATGACCAACACCACCGAGACCGAATGCAACGATTCCTGTCCCGACGAGGGCTACGAGGCCACCGAGGAGGAGGAGGACGAGGAGGAGGGAGACGAGGGGCCCGCCGCCATCGTCCCCGGCAACGCCGTTGACAGTGTCCGCACGTATCGAGACATCATGACGGTATGTTGAGTGTCCAGGCTGAAACTGGTTGTGTCTTGGAGTTGCGTTTGGGGCGATATCCAAAATGTTGTTATAGTCATGCCACAATATCGAGATATACAATATTTTATTACGTTTAAAAAATATGAAAAATGCAATCGTGTTTTTTGTAAACCAAATATAAATTTTCAGGTTGGGATACCAATTTTGTCCAATCAGGAGAGGGAACTCAGACTTGTGTTTTTTTTTTGCTTCATCACCAATTTCACTTTGTGTGTCCTGTATGTGTCGAAGACTCCCTGAGCAATTCAATTAGCCCCCAACAGCTCCCCGGACCCTGTATTAATAGCGCCCACTGCTCCTTATAGTTAGGATGGGTAAATGCAGAGGACAAATTTCACTTAAATGTAGTTACAAAAAAGAATCAAAGGAGTGGAGACTAAATTATTTGTGATATTGGGGAAATATCCCCTTTAAATATATAAAGAGTGGGAAAATATCGCAAAACCTTTTATTATTCAATATTAGCCCAAGGCTACTTAGAATCTAATCTAAAAGCTGAGCACATTGCTCAACTTTAAATTAATCATAATTAAAATTCTGATTAGCCTGCGGCCCTGGAAGGAAATGAGAGCTCAGCATGTCAGTCTCCCTCGGTTAGCCCTCACGCCTGTTTTATGCTTCCTTGTACAACTGTGTCACACGGCGATAATGGCTGATCTACAAGCTCACGACGTTGCGATGCAATGTGTGGTAGGCCTGTAGATCGGCTTTTTTTTAAAGAAATTGGAAAAACATCCACCTATAATTAGGGATGGGAATCTGAATGGAATCAATTCCGAAGTTATTGAGAATCGCAAATCAATACGTTTTTGGCTTACCGGTATACATTTTCTTATCAATTCTAGCAGGGCATAACGTGACGTCATGTCTCGACTCTCGAGAGATCAGTCATGTCATTGAAATCAAATAACTGGCACAAACATAGGTAATTCTAATAAAGCTTCTGTTGAATTTCTTGCGCAACAGTGAAGCAAAATGCACATGCAAGCCCTTAAATTCATGTTCCTTGTTTTACCAGCTACCGATGGCTACCAACAGCTACCAATAATAGAAACGGCTACCAATAATAGAAAAGGATTGATAAAGGGATCAACAAGGAAACTGATCGATAAGGGGATCCAAATCGATAACTATTCACAATCCCCATCCCTACTGATATGCCCAAAATAAGGGCCCACAAGGGTGTTCTACACTCCAAACTGAATTCATCTCTTCTGAATCATGGGACTTTAGTTCTAGCTCTGTAAACGCACAGGTATTTGGGGAATGGGCTTAGAAACTCTTATGCTCTGATCCTCTCATCATAATGATGATGAACCCCAGCGTATAGCCTGGTATGTAACGCAAGCACTAAAGCCTGTTTGCGTCTCTAGCCTGGTTTCGTTCAGCTCCTTAAAGAACCACAACAAGCACTGGATTTAGTGTGTATTACATGTGGTTACTTACAACACGGCCGTATTGGATAACTGTACATTCTGGTCTTGTTTATTTCCGACTACTCTGCTATTCTGTCAGGTTGACATAAATTTGGAGGAGGGGGGGGGGTGGGGGGGGATCCACTGAAGCTTGAGGCTGAAAGAACATGCAAACACAAATGTTCTGCAGAGACCGGAATAGTGAGATGATTTTAAAATGTAGAGAGATATGCTTGTTGTCGCTGTCATGCCCATGTTGATCAGTCTGTCCCGTTGAGTTATGTCGCTCCTCAACGATTAATTGTCATCATAGAGACGTAGATTAAATGGTGTCAGCATAATAGAATGCATTTTTTCCATGTTTGGTGGTATCATTATATAAGCACCAGTTATTTACCTGGTCAAATGTTACAATAAACCAGTTTTACTCTCAGTATCAGTCTGAATAACCCCTGTTTTAACCGCTTTAGCCCCACATGCCCAAAATTGGTACTACAGGTTGAAAGTGGTTAATGTTATCTTCTGGTCCCCAATTCACTCGATGATGAAGATCTGCATACTTAGCAGGAGGAATGGAAACCGCCACTATTTAGCAATTTAAACCTGACTACTACCTGGTTTCATGTTACCTGTGAATTTCCCCTGAACGTCTGAGAAGGAAGACGACAGTTTTGCTGTGTCAAAACATTCCTGTGGCGGGCCCAACCCTGGAGGTTGGAAAAGAAATGTCATTGGCCCGGTTTCGCCCCATTGTTGCTGAAGATAATGATGGGTGCCGTCTTGTTTGTTTTCGTTGTCACAAAATACCGTGAAGGTCAGGGATTAATACGGAGGTCAGCTCGCTATCCAAAGATGCTGCAACTGGCTGATCCGGTTCTCCTCACCGCTGAGGAGACTTAGTTATGTTTGATGTGAAATCAACTCGGAAGGGAAAGGAGTATTTTTATGGTTCCCAGGGGAGGGGAAATTGTTTTTAAATCCTCATCCAGTTGATGGCTGCTCGGATGGTTATGATGAGCCAGGGCTGTCAACTTTCCTCAAATTATATTTGAATATTGGTCTTAAAAATTGGCAGATATTCAAATATATTCGATTATTATTATAAAAAAATATTTTTTTTTTGACAGAAACAATACAAAAAACAATGTATCGAGTGCTCTGATCCAATAAAACATATCTTGTTTGTTTTTATAACTTGATACATTGTTTTTTTGTATTGTCCCTGTCAAATATATAAAACATTTTAATATTTGAATATTAATTTTCATATTCGAATATACATATTTTCCCCATATTCGAGGAATATTCGAAATTCGAATATTAATTCACCAGCCCTATGATGAGCACATTGGGGGGTGGGGGGGATAAGTGTCTTGCTCATGGACTTTTCAACACTGTCTTGTACTAGGCGACCACGTGGTTGAACTGACTCTAGGCGAGCAGGTGGTCTAACTGACTACCTGATTCCTAGAGTTGATCTTTGCACAATAATCTACATCATGCCCCCCCTCCCAAACAGATATGCTCGTCCCACCTACCCAGTCCGTCAGACGCCCCCAACCACTACCAGGCGGTGTGCCGTGCACTGTATGCCGAGACGAGGGAGCTCCGCACTTTCCTGGAGAAGATCAGGAGCGCCAAGGAGGTGAGAGATGCACACACTATCAAAGACTACGGCACAGCAGTAGATATGCACAGCAGTCTAAAAATGGACCTAAGCCAGATGTATACTCCCATGCACGCTGAAAGTAGCCGATCTACATGCTCACATGTCGTCACATCGCAAGCTGGTAATACCAGTATTTTATGCACGCAGCACCATCGTCTGGTGATTTAAGAAAATGCCCAAATTTGGATAATACAGATTTGTCTTAGATGAATGACGTCACATGAAGGCCGAGATCCACATTGGAGCCACGCCGTTCAAGATCTACATGACTTTTTTTTCCATTTAATTTAGTTCTGTGTTCACATTCAGTTACTATATTTGCTTCTCATTCTTACATGATCAAATCCAGATAACCATGACAATGAATTATACCTTGAACATTAGACCCAGTCGCAGTGCTAGACCTTATCACCCAACGTCACCATCACAATAGCTGTCGAGTGAGATAGCAGAGCTCGGTATGGAACAAACTGAAAGTGACAAGGGAAGGTAGACCTGTGTCTTGGAAAAGCACACAGTAATTACCCCATTCCAATTTTTTTCACTTAGAGAGTGAAATGAATGCTGAGGATTTGTTTCTTGGACACTGCTGAGAAAATAATTATAATAATGAAATGTTATTTGTTATGTTGTGCCCATTATCCGAAAATAAAAAAAACTGAACTGAACTGAATGTTGAGGATTTTGCCGTGTACATAGCAGCAAGCACAGAGTTCCTTCCCTCAGGGCTCCAGGGAATGTAGATTTAATGGCAGCATAGCAGCAGTAAACTGGTTGAACTGGGTTTGTGAGACCAGCAGGCTTCCTAAATCTGGGAAATCTAATACCTAAACCTTGTGAATCTAATACGTCCCCAATAACACAAAACCACACTCTTCACGGAGAATAGTCTTCCCACAGGGTCGAGTAGCATGGCTGATTTCCACCAACACATGCCCTGTGGCAGTGGTTCCCAAACAATTGAAATTGGGCTGAAGTGGTTAATTAATAATGTATTTTTGTAATGTAAGTTTGGGTCCGGGGTAGATGGCCAAATGCATATAATTTTGGGGTCCTTGACATAGAAAAGTTTGAGCACCACTGATATAGCAACATACGTTTTTTCAGAAAACCTTTTTAAAATCGGCCTCAGGTCTTAATGGGTTAAATAAACAGACTGCAGATTGCTGTATAGTCTCCCAACATATTTTGGATTATTTCACTGAACTAGCCTGGTCTGCTCTATCTTAACCCAAGCATTCATTCACTGAACTAGCCTGGTCTGCTCTACCTTACCCCAAGCAAAACAAAAAAGACAGTCATTCTGACAGTCACTCTCCTTGTGGTGAATTAGTGAGGTGTCGTTTAAAGCTGTGGTGAGATCCATCTAGGATATCAGATACAGGATATAAATTCAGGCCAGGCCATGTCCCTTATATCACTTAAGACGGGACATGAGAAGTCCTGACATTATGCCTCAAATAACCTTATTGTAGGATTTCTGCTTATTGTCCATGGTCCCAGCAGGGTGTTGGCATGCCAACATTCAGACTCTGTTGAATGCTATGCTACATGCCTGCCTTGTTTTCACCTGTATCGGGCCGCCAGCTTGCGTCACATATTCCCATAATGACTTTTAAAGAAGGGCGTGGAATTTTGTGATTTCATAACCCATTAGGGTTGTACATTTTTTGAGAGCACAAATCCCATGACAGGAAGGCCATCACATAAAAAACAATGATTATACAGACTGAGTATAGGCATGCATTTGAGTATATTGAGACATGATCTCTGACGCAGTTGGGTTATTCTAGTATGTCTTTTATTGGGGAGATATGCGTGGGTGTATTGTTATGTTCATCATTATATGTTTTGCTTTGTGGGGTGATCAAGCCATCTTTTGTTTTGTTGTGATGTGTATTATGTGGTATAATGTTTGTTTATTTATTATTCTCTTTCTATCTACACATTTGTCCGTGTGTTGTCTTTGTTTATTTGTTTTGAAAACTTGATTCAGGGTATATCCTTCTTGCTGGAGTAAGATTGTACAATTTATTTATTTTTATATATTTTTACTTTTGATATTGACTCTGCATATTATTGTATATTTCTCTGAATCTTGAAATAAACAAAACGGTGAAAAAACAAAAAACAATGATTATAAGTCCAAAAAAATTACTTTAATTTATAACATTTATAAAACCTGGCATAACTATCAGTAAAATAAATAAACAAGCTGGCTATTTCACAACAAAATATATATTATTTTGTGAAATAATTAATTTATATCATACACTCGCCCCTGGATCTGTCAGTCACTGGATTCATTTGAAGACGGGATGTTGAGGGAATGAGTTAAGAATTCACGATCTCAACAAAAGAAACAGGACATATACTTTTTTGAAGGGTCACAAGGCCAAAGTGAGGGGCCACGGCGGCCATGGCCTCCATGCCCTGGGAGTGAAACTGCTTTGTCAAAGTTATGTCACCCACAGGCATTTTTTTCTTTACTATTAGAGGTTATACCTGTCTGACAAGTTAACCTAAAGGTGTGAGTAGTTGAGCGGAGCCATTTTTATGTTTGTTTGTGTGCATTCTCATAATTACATTATTTCGTGCAGCTCAACTAATGAAATGAAGAATATATCTTTTTATGACTACCTTTCTTAATGCGTAAAATACATGGGGACATGTAGGATATAAAACATTTTCCTAATCTTTTTTTTTTTATGGCCAGTTATGAATTGAAATACTCAAACTCTTCCCCACCCACCAGTATTCTTTTGTTCCTCAGAATGTATTTACATTTCAGTTAGTATGCAGGCTGCATTGTGATAGTAGTACATGCTTAGACCATGTGTACAGTAGGTGCTGGGTACATGGCAAAATCTAGTAAATGGTACTTTTTACAACTCTCAGATAAATTAACAGTGAGGATTTCATTATGTACTGTATGACTGCTGCAGTGTGGAGTCACCCTTATACACTTATGTAACGTATGGTTGCAAAAGTCAGTGGAACCTATTTAGGTCACCATAAGGAGATTAAAATACAGGGCAGAGGCCAACTGTACTGAATGGTCCCGTATACTCGTTAATACATAATCATATAATAACTAGCGTAGGATTCAGGAAATCCTGTTTAGGCCACATTCCAATGTGTCTGTTTTACTTCATCGCTTGTTGCGTAGTCATGGTGTCATAGATTTTTCTCCTTGATTGAAAACTTTATTAGGCAGAAATGTAAACGGCATGAGGTACAGTCAGACATTAAGGCTAAAAGTATAACACAAAAAGTCCTGGGGACTTGTTTCCATTGTGGTCCTATGTATTCAAATCATCAACCTAGCATAAAGAAATAACGCAGTCATTCATGTCATCAACAAATACAAAACACTATGTACAAAGGAGAAAAGGGAAAAACTTCAGCAGTGAATGACACCTCCTTTTCTTTTAAATAGCTCTTCTCTTCGCACCAATATTTTTCAGCTCTATAAATAAATAGAATCCCTCCGTTGAGAAGTGTGTGGGCGTCTTGGTGAGAACAAAATGTGCGTTTGCCAAGGCTGTATGACGGTGTGAATGAATGGAGATAAGATGGGTGACTGGAGGCAGAGCGTCATATGGGAACTGCAGTGTTGAGCTGTCAGTGAGCTGGTGAATCCAAACATAACGGTGGTTTCATAGCAGAGTTGAGCTTGCATGGCTGTGTTCAGCCTGCGTGACCGTGACAGAGTTACATACATGAGCCTGATTCATTCTTAGTCATACGATGTTTGTTGTCCCGCAAGCTCACAACGCGCAATATTTTCATATAAATTTGGCAATAAATGCAACTAATTATGGGACTTAGAGGAGCTCAATGGGAGCAGTTACTGTAGGGAAGCAAGCTTGTGTGACTGGATCCGTGGGATTGGTGAGAACAGTCGGGGTGGGATAAGTGACTCATTGCTCTCCCTCACCTCAGAAACTGACACTGTTGTCTTTGAGCACACCTCTTAATCCCAATTGTAATTTAGTGGATCTTCTGACTAGATGACAGTGGTGGATCTGGGTGGTACTGGACAGCTCCCAGTGGCCAACAGAAGTGTGTGGTTGTACTGGGCAGCTCCCATTGGCCCACAACAGTAGAAGAGTGTGGTTGTACTGGGCAGCTCCCCCTGGTTCAAATCCTGGGTAGGACATGCCATGGAAGAGATGCCCTGACTTGTAGCTAAGTAGTAAGTACACTAAAAGTAATGTACTTGAGTACAATTTTGTGGTACATTTACTCAACTTGAGTATTTCCATTTTTTGATACTTTAAATGTCTACTGTATAACATCTCAGAAGCAGATATGGTACTTTTTCCTACACTAAAATTATTTGACAGCTTTAGTTACTAGTTACTTTGTAGATTCAGACTTTGTATTTCAAAACATACATTAACCATTTTAGCCCTATTTGATACTTCGAAAATAGCCTAAGCTCACAACATGTCACAGACCTTGTAAATCTGTTATTTTCAAAAGGTTTGTACTGTACTTTCGTACTTTGACATTGCTACTTAGTAAAAAAATCGAAGTACTTTCATCACTGAAGTAAACACGGTAAACTCCGGAGTGATAATTTAACTCGGTGCACAAATGGACCCAGAGGGTTTCAGAGTTAGAAATGAATAGATTAACACCCGAGTATTTTACTGCGTAGCTGAAGAAAGTGGCAGCAGCGAATCCTCAGGGCTTCCTTCTTTTTGATCTGAGGGTCTGGCGTGGATCATGTTTGATTCATCTGGCCTAAAATAACTGTTTGATTAGCTAGGCCTCTAGACAACATGCGTGGAATAGCTTCTGTAGCAGAAAGTGAAACCTCTGCAGTATTTCCGTGGTGGCGGGGCTTCTGACGCGGTCTCTGACGGATGTGCAGCCGTCTTCGTCTGTCTCCTGGACACTGATCTATAAAACATACGGTATGATGACAGTACTGCTAAACCTGCTGAAAGGTGGATGGGGCTGGCTGAATGTCTTCACGTCCATGCCCCAGTGCCTACAGTATGTTTGATCATCGAGTGACGTATTACTCTAAAGGTCTGTACACACTGGGAGCGTTTATCCTGTGGCATTAATTTGCATTGATTTAAGCTGCCGTTTGTGTTGGGGTACATGAACACTGAGACGGAATTATTTTTCGAAACGAGATAGATTTCTCAGCGCAAATAAAATCCACCGTATGAATGGAGGATTCACCAAAATAAAAGTCTGTGTAATAATGGGGTCACATTTTCATATCATTTATTTGCGTTGCTCCTGGCGTGTAATGATCTTTTTAGGTTACATTTAGTATGTAACATTTTTATCAGGAGACAAGTGCAGCTACAGAGCAGGACAGGTCTTGTAGAGATGTGATTTTCAACTTCTGTTCATTTCAAGGACCCACAGTTTTGTATATGTATTGGGCCACAGACGTGTGATGTGATTTTTATCTCTGAAGATTTTTACACTGTAGGTTGGGGTCCCAATGTTAATTTAACTTGAGCTTACAGGTTCATTTGATTCCACTTGTACAGTCTCGGTGTTACTGATCCAAAAGGGTCCATTTGTGTCCCAACTATGAATTATTTAGCTGGGGACCCCCTGGAAACCCCTCAAGGACCCTGCCCTGGGGGTCACCGAACCCCACAACAGTACAGCTAGCTGGTACTGTTGACGCGCTACAGAGAGGACTTGGCAGAAAGACAGACACTAAAAGCAGTCATTAGTCGGCCATTGATTTCTGCCCCCAGCCCTAGCTCAGTGTTGTCCCCATCAGATGGGTCCAGGCGGATATCAGAAACTAAAAGCCATATCGATTGACAACCATGCCAGATGTCACGGTCAGATGAGGCGAAACTCTGGTCACTAATGTTTTGCCCTTTCCAGCACCGTGTCAATGTCATGATGATATTGAAACCACTTAAAGGTCCTCACGCACAGGGGGTGTTTATTTTTTGCAATTAAATAATACAATTAAAATATATGTTTCAAAATGTTTGTCATGAGTACATCTACACGCAGCACTAATATTATGTGGTGATAAAGCGACGCAATTTTGATTCGGAATGAGGTTGATTTTTCACTGAATAAAGGAATCAAGCCTGTATGAAATGAGGAATCGACTATATGAATAGTTTTGATGTGAAATACTCTGGTGATTTCAGTATCATTTGTTTGTCAATGACCCTGCAGTGTAAAGACCTTAAGTTATATTTCAAAATGAGCAAATAGCTGATCTACAAACTCATCACACATTGTGAGCTTGTAATTTGGCTATTTTATTATATTCGTCTATAATGACACGCAAAAACTGTCGGATGTCAGGTTGAAAGGGTTTGATTTGATGGTTTCTGTTTGTTTGTCCTTCCTCTGCCCGTGCAGTAGGGCAGTTCACCTTTTCTAACCTTCCTCTCTTTCTCTGGGATGGCTGGGTAGAACCTGAGGAAGATGGAAGTTCACACGCGGGGTGAGCCTGTTCAAGACCTCGACGAGCTCCAGAATGCTGATTGGGTAAGGGAGACCTCATCGTTATGCTAAACGTACGACTCTCCTCGATACTTGTTTCAGTGTGAAATGCATAATTTCTGCCGGCCAACATAATCGTTTGAGCTATGAACTAGCCGCAAAGGGCCACTATCATGATTGTCAAAGTTGTCTCTTTGTTGTATGGTAAATGATGCATTTATATAGCACCTTTATCCAAAGTGCTTTACAATGTGCATTACAGTTCACCCATTTTCACACAGGAACCTTCCAATTCTCAAGCGGCCGCTCTACCTCCTGAGCCACTGCCTCCCCACTGCCGCTAATGTTCCGTTAGCAGTCATAACACTGAGAAAACCATTTTTCCCTAGTGATGTCACTGATGAATGTTAAAACCTGGGAACGAGGTTGATTATACTGTGATAACCATCAACAGCGAACTTAAATGCACATAAAAAAGCTTGACAGTGTCCCTTTTAAGGTCGACACAAACCACCATTCTTTGGCAGCTATTTTAATGTTTCTCATCGTCTTTCAGGCGCGCTTCTGGGTGCAGGTGATGCGTGACCTGCGGGACGGCGTCAAGCTGAAGAAGGTCCACGAGCGCCAGTACAACCCGCTGCCCATCGAGTACCAGCTGACGCCCTACGAGATGCTGATGGACGACATCCGCTCTCAGCGATACAAGCTCCGCAAAGTCATGGTGAGGCTTAAGGTCTCGTTTAGGTTGCGCTGAATTTATACTCAGTCTTGCGACGGTGTCCTGCCCGGCTTCCCTCCCCACACACGGCCAATTGTGTGTTTGTAAATGCGCTCGGCCAAACTGGAAGCACCGCGGTGGATTCGAACCTCTAGTGGTGATCATTTCTAACAAATTTCCAAAGTATTTGTGCCAACCACTTCAATGAACATTAGGTTAGTAAATTACTAAGACCACTGAAGAAAAATCTCTTCCAAATAAATCCATTTAAAATCTAATTGAAAGGGATTTATTTGCTCCAAATGAGATCTTTTGCCAGCTTATTTTCTGATCTGCTTGGCAAACACAGTACTATTTGCCAAGCACATTGTGAAACTCATTTCAAAGTCGGTAACTGCAGTTGACGCATTTTGACATTTCAGCGGTTGTTTCTAAACGCAGACGTACAGTATGACCTGTTGGGCTGTATGGTTTACTGCTGCTCACAATACAGTGTTTACTACTCTGATCATGATGACAAGCAGATATCTTGCAAGTTTTCTATTCATTCATTCATTCATTCATTCATTCATTCTAACAAGTGGCTTGAGGCTAAAATGATGGAACTTTGGTCCATCAGCAGCCCAGGTCAGTTGTGTATGAGACAACAGCAAACTTGTGTTCCATGGGCTTGTTTGGTGGACTATGTGGCCAGGTTTATACTCAACAGAGTCTTCCCTCAGACCTTTGAAACCTACTGTATATCATCACTGTCGGGTGTAAACCTTGTATGTCCAAAACGGTTACTTTTCAGAGAATGTAATTTTTTTTTCTCCAATTGATCCTGGATGGTTATCATTTAGTCACAAGCTCTTAATACTTTTCCTTGGTTCAATATTTATAAAACTCAGACATTAAGTATATTTATAAAACTCTTATCACTTTGACTTTCTCTTTAAACTTTTAGAAAAATAGCAGATCTACAAGCCCACAACGCACGCTGTGAGCTTGTAGATGCGTAACTGGCTATCTTGCAACTTTTGCGTGACACACTTGTACAAAGTAGATAATTCATTTATGTAAAAAATTAAAACTAAATGAAATGTGGAGATATAATGTTCCTGCCTGACAGCTAAGATTTCCAGTAGTAGATATGATTACAAACTATGCCACATTGATAGACAAGGGTGTGGGTTGAGCTCTATGACTACGGTAGAATTTCATTGATAGTTTTATGGTAGTTGTTGTTTAAGTACACTAGAATCTAGTGGAATAGTTTGAAAAGCTCTGCTCTAGACACTAGATCAGAGCTTTTCAAACTATTCCATGCCAAGGACCCCCAAATAGTCATAGCCTCTGGCTCTGGCCCCCTATTGCAAAATGGCTTAAAAAATAAGCTGATACAAACAAGCACAGTGCGTTGGGAGTTTGTGGATCTGCTATTTTAGTTAATTCTGAACATTTGTGAATGACATGCCTAAAATAGAGACGCCAGGTTGAATGTTGTTAAACTGGCACAATAATCTGAAATTAAATTTATTTATTTTATTTACATATCTATTGTTTTTTTCCCCCCATTTTCCTCTCCAATCGGCCCCACTTTAGAGGTTTGCTTTTCAGATGCCGACATGAAAATGAAAATATATATACTGTACTTCTCTTTGTATATTTGTCTAGCAGGTAAACGGAGGCATCCCTCCTAGGTTAAAGAAGAGTGCCCACGAGGTAATTCTGGACTTCATCAGATCACGGCCCCCTCTCAACCCTGTGAGTTACACAGTACACACGCACACACTCTGATCATTTGCTGCTTTAAAGGTGCTTTAGTCTTTTTGAAACTACCCGAGCATTAATCAATTTCCACCAGAAAGGAGAAACAATAGGATTTTGTACCTAAAAATTCATATTTATTACGGGGTCCAACTGTAGTTAATCACTTATTCATTCAAATGTAACATTAAAGGAGTAGTTCACCCCAAAAATTACTTATTGTCTATCAATTACACACCCCATGAAGCCTTGAATTCATGGAGGTTCTTTGGTTTTTGTCGCATTCCTAAGCCAATAATTTGATGACTGGCGGAGGCTCAATTGAGTCTCCACTCAATTGAGTCTCCATTGAGTCTCAAACTACTCCTTTTAAAGATGTTTTTATTGTGGAAGCTACAGTAGCATCACGGTGTCCTTGGTGACAGAGCTGTCACTGACGCACAGTTGTCCCGTCCCGGCAGGCGTCTTCCCGTAAGCTGAAGCCCCGCGTCCAGCGTCCCGCCAGCCTCCACGAGCGTTTGCTGGAGGGCATCCATGCTGAGAGGAAGCTCAGAACCGTCTCCCCTGACACCATCCGCAGACACCGCCTGGGTAAGACAAACACACACGTATTACATTACAATATTTGTCTTCATCAGGCAAATATTATACTGTCAGTCAAAGGAACGTATACAAAAATCATTGGCTAATGATAATATAAAGCACCTGGGAGTCGGAAGGAGCACACCAGCTCCTTTGTGTAATACAAACATTGACATTCAGTGTCTTGATATTGTCACGTTTTCTCTAAACGTCCTTAATGATATTATTCAACATACAGTACTTTGTGTTTTAAGTATTTACTGAACTCAGACTTCTGAATAACACAGTAGTACAGCATTCCTTTCACACATGAAAGGAAGCACTTTTTTGATGCATCAGTTTAGAATTTGTCATGCCATTAGTTAAAATATAATTGGCAATTCAATATTTAGCTCCCTTTAGTGCGCTGTATCGGTATAAAAGACACAATTTGACCTGCACACATATCACTGGTCAAAATGGTGTTAATTTAAGAGTAAATGAACTCCTGGGAGTTAAATCGGCACTCTGGATATTGCTGTGCGTTCTGCATGACGGCTCCTAACATAACCTGTCACCTGGGGACATAACCATTAACATTTAATCATACTAAACCATCGCAGTTCTGACCCCCTTCTTCCCTCCATAGCTCTGAGTCAGTCAGTCAGGGCCTTTCATAAAGTTTAAAGGGCAACTTCTCCCAAGTTTTAACCTGAATCCTATCGTTCTGTATGAGCACATGTCAGGACATGTCGTAAAATGTGAATATATCTTTTGTAGGCTGTTGGAGATATTGCAGTGCCTAGACAACGAACGCATTTTGAAGTGATTTTCACTTGTCCACCAGTGGTGGAAGTACATTTACTCAAGTACTGTATATTTAAGTACAAATTATAGGTACGTTTAATGTACTTGGGTATATCCATGCTTATACTAAATTAGTACTCTACTACATCCCAGAGGAAAATGTTGTACTTTTTACTCCACTACAATTAATGGTAGGGTAAGTGATTTTCTTTGGTTAAAATAAGTGTTAAATAGCTCTATATTCTGATAGTACTCATTGCTATCCACCTGTTTCCGCGGGAATTTACTGGAGCAAAAATCCTGTGTGGGAAACATCCTGCGGGGGGACCGGAAGTAGGAAATAGCGGCTCAGTGTGTTTACATTTGCCAGCAGAACGTAGGGGCGGGGGGCGGGGGGGGAGAGAGTCAGCGCACTGAAGTCAAGGCACAGACTCTCTCCCCATGCACCGCCCCCCCGCCCCCTTGCGCTTCAACTACATGCAAAAGGCCCGTTCGCAGTACAGCTACGTTCTGCTGGCAAATGTAAACACACTGAGCCGCTATTTCCTACTTCCGGTCCCCCCGCAGGATGTTTCCCACACAGGATTTTTGCTCCAGTAAATTCCCGCGGAAACAGGTGGATAGAGTGTTTGTTCAGTAAAAGGAGTCTCCTTGTCTCTCCAGCTCTTTATAAAACAGAAAATGCATTTTCGTTTCAGTTTCATTTCCAATTTTATCCAATCAGGATAGAGAACTCAATCAGGATATAGATTAAACAAGTGAAATTGGAAGTGATGAGAAATGAGCAGGAAAAATTGGAACTGGAACACTATAAAAATGAAGCTTAAAAATGGGTACTTTCTCCTGATTGGCTGAGATTTTGACACCTACCGGAAAATGTATTTTCTGTTTATTAAAGAGCTGGAGAGACGGGGAGACATCTGTTACTGAACAAACACACTATAGCAATGATTACTTTCAGAATATAGTGCTTTAACCTTTTAACAAAATATTTTTTGTTTTAACCAAAAAATATCACTTACCCTACCTTTTAATTCACATCTTTAGATACTAGTTAATTAGTAGTAATTCGTTTTAGGTTATTACAAAACATGCATTAACCACATAAACCCTATTTTATAATTCAGCCATTTGAAAAGGTTTGAACATTTTTGAGTAATTTTACTTACAGTATGTACTGTAAACCTAAAATTTTGAACACAGGCCTTTTTCTTGTCACAGTATTCTTATATTGTGGTATTGCTACTTTTACTCAAGTAAAAAAAAATCTGAGTACTTCTTCCACCCTCCACTGGCCTAGACAACGAGCTCTCGAGAGACGGAACACATTTAGAAGTGATTTTCACTTGTCCTACTCACAAGAGAACAGGGTAAAACAAAATTGACCTGTAAATAAGGTCCGTTTTTCCACTGGTGGTGTATAAGCGATTTATAGTCTGAAAGCACTTATAAGATTGCTGAAAAAAGCTCCCGTACGGGCTAATGTCTTTTATTGGCGTAAACTGAATTAAGGAAAGAAATCAAAATATCGATCCCCTGTTTCCGCAGTGATACGGTCTGTTGGCACGTTGTTGCAGTTGTTGGAACGGGTCAGGTTTAGATCTGTATACTGCATGGATATAGGATTAGATCTGTATACTGCATGAAGATCAGAATTGGATCTGTATACTATATGGATATCAGAATTGGATCTGTATACTACATGGAGATAAGAATTAGATCTGTATACTACATGGAGATCATAATTGGATCTGTATACTGCATGAAGATCAGAATTGCATCTGTATACTACATGGAGATCAGAATTGGATCTGTGTACTACATGGAGATCAGTATTAGATCTGTATACTACATGAAGATCAGAATTAGATCTGTATACTACATGGAGATCAGGCTTGGCTAATATTCTCAACTATGTAACCATGTAAGCCCTATATACTTTGTAGTACGACAAATAGCGAGATTTGCTATTTGCAAAGATTTTTGGGGGAAGGGAAGTCTGGGATTCTCTGCTAGAACTGTTGCCTCTGTGCTTTGATTCCAGACAAGCGATAGAGAAGATGGATGGATTTTTGGCTGTATTTGTTTTTGACAATATCCCCCAAAATCAGGACGCCAGGGTTAATGTGATTAAATGTTAAGGAATTCATACTTCATGGTCGGCCTATTCCCCAACAATGCAACCATACAGAATTCACAGGGTGTCTTTTGTTCAGGGAGTTAGGAGGGTAATATAGGTTGTTTGTTACATAAGACTTAACGGCAGAGTATTAGACTTCCCTGAAGAAATGCACACGGTTCTGCATTATGTTCTTCAGCGCATAGTTTTGCGTTTGTGCCGGACGTTTTAAAGCTGCAATCTGAAACGTAGTTTATTGAATAAAATAAAATTAATACAGTACATTAATGCTAGCCTGGTATCCAGCCTGCTTCGCTACGTTCGGCGGACTTTTTTTTCTCTCTTCGCTTCTCAGTCTGGAAAGCACCCTATTGACTCGTTTTGCAGAACTACACTGGAACTACATACAGACATGCAAAAGTGTCACTTTTCAGCTACAGTCACCTTTTTGAACCCAAATAGGGCAATTGTGTGACACCTGACCCGAAAGAAAACAACATGTTGTCACCTTTTTCACCTTGGGGCTGTTTGCATTACGTTAGGCAACGTCGTTGCTGATTGGATGTTGTTCAAACGAATGACGAATCACCACGATCACACTGTTTTTTTGTCCCGCCCCGCACCACAGACCAATCAGAAGCCACGGTTCGATTCCAGCCGTATGCCATGTCCCGCCTCCCTTGGAGATGGGGTGCTTTCCAGACTGAGAAGCGAAGAGAGAAAAAAAAAGCTCACCACTTTTTTTTTATATATATCTAGGGACACCCCCAGAATTATGTGCGGATCCCCCTGGGGGTTCCGACGCACAGGTTGAGAACCACTGAGTTAATGTAAAGTAGGGAGACTACCTCCAACCACCACAGATGTAGATCAAGTAATATTGCTTTGAGACATTTCGACTCTGGTGTAGACTCTGGCTACGCCTGGAATCCATCTGATTGAGCGTCAGAAAATCTAATTCGTAGACCCAAAAAAAAGCTTTGCAAAAAAGGATTGCAGCTTTAACCCATTAAGACTGGGAAAGCATCTGTCATTTTAGATTTTAACCACTTTAACCATTCTTTTATACTTTGGCTATTCAAAAATAGCAGATATACAAGCTCATTGCACTGCACAGAGTGCCGCGCTATGAGCTTGTAGATCTGCTATTTTTGAAAAATCATGAAAAATGTGTGCAAATCTTTGAATATATATTTTTTTAAAGCGAACATTTGTAACTCAAATCTTTGCTTCTGGGGGTCCCTGGAACAAAATATTTTGAGAGGGGGGTCCGCGACCAAATGCATATAATTTGGGGGGTCCTTGACATGAAAAAGTTTGAGAACCACTGATATAATAGCAACGTACGGTTTTCAGAAATCTGTTAAGATTTAGAAGACATTTTCAGATGCGTTCCCGGATTGAAAAATTGGTTAATAGAGGTTCTAGACATCGGCATCCATTGTTCTCTCCTTTTCTTTCCATTGCTTCTCTCCTCTTTTTGTTCTACCACGGGCCTCTTGTTCAGTTATCAGGCCTCTAAACATGCCTTACAGTTTTGACTCGTCAGGTAAAATTATTCCTGCTTTTCTTACAAATGCGTGTACTGTGTGTTTGTTTCTCTGCTGGCTGTTATTCATTTTATTTCATTCAGTCCCTACCTGAACTGCACACACACCCCTCATCTTAACATTTCACTCTCTTGTTTTGGAATGTGTGTTTGACACGAGCCACTGCAGTAACACTGCCACACGCTGGCTGCTGTGAGACATGACACCCTTCCACCCGGTTAACAGTACTTTAAAAAAATGTATTCAGTGATAATGAATAAGATAAGTGTGGTTTAGCAGAGTCTATTGCTATTCTGAGCTCTTGGAATGGCAGCTGAAATATCCTGGGACACAAGTCAAATCCTCGTTAATGTATCCATTTGTAACTCCCGAGAGTGTAATAATGGAACCAAATGGGTCCATTTGGTTCCATTTCTACACTTCTTGGTGTTAAATGAACAATCAGGATTTTACGAATGTAGTATAAGAGCTTCTCTGCCAGTGAGTCATGACTTGGAGCCAGTAGGGATGCATTGTCTGTCACTACTGCCTCTGCAGTCGACCCGCTTGTCATTCTTAATCTGCCGTCACTGTCATATGACGGGTTACGTAACGCTCCAGCTTCCCTCCTCGTGTTAACAGTCAGAACGCCACAGAAGCAATACTGCACCACTGAACATACAGTAGACACCCAGAGTCACATGACCGCAGCCAATACGTTCGGAATGATGTTTTTTGCACTTTCTGTGACCCCACAATTCCTCCTGTCTCTGCTTCCACTGTGTCTGACAAACTCCCAGAGTGTTTACCAGGCTTTCCCTGCACAAAATATGTGTGTGTGCATGCACGTGTGTGCGTGTTTCTGTGTAAAATCCAGAATCAACCGAAGCTGCTGATTCTTGTCATGACCCCACTGTAGGCTTGGGCATTCTTCGATAATATTGAATATTCTCATCATGTCATGAGTGTCAGGGTCCTACTGAAGGCTGTGTTCCTGTCCACAGGCGCAGGGAAGAGCATCAGCACACCCCAGGACCTGTTCCGTGGCTCAGGTAAATGCGTACACGTACACAGCATGCATGATGCCTCATCACACCCTGGTGCACATTTCAATTCACGCATTGATTGGACGTGTTTTGTCCTCTTCAATTTGTGTCACTGTACGTACGTGACGCATTTGTGGTGTTGAACTGAAGATATCAGTCTGATTGGCAGTATAATGGGTCCTCTTCGGGCACTGAAACATGGGCATTTCCAACAGAATCTTAGTAATTAGATTTTTAAGCTTTTGTATACAGACCTGTAATGATGTTACGTACAGGCATTATGGATAACTTGATGCTGTTGACTTTTTAAAAGGCAAATCGACGTTGTGTCCATTTACAACTCAGAATGTCCAGTAACACTTTGTGTCTATAATGTATTATAAATGTACTTTATTATAATCTACTTATAACACTATAACTATAGTTATAAGCACTCATAGATATTCAAAATGCTTTATAACAATCATAATGCATGATGGAGCGTTTTATAACTAATTATAAGGTAAGGTAAGACTATAGTATGCTAGGTAGGTATCATAGTACTTCATAATTTTCTTTTGGCCATGATCATAGTGTATTATAATTATCATAGTTGTGATACATTACAATCATTTTAAGGGTCGTTATAAGTGGTCATTGACTGCTTTAAGTGGATGCTTGTAAATCTGCTATTTTTGGTGAAGAGATTTGGTGTAGATGGAAAAAGAAGTACAGTGCAACTCGGGTCCGTACAGTGCATTTTACTTGGTATAGAGGGTCTAAGTGGTTAGATCTATGCAACAACACAAAAAACACAACACAACCAGATGCCTGCCTTGCACCTCCAGGAATTTCATTACTTTAACTGTTACAGCTCTACTGTATTTCTGACGGTATCCCTCCCCCCCTCTCCACCACCTACAGACACACCAGACGCCCCCAGGAAGCTGGCTGGCAGCACACAATCCCTGGGCAACGCAGCCTTGGCTCCCGGGCCAGGCGGAGCGCAGCCGCTGATCCAGCGGAAGAGACTGCTCAAAGCGCCCACGCTGGCCGAGCTGGACAGCTCCGACTCAGACGTAAGCTCCTAACTCAACATCACAACTAAATGAGGAATTGTAGCGGAGATTATTATTGATTGTGTTTGTTACTAGGATGTCCCCGATGTGTCGGCCAGATCTCCACTTAAAGCCAAAGTTTCCAGACTATGAATAATAAAGGACAATTGTTTATTTGTTTTGTTTTATTTTACTTTTATTTGTATTTTTTGTTGTACATTTGTATTTGCTTTGTTCAGGACCCCAGGAAGAATAGAGGCTCATTCATGCGTAAAATAAATAAACTGAGAGATGCTTGACGCTGATAATTTTCTTTTATTTCTTTTAATTTACTTCTCCCTTTTGCAGTAAAGTCCAATCGATGTGTGCTGGTGTCACGTGTCGGAAATAGCCGATCGTCAAGCTCACAGTGCGTTGCATCACGCTGCGTTGTGAGACTGTTGATCTGCTATTTTCAGTGCGCAACACATCTCGCAACAACTGATATGCTTTTAATTTTAAATATTAATCAAATGTTTTTTATTCAAATTTGATTGATATCTTTATTGATCATAAAATAAAAACATGTCACATGTAACATATTGTACATCTGACCCATCATAATCAAAAGGATAACGCTAAAAAGCTTACAGCTCGTTTCCATTGCGGTGCTTACTGAAATGACATGCATACTTATTTTCTAAACGTATACATGGTACGAACCAGTCGGATTGAAAAATGAGTGCTAGTTTTCTTCGAGTTCACCTCCCACGCTCCCCCACGGCGGGGTTCTGACTGGTTCTGACTGGTTCTCCAATCGTACTGTGACATACTGTACATATACATGTTTTACATATACTGTACATTGAAATCTTCTAGTGGTCCACAGCTCAAAAGGCTGATAATCACTGATGTAGTCTGCAACATTGTAACTAGGATGGCTACCTTACAAGAATACATTTAGGGTAAAAAGTACCATACATAGCCAATATGGATGGATAACAGCTGCCCTGAGCTTATGAGTTACAGAGGGTAAACAAACCAATAATTCCGGTGATGTCCCAACAAATTATTGTAATGATCATTTAACAATCATATTTTGGGGGGAGGGGAAGCAATACTTTTATTCCCCACTTTTTTAAAAGCTCTGGGTGTGGTTGGTGTATAATGTCTTTTTCTTTAAAATGTTGTACAGGTGCAATAACAGAATGGATTTCATCCCATTTCCATCCCTCATCGCATGGATGATGGATGGGAGAGAAAATAACAAATACATTAATCTGCAGTGTTACCAAACCTAATATGAACAATAATACGAGTGACACAAATAAGTGATTAAATGGCTACAGCTACATTTCTTTCCCTTTGACGCTATCAAAGCATTACAAACACATCTTTATTCTGTCAAGTTACTGCTAATGTTGGCATAACATTTCCTGTTATGATTCAGATTAAATCCTCACGCCAGCAATGACCGGATGGATGCCTTTATGTTTCTATTGTGAAAACCTACACGCATGTATCCTGTCAATGAGTTGGCCATGACTAGCAGTACAGCTAGCAACATATGACAATAGCTATGTATTAACTTGGGTAAAACACTCAACCGTTTACACCCTGTACTTTGATGTGCAACAAATAGCAAAATGTGCAGATCTAAAAGCTCACAATGCAACGCGGTGTGATGCGTTGTGAGCTTGCCAATCTTGAAACATAAAAAAAAAGAACTTTTTTTTTTTTTTTTTTTTACCCAAAATGGGGAAGCCAGGGTTAATGTGGTGAACAGTTAAAAGTAATAAATGTATGAACCTGTTGAACTCGACATGACATGTTTCAATCTGTCGTGCTGAGTCAGGTGAGCCGAGGGCCCCAAGCTAACGTACGTGAGACGCGCTCTAAATGGCATAATGATCACGTGGTGACCTAAAATTGTGACTCGCATTAACAGAACGTATCTATAGCTGCATCAACGCAAGGTAACACAATATTACAAGCAGTGCAACGGATACTTGCTCTTGATTCATATACAAATCACTCCTATGTAAACTTAATGTCTTGACACTCTGTTTATTTGACCATTTACCCTGTTTGTTGACTAGGGCAGTGGTCCTCAACCTTTTCTGGATCAGGGCCTGCACTTGAAAATCTTTTTTTCGGGGGGGGGGGGGGGGGGGGGAAGAGAGATATGGAGAGGCACGCAGCAAAGGCCTCCGGGATTGGGACTCAACCCCACGATGCACTGCCAGGCCGCCCAAGTGCCCGGACCGCCAGGCCAGCGGTCCGGGCCACATTTACATTATTTTATATGTTGTATCATTAAAATCCTAGTGTTTTGCCAATTAGTCAGGGGGCCCACTTGAAATATCCTCATGACCCACAGGTTGAGAATCACTGGACTAGGATTCATGCCGTTTACGCCGATCCTGCACTTTTGTACTGCGAGTAGATGTAGAAGATGAGAGTGTCTGCAAAGTGCCTCAATTGTAAAAACTGGGTCATGTCTTCCACATGTTAGGAAGATGCCACTCAGAGCAGCTCCAGTGCATCCACATCCATGGTAGAGGACACATCACCTGAGTCGGTCAAGGTCAGGAAAGGTAAGAGCTGAACACTACCATGAGGACCAGTAAGGTCTATGTTAACACTGTACCCCAGGGGCGCTGGAATGGAAAATGACATGGGGGGGGGGGGGGGAACACATCGGCGGCCGCATGCCAGCGCGCGTAAATGCGGCCTGTGCACGTTTTTTCCGGGTGGGTTTGTACATTTTTGGGGGGCTTTGTAACTTTATTTGGGTTAATTCGGTACAATAAGTCGCGAGGTGTGGGGGACTGGACTGAATTAAGCAAGTGGAATAACCATGACGCCCACGAACTGAACTGATTTTATTTAACCCATTAAGACGAGGCCGATTCTCTTAATGCCTTCCCAATCAGTAGATCTCGCACCACTTGTGAGCTTGTACTTGTACATCTGCTATTTTTGAATAACCAATCTAAAATGACACGGATGCTTTCCTGGTTTTAATGGGTTATTCAACATTTTACAAAGATGGCACATCTACAAGCTGAGACACATCTGGATCTGCTCCTCCTTTTTCGGGACATATCGGTTGCATAATTGCTGATATCTATGCCATCAAAAGGTCAAATTAAGGACTGAAGCATCAGCTGGACTCTAGTCTTGACGTAAAACTTGAGGCCTCTAATCTGCTCATCGTCCACTACCTTGATAGTCGTTCCACATCTTTCTCTCGTTTTGTCCTGATCTCCAGGTCGACCAAACTTCCTGCCCATTTCCTCCACCCCGGAGCCAGTTGAGCGCCATGCCCATCATAGGAGGCACACCCTTGAGAAGGAGGCTCCCACCAGCGTGCGTCCCTTTGTGGCTCCTTCCAGACAGAGCTCCAAGTCTCTGGTAAGTCAGCCACAAGCGGTCTAAAAGTCTGATTTATACATCGCTGTCCTGCAGCCAATAGCCATTATTTAATCACTAGGTTGCACCATCGAGTGATATTGATCTGGCGGCCTGCGGACCACATCCAGCCCCTGAGGAACTTTATTGTGGTCCATGTTCCAATGTAAACAATTTATTTTAGTGTTGGTTGTACAATAACAATGGGATGGGAATGTGTTTGTTTTTCATAACTATTAACAAAAGGTAATTAACCATTTAGCCGCTAAGTATAAAATAGGCTACTATTTAGAATGTGACTCACTCTGGTCCGAAATTAACACCCACCAGGACTGTATTTGCAGTCGTGAAATTGCAGGAACAGTAAAAATCTATATCCTAATCTGTCAAAGAACAGGCGAGCCGAGTGCTACTTAAGAGTTTTAATGGGTGAAGACTCCAGTTCAGGTGGTAATGAGGTGCTCACGAAGTCGATACAGGATCAAAGATGAAGAGGGGTCCCATCAAATGGGCACACTTGAGCGAGGACTTAGTTAAAAAGCCTTTAATTTGACGACGGGGCTACATATTAAAAACAATAAAATGCCAAAGACTCTGTCCGGTTTTGACAACATGTCTTCCTCAGGGCGTGGCTATAGAGCCTCTATAATCTACTGTATTGCTGTGCTGCATGTGGTCATGCGTAGTATGTAATTGCCTCAGTCATAAAACAGTGATTTTTGATCGATATAGAGCTAAAATATTGATTCAGATCACAATTCTATTGCAAAATATGGATATTCTGGGAAAAGACCTGCTTCGAAATGAAGAACCAATGGCAATGCTATTGGCAATAGCATAGAAATCCTTTTATATTTGGATTTTTTCTGATTTTGTGCCAACATAAAGGCGCTAGCTGTGCGACTTGACGACAGTTTATCATTATGATGAATTATATAAACTGACATCATGGTATACTGTACAAGGGGTCTATAATGACATGGCCAAATTAGCGGTGCCAGGTACAGAGTGATTAATGGGATTTTTACCCTTTCAAATATGTACATGTTTTTTCCTCACCATAATGGTAGTTTATCCCCTGTGACGGCATGTGCAGGCAGCAGTGTTAAACAATGAGGCCTTTGTCCCCAAGCCTGTCTCAATTTCCCCGTTACAATGTTTTCAATGGCTGGCTATCTGGCTCCTCCAAATACTTAAGTCCAGTTGTTTCCTCTGTTTGTTTGTTTGTTTTTTACACAAAGCAGCAACAGGCGGAACCCACCAACAAGGTAACCTGGCCAGTGTGTATCATCTGTTGATCATCATCATCACTCGCTCTCATTGTGCAATAGAAAACCTGAAACACACACATTTCTAGAGTCTAACCGATGCCAGTGGATTATCCAGCTGTCGGGGGATTGTCCAGACACAAACTGCAGTGTCAGTTGTTGCATTTAGATAACATAGATACACATTCTATGTTAGAAACAGACATTAGTAACGTTGCTCAATTATCAATTATCATTTCCACAACTGAGTTGAAATGAGAAACTGAGTTTGTTGAATGCAGAAGTCACACATTACGCAGGTTAAAGGGAAACGTTGCCAATTTTGAACTGACTGGACCTTTAACCATCAGATTGTTGCAACAGGAGGTTTTATTCCTGTTTGACTGTATTGTAATTCTCCTATTGGTCAGGTGAAAGTGGTCGGCAGTGATCAAGGCAGGGTATGTCACTTTGATTATGTCACCAAGTTGCAACTAACACCCCTACCCAACCACACCCCCATCCCCATCCTTCACGAAGGCACCTTTGAACTTCTCATACTAATATGGTGTGGGGAACCAGGTTCTTTTCTTTAATTTTGTTTAATTATGTTGTCTAAAAAACATCCAGAGGAACAATCCCAGATTTGTACTGATTTGCACTTGGGTGTCACGCACCGAAAATAGCCGATCTACACGCATTCGGCTATTTTTGGTGCGTGACACCCACGTGCAACTAAATATAAATAGTTTTGGTTATTTCACACCGCTTCCGCTATCAGTCACTAATGTTTCTCCAAATGTATCAAGCCACCAATGAAAAGGTGACCGAGGTAGACATTTCCCCCTGCTACAGTAGCATTCCTCTGTCCTCATGGGAGTGGAGCGGAGATAATATACTGTAGTAAAGAAATATGAGTGTTTTACTACATTTTACGAGTGCATACCATAAGTAGTTTTTAGTCGTTTGTTGGTTTTACTTTAGATTTTAAGTTTACGTTAACATTAAAAACAAAATCCGTTTTAGTAGACTATAATAATCCTGGAGTGGAGCTCTGCGTTTCATAGCACTGTCATCTCTGTCACATGACTTGGTCTCCTGGCTAGATTGAGCTGTTTGGGGGTGTGTGGTGGTATTTGGTTAAAGGGTAGTCTCGCATAGCCAGGCGGTCAGATCTTTCCCACTGATACGTCTGACGACCGCTACTCCCCACTGCTTTGAAAACAAATATCACTGTCCCAATATGAAGGACCTTGAAGTCTTTGAATTGGCTCTGGGAAGCTGGTATTGTTTACATTTCTGAATTCAGTTTTAGCCCATTCACTGAATTTAGATGTCACCAGACGTACAGCATCAGTAGGCAGAGATCTCTGGCTACAGGAGACTAGTTGAATGGTTGCTTTCTCAGCATGACGGTGTCATTTTAATTTTCGCCTTCATTCACATGGTGTCACCATCATCTCTTCAACATGATCATCTCACGCTGTGTCTTAACACCTTGGGATACGGGGAGCCATCCCTTCCCACATAGGGTAGTGTTGTTGACCTGCCATGCGTCCTGTCCTTCACTCTAGGAGGAGTTCTGCTACCCGGTGGAGTGCCTGGCATTGACGGTGGACGAGGTCATGCACATCAGGCAGGTGCTGGTCAAAGCGGAGCTGGAGAAGTTCCAGCAGTACAAGGACATCTACACTGCCCTCAAGAAAGGAAAGGTACAGTGTTCGTACATTTTAAAACCCTATACAGCTGGCCCTACAGCAGAATGGGTGTTAATCAATCTCTGAAGGGGTCCAGTGCTAAAATGAACACTCACTATTTAGCTGTGTTGCATCGCATAGTGTCAGTTTGAGTATTAGCTACTGTATGTCACGAAAAGAGGTTAATTTTGTATCTCTGGCGAGAAGGCATCCAACTCCCACATACAGTACTTGGAATATGATGTGTAATTCAAGCTCCGTTGTCCGCGGGTTGTTGCACGCCGAAAATAGCTGCTCACAATGCGCTCACAGTGCGTCTCAACCGAAGCGCTGTGAACTTGTAGATGGCCTATTTTAGGCGTGTGCCACTGTCGTACGACAAAGTATAAAATTGTCTTAACATGTCATGTTTTCCCTTTCGTCTCCACTCTCTAGCTTTGCTTTTCATGCCGGGCCAAGAAGTTCTCCTTATTCACGTGGTCCTACATCTGCCAGTTCTGCAAACGGTAAATCAGATCGAACTGTTAACATCACTGTCTTTATGCTGTACTAAAAATCCCAAAACGGGATAACGAACAACCTGCTTTTGTCTCTTCTCCAGGCCTGTGTGCTCGCAGTGCTGTAAAAAGGTAAGCCGCTCCTACAACCCAAACGAACCCCTTGAAGTGTTGCTAACACTGCTTCTGTTAGGCCTTAGACACTTATAGACATATACAGTACATGGTGGTCGGGGGGGTGAACCAGCGACCTAAATTAAGCTTTAATCATTTCTACCTCAGATGCGGCTCCCGTCGAAGCCCTATTCCAACTTGCCCATCTACTCCCTGGGTCCCAGCGCCATGTCAAAGGAGGAAGATGCTACGTCCTCGGCCAGCGCCCAGGCAGACAAGACGCCCTTTGGGTCCGGACACAACAGACACAGCCTGCGTAAAACAGTGTCCAAGTACGGGCCTGTAGAATTGATCTTTTTTTGTAACTACATATTTTACAGATGAGAGCCACAATAACAAGGCTGATGTCCTGTCTTTAACCCTTTTTTCCCTGCAACCCCCCAGGCTGTCGAAGCACAGCGGATCGACCGAGTGCCGGTCCCGGGACGAGCCGGAGCTGCCCAAGGAGCTGACGGAGGACTGGGCCACCATGGAGGTGTGCGTGGACTGCAAGAAGTTCATCACCGAGATCATCTCGTCCAGCAAGCGGAGCCTGTCAGTGGCCAGCAAGCGTGCGCGCCTCAACCGCAAAACGCAGTCATTCTACTTGGCGTCGTCCTCGTCCTCCAACTCCATCAACTTCAGGCCGTCGGAGCGCACCATCAACGAGGTGTAGAAAGGACAATTCCCTCAATTCGTCATTTCCCCACACTGACCTCCTCAAAGGACAAGGCGCGGGGTGGACTCTGAAAGAAACTCAAAAAGAATGTGTTTTTTTTTTGTTTAGTTTTTTTTAGATGGACAGTTTTGTCAACAAGTTCACTGCATTGTCTCGGACTGGTGACTTATTTAACAAGAAAATAAGTCACGTGTGACCATTAACCCAAAACCCCTTTTACACCA
This sequence comes from Gymnoscopelus braueri, assembly GCF_963280865.1. NCBI lineage: Eukaryota > Metazoa > Chordata > Actinopteri > Myctophiformes > Myctophidae > Gymnoscopelus > Gymnoscopelus braueri. The sequence continues at coordinate 23,391,707 of NC_137613.1, read as the reverse complement.
ATGTAGTATTAACCCCCCCTTCTCAGGAAAAGTAGACCTGCTCTGTTCGTGATGGTCATAAAGACGAGCCACGTTTCACATGTCACAAACTCATCTTGCTGGAAACTCTTTGGCGGCCGATTGAAAAATGTAACGGCCCCATTTTTCTGCGGGTGGCTGCACAGTAAAAATGTGTAATAACACACAGGATCCGCTATTCTGGAGGGCGGAAGTATCGCGGACGAGATTTAAAACGTGATTTCAGTATATCAGATCTGTAAACAGAAATGGCGGCACCCATGTAGCAATAGCATAGCAGAGACGGAACACACTACAGATGTATACAATAAAAAACTATTTCCGAGCGACAGAAATAAGCAGATTTAGCCAAACTCTAAAGACGGCCGTTCTGAGCTGCGGTTTGGGGGGTCCCCAAACTTCGCTCGTTATGAACTGGGGGTCCAGGACCACTCGACATCAAATCAAGGTAGGAAAACGCTTAGGGCAAAATTCTCCTTTAAATTAACATGCAGGATTTTACTGTGTAATAATTCAGGGCGATGTTGTTAGTGGGATGATGAACCCAAGCATGCGAATGTATATTTGACACGTTTTCTTTAGCCAATAACATTGCGCGGTGACTTTGTAAATACTGGAGGCGGAAGTTCCCCATCCAGATCCCTACGCTGTAAACACAGTTTTCCCGTTCCTGTTTACTACTGCTAGCACTCAGGAAGAACGAACCGATTGTCTGTTTGACAGAAATGCACTGTAGATCCACTTAGTCAGGTCTGCTGGGATGGATCCATCTCTGCCTCATATCGCTGCCCTTTCTAATATAACATATTGCCAAAATATCACTCATCTTTTTTGACATTTAGAGATGAATGTTGAAGTGAGGAGCCAGAGTGGTGTCAGTGTTTTTGTCGGGTGGGTTTTAGCCACTTGGCCATTGATGTACAGTACATAACATTCTGTGCCTGGTGCCAAAATAGTTCCCTCCTCCCCAAGATACACGGCCAAGTCCTTAGTGTTAACACTGAAAGTGTAGAAATGTGCCGACGGGTCCATTTTTAGACTTTCACAATGAAAGTAACTCTCAGGGTCTTGTGCTGTGCGTGTGTAATTATGGATGTATTTTACATTGTAAATAGTTAGTGTGAAGATTGAGCTGGGACATTAACGGGGTGGCTCAGTGACTCATTGTGGCCCACAATGCTTTGTTCTAAGCTGAGCAACAAAAGCACAGAATTGTGGGGGTTTGAGTGTGTACATGCTGTATATCTAAAATCCTTCCAAATCTAATATTCCAAAACTTAAGTGACATACAAATAATGAAAAGTTACACTTTTAGTATGTATGAAAATCCATGCATTTGGATTTTTGACTGTATACAGAAGTATAATTTATCCATGTTTATTTTATTTCCAAAGGTTTGAGCACAAGGAGTGTCATGTCCTAACACACTCCTAGTTCTCTTAATCTCTTATTAGTATTATATTCTAATGTTGTTATGGTTTGTGTCAATCTAATATAAAAGGTTTTTATTTGACTTTTGTATGTACAATGGTCTTTTGATTCATAGATCTCAAATAGCACTTTTATTGGACCATTGTTTTGTTTCTGTCTTAATTATTTTTGTCTTTTTAAATTTGTCTGTCTGTTCACCTTTTGGGGTTCCACAGTGCCATTTCCCAGGGTTCTTCCAATGGTGAACATTTGAGTGAATGAGTTTGTTGGTGTCTGGCCAGAGAAAAGTAAAATCCACCCCACTCAACTGAATGTATAGGCTATTTAGTTTAGTTCTGACATTGGAATGCGTATAGTTTTATATTTGTGTTCAAATGATCTTACATACACATGATCTTTCTCACCTGCCTGTACTGTCATAGAATTTGTTTTGTGACCTTGTTACCTGCGAGGCAGAAAGACAAAACCAGCTTGTTAAAGTGATGTCATGCTACTGTCAAATGGTACCTACAGTATGACCACATTTTAAACCCTCGGTAAGGAATGAATGGTGCGCATGCTGTAATGTGATGTCCTTTTTTTTTAATGAAAGATTATAATAAAACATGATAGACTGATATTCGACTCCAGTATCATTTGCTCTGTGGTTTTAGGCTACATTTTGATCTAACATAATTCTATACAGGTGATTGGGAGAGCAACAGACTTTTGGTGATATGGGGACCTCCGGTGGTTCCAGTTAGGCATTGAATGTAATTTTCTTGAATTATTTGGCTAAATACTGGAATGGCATTTCTAGTTGTGTTGATATAGAATTAATAGAACACTCAATTAACGACTGTCTTTGAATTGCGTTGTAGGTATAGAGTTTTTTATGTTGTAGTAATCACGTTGAATCTAAACACCTTGCGTACACTAGCCATAAAGAGCTTGCACACTGGTAAAATGCAGAGCTGCACACTGGTAAAACTGGGCAAATTCAGGCTCTGTGCAAACTCCTTTACTGTCCTTTAAAATACATTAGTGTAACGGTAAAATTGCATTAGGCTTATTGTCAACAAAAGCTGTAACACTTGAATACTCTATATTGTATTTGATTTCTGTCAACACTAGCGTCACGTGACTAGTCAAGTGAAGTCACTAGCGTTACAACCTAACGTCTTCAATCATCCTGTATTTGAACAACCTGATGATCCAGGTATGGATGACAATACGTCTGTACCCTATAGCTGTATAGGTTAAATCCTACATCATATACTGTCCTCAAACACATTACTAACCAACAGTTCCTTTTGCTTTAAGTACGCATTTAACATTTACACCTTTTTACTGTGATACCTTAAGCACATAGTTTTCATGAATGAGCAGTGAAAATACTTACTGTATATAAACTTTACTTCAAATAGCCTTATTTTATCTATGTTTAGCCTTATTTTAACTATGTTTTGAATGGAAAAGTAATGTAAGTAACCAATAATACTGGTGGAGAGTTTGGTACAGTAGTGGTACCGTACAACGATCACCTCCATGCTCAGCAAGGAGCTGGTGGTGGACTACTGTACCAGCGGTGCATAAAGAGGCTCCCATCACCATTCAAGGGGAGGAGATGGAGATGTGACACCAACAAGTTCCTGGGAGTAGCCTACACATGAACAACAAACTGGACTGGTCTATCGCTACATCTGAGCAGCCTAGAGTAGAGCAGAACAAGAATGAAAGCTCTCTCTGCTATGAATGCCTGCTGTCAAATCAATATGTGAAAATAACCAGCCAGTGAAACACAGGGCTTTCATTTGAATGTGATGTGTATAGAGTGTGTATAGAACATAAGGCCTATATGCATGTCAGGATAAATGGTTTATTTGGTGAAGTTCCCAAATGACCACTAGATGACACTATTGTACAGATAATGGACAATTCTAATTCCACATAGATGCATGTGATTCTGTGATTATAATGCAAACTTAAAGGTAGGGTAAGTGATATATTTTGGTAAAAAAATAAAGTTAAAGCACTGTATTTGATAATAAAAATTGCTACAGAGTGTTCAGTAACAGGGGTCTCTCCAGCTCTTTAATAAACAGAAAATACATTTTCAGGAAGGTGACAAAATGTCAGCCAATCAGGAGAGAGTATCCATTTATCAGCTTCATTTTTATGTTCCATTTCCAATTTTGTCTGCTCATTTCTTAGTGTCATCACTTCCAATTGCGCTTGGTTAATTTGTATCCCGACTGAGTTCTCTATCCTGATTGGATAAAATTGGTATACTGACCTGAAAATGCATTTTCTGTTTAATAAAGAGCTGGTGAGACATGGAGACGCCTGTAACTGAACAAACGCCCTGTAGCAATGAGTACTATCAGAATATAGAGCTACTTAATTCTTATTTTAACCAAAGAGAATCACTTACCCTATACCTTTAAATGTATTAGAGAAATGTTATTATTCAATCATGTACAAAATGATCAGGAATTCATCAGAGGATTCAAACTTGGGGTGTTGGTCTTGGATTGGTCTGAAAAGGACGGAATGATGGAAAATGTATGTGGGTGAATGGAACACCACTGTAATTCTATAAAAAAGCATACATTGATAGCATTGAATAGGAATATTTGTTAGAAAATGTGTTTACATTGCTGTGATCCCTGCTAATATTGTCTTATCATTGTAGTTTAAAAGCTACAGAAAAGTGTTTATGTACAAGTAAATGGAAGCATGTATTAGCCTATATCTGTTTCCTACTCTAACCCTATAAAAAAGGGGGGGAAAAGAAAGAAAATGCATTCACACACAGGCTATGTTTTAAAAAAAACCAAATTAAACAGACTTAATGTCTTAGTTAATAACAGACTACTATACAGGTAATAGGAAAAGCAACAGACTGGGTGAAGGAAGGGTCTCCTCTGTTTTTAGACAAGAGGTGGCTTCTCAACCAGTGGTTATGGTGACCTCTAGTGGTTCCAGTAAAAAAGTCAGAATTTCTAGTTGTCCTGATATAGAATGCATCGAAGAGGGAGACCACTGTACAATGCTAAATAATAGTTTGAATGCAGGCATGTGTATAAGAATGTATTTATTTACTGTATGCGTGATATGTATGTGTGTGCATCTGGATGTATGTAGGCTATAGGCTATAACCAGTGGCTGGCTTAATAGTAATAAGCCCTCACAATAAAACTGTGACTTATCGACTGTTTTTGCATGCATAGTAGCAGCAATAGGTATAGATAGTATTTTTATGTTTCAATAATTATGTTAAATCCAAACACCTTGCATGCATTATTCTTTTTAGATATGTCTCGTGGAAAACTGAGAATATGTTTCAGTTAGAACTGATTCAAATTCATTTTGACTGATTAATTCCAAATATTGTCAAATTACTCTGCGGCACCGCTGGACTGGCATCTCGGCAGCTATAGCACTGAAAGGCTACCCCCCCCCCCCTCCCTGCATGGGTTGGCAACAAGTACTGGAAATAGCCGCCCAGGAAACGGAATTCTGAAGCCTGACTTCACCGTAGGGCAGTGTCGCATGGCAGAAATGTCTGATCTACAAGCTCACAACGCCTCACAATGCGACACGTTGTGAGCTTGTAGATCGGCTATTTCCACAGTCCGACACCGTTGTATGATGACGGGGTATAAATTAAGCAAGGGTGACCCTCACACACTGGTCTCTTTGGTTACCCCGCGCGCAAACACACACCAGTAAACAGACTATAGGCTGGATAGATACACTTACATGAATTTAGCAGCAGGCCAATAAAAAATTTTTAATGGTGTGTTCTTGTCAAATTGCTGCACTGGCTAAATGAACAGAACATGAGAGCAGTGTTGAACATTTTGTAAATTACTTTGGGCCTTAGGGCCACACATACATGTGCAAATGCACGCACGCACGCACGCACGCACGCACGCGCGAGCGCGCACACACACACACACACACACACACACACACACACACACACACACACCAGTGTAACCAGGCTAACAAGGAGGTATTTAAGTCAACGACAGCCTCAGCTTACTAATAGAGAGTGTGGTAAAATCCCCTCGCGATCGCTGCGCTTGGCGCAGTTTCAAGGTTCCCCCTCTAATGGGCAGGGATTTGGTACATGAAAAGGGACAGCTGATCCCAGGTCTCTACCCCCCGCCTATAGGGTCAGCTTCACCCCGGGGCTGCATACAAATAGGCCAGTGCCACTTTGGTGAGACTGAGCGTCTCAAGGGGAATTCGGTAACTGGAGCTGCGTCGCATGCAGGCCTCCCCGTGCCAAACACGCTTCATGGTCAGAGCGTGCCGGGTTGGGGGTCTAACATGCACAACACTCATGCTGTCCACATGAGTTATGTGTCCATTTCAAAAGCACACAAAGTGGAGTCTGCCCGTGTAATGGCCTTTTTTTTATATTTAACTCCCTAAGTAAACCTCATAATTTTTACCTACCCAGGATTCAAACCTGTGTCTCCTGCATGAGAGACCCAAATTTCTACCACTCTTCCGAGAGGGAATCCCCACTTGACCTGGGGAGATAGATATATGAGCTTCGGGCAGATGTACTTGTCAACAAGTCTTCAGGCATTACTACTTGTACGTTGCTACTTGTCCCACCTGACACCAGGGTCTAAATGTTTCAATGGAGGAGCAGGGAGCATGCACCTCCAACCACTGCAGATGTGCTAGTTATATTGTATTGTAACATACCCTGCCATACAGTTTAAATCCAACCACAGGTTTTCTATTTGTGTGCAAATGAATATCTCCCTTTATAAAATACAAGTTTCATAAATAAGTAATGAAAATCCAACATTTAACAGTATGGAGAAAATGTGCTTGCGCTAGTAACAGAAACACCCACAGTACATTATGCATTACGCAGTGGAGCAGCAGCATGATTTGAAATACAGTAGACACACTGTAGGGACGCGCCGTGACACGGTCCCCTCCAGTCATGTGATGTGACTCGGTTGCCATAGTGACTGTTGCCTAGCGCAGGGACCTGTCGGACTGACTCGGACACCACAAGCGGTGGATGTCACTCCCACAGGGGTCAAACGTGTTAGATGGTGAGAAGACAGCAAAATCTTCTGCATTCATTTAACTCTGAGAGTTACAAGTAGATAAATCAACTTTAGTGCAGCCTTCATCATGTGAGAAACAATGCATTATTTTCATGATGTCAGTGACCGCTGTCCAACACCTGACACAGTTTAGGCACTTATTACGGACACTAAAGGGGCTGTTGATGCATTTTGGAACGTGTCAGTCAGTGCTTTCAATTGTTCAAAAGTTCAAAAGTATTTTCTCATATTTTCTGCAGTCTCTCATCTCGCTTGAGGACGTCATGCGACATGTCTTCAGAAGCTCGTCAGAAGTAGCAGACAGCACATGACCACACACCCACAGACCTTCCCACAGAATCAGTGAGTCACCACGGTTCAATATGCTAACATCTCTTGAAGCTGTTTTCATTTGCCAAAAACAACACAGGGTGAAATTAAAGGCTAACACAGGCTAACATAAAACAATGTGAAGTAAGAACAATTGATTGACTTGAAAACAATCATTGACGGTAAAACATTAAAGCTGCATAACTTGCTGACACTGTAGGTTTTATCATTGCAAACAAGACAGGTATCTTGAGTCAGTCACCCGATGAAGGTCAGTTGACTTTCAAATGTTTGACAAATGTTTCTGCAATAAAGATTTCTGTAAGTGAAGACAGTGAGCGGACTCTCCTGAGCTATGTTGCCTGATTTTCCCTACACACCTGTCCTAGTGGGTGTTTTTTTTACTATCATTGCAAACAAAGAAAGCACTCAGTAGCATGTGGACCCGTGCCAGGACCTAAAGCACTCCCCAAGTTGCTCGTTGTGGCACTAGACTAGAGGAAAGTTCATGGGGTCACCAAAATCATCCTCTTCGGAGCAAGAATGTGCATTCGTGTCTGTACAACAAAGGGAGATACAATTAGATTTTAGTTTAGCCAGTTAGTGGTGCTAGAGCAAAGGTCATCATGACTTGCTGAATGTGAATGTGCACAGCAAATTCCAAGGCAATTCAGCCATCCCCTTTTAAGATATGCTCATTTGAAATCTTTAATTTGACCTGATGGGGCACTAGAAGAAAGGTCATGGGGTAACCAAAATCTATATGTTTCTTCCTCTTGGGAACGTGAATAATGAACCCAGCAAATGTCATGGCAAACCGGCCATGGTTTTCAAGATATCAGTCGGTCACAGACCAAGATGAACAAACAGAGAGAAGTCATTGCATAACCTCCTTGGCAGAGGTAATCACCACCCAAGGCAGAACTCTGCAAAATATTTTTTTGTCTACACCATTTTGGACCAAACTGTAAACCTTACTGTAGTCTTCAGCAGCCGATGTTGTAAGTCAAACGCCACAGAATATAAAATGGGAAATGCAAACGTTGAATGCACATGTGCATTCGTATGCATGCAAAGCCATTGGTGGTGGTTAAAGCAGTAACTCCCTGACATCCGTCATAGATCAAAGCAAAATGATTATAGTTTTTAATTAGGCTATAGTGGCTTTTCACCAGATTGTTTAATTTAAGCAAAATGAGTCTCTCCAACAACATTTCTGCGAATGTGGTTGAAGTCTGCTTCACCAACCTCTCTGCTAGCTCTGCAGCATATGGGCCTTTTGTCTCGATGTCTCTAAGAGAACTGTGACAGAAGACGTTGGCTAGGCAGGAATGTGATTTCTCTTGTGATTGATTTCAAGTGCCTTGTAACATTCATGAAGATGTCTACACAGCTACTGTACATCACGACAAAAGTCAGAGCACAGTAAACCTGCACACAAACTTTCAACGTGTACTGTGTATCCAATTTTTATGCAGATATACAGGCAAATACCTTGTAAGAAATAAATAAACTGTTAGTGACTATTAATAGTAAGCATAAAGAGACTGCAGACATCAGATTTCCCCTGTGTCTGAACAGCTGCTTGTTGTGTACAGTAAAGTCTGCCTCTCATTACTTCAGGGATCCTCAGTTCTACTTCCTCTCAAATGCCACAGTTATGACACCCACTGCTTGCCAGCCGAGGTCTCCTTTGATTTTGAATACCACAGATGCTACTCAGCATAGCATACCGCTACGTTGTGGGAGGTATTGGCCGACCTAGATGGGGGTCCCATCCTTAGCTACAGAGACAGGCCAATGATGTCTCGTGGCAAAGGCTATAGCATGTAGCAAGGCCACCCAAAGTGGGTGGCCGGGCGGTGGTGCTGGGGTCAGGGTGGATTGGGCCTGTTTGAAACACAAACTAGTGGCAGGGAGCCGTGGTCAAATAACTTGTAGGGCAGAGAGCCCTTGGAAGTCCACGTGTCTGTCTTGGGGTCGTAACACTCGAAGCAGTCTGAGTCCTCGATGACATCGTGTCCGTTGAGGATGCGTCCTCCAGTCACATAGAGCTTGTTGTTGATCACCGTGGCGCTGTGATGCATCCTGCGCTCTCTCAGGTTCTCACACTTCACAAACTTGTTGGCCTTGGTGTCGTAAGCGATCATTCGCCGGGTGTACCCTGGAGATAAACATGCATCGAGAACATCTTTTTTTTTTTTAAGCCTATATCCACGTAAAGCCTTTCATGCGCATTTTATTATGTGACAGCTGTGGCGAAATAACTGTATTACTTAATGACTTTTCATACATGAATGAGCAGACTGTACACAGTTGCCTGCACTCACCTCCCACGATGTAGATCTTGTCTTCGATGACGGCAGCTGGAGCACAGACATTCTTCACCGTCCTGGTCTCCAGTCTGGACCACAGGTTACGAGAGATGTGATACACCTGTTGGCACAGCACACATTATTATGGTCAGTGAAGCTTAATTCATACTCCATGTGTGTGGCTTGCTAAAAAACACAGACAGACAGACAGACAGACAGACAGATAGACACAACGGGTACTCTGATAACGGGTACAATGGAGAGAATGCATGGGACACCCGGTTATGCAATACCCTTGCATTGTTCCCGACTTGCATCGTTCCCGAGTAGGCCTGAGCGCACCGGTCTAGTTGAAATAATGCTAATTTGTTACATATAATGTTGTAATACAAGGTAATAAGATAATACATTATTTCAACATTGAGGTTCAACAACATACACTGTACACAATTAAGCAAAAGTTTGTAAACAAAACTATAGGTTAATTAAAATAACCCCAAGGGGCACACTCTCTAGCGATCCAACCACAGAAGCTATGTCCAAGACAGACCAATCACTGCAGTGGACCTGGCACCTCCCTATTTTTTGGGGCCGGCCATAGCTTAGTGAGTAGCACACTCAAGCACCTGCCAACACTCCTGATTTAAGCAGGAGACTCCTGAATTTTTACCCTGTAGCCTTTTTGCCTCCTGAATTGAAATGTATACCCATTCATTTTCCTCTTCTACCACGGATTTGTGAAGTGCTGACTTTTTTATTTATTTTTTTACCATTGAGTTAATAGAGCCTGCCTGCTTGCTCAGGAGATAAATTGAATCTTGACCATCAGGTCAAAATTCGTCAGATCCTGTGTCTAGGTGAGACATGACCTTTGACACGATCTAAATGTCTCGATAGAAGAGCGGGGAGACAAAATACAACCACCCCAATTGTATAAGTTATATTGTATATTAACAAACTCTACTATACAGACTGGACAAAATAAAAATTTATTCATAAAAAAAGTGACTTAGTGCCGCTTTAAAATTCACCAGAATACAGGAAATTACATAATCTGTGTTAAAACGTTTTTTTGGGGGAGGACCCCCAACCCCCCCACCAAACTTGTCCCACCCACATTTGTTTACTTTAACCATACAATGTTCATGTCTGTGCATCGGAACTTTGTCTTTAATTTAAATCCCCATTTCACCTTTTCATTTGAACTATTTTGGGGCATCTTTGGGTATATAGAAAAGCTCTATAGAAATTGCATATACATGCTTGTATTCTTATTCATAATCATAAAGAAGAAAAGCACCCCCCCCACCACCACTTGTTGCCCACTTGAGGCATCCTGTCAAACATTGCAGGCCTGTGTCCTTGGAGGTCAGGAAACAGGTCCAGTCATGCTGCAGAGAGCAAGCTATGTGGTCGTCATGGGGACGGGAGTGACGGGACGGGAATGCTGTAACTGTATCACGCTGTGCGTTATGTAGAATCCTAGATTTTGCGATTAAATATGCGTTTTTTTAATATGATGCGATGCTTAGTGATGCGATGCAAATATTATGCGATGCTATGCGATGCGATGCACATATTATGCGATGCTATGCGATGCACATATTATGCGATGCTATGCGATGCACATGTTATGCGATGCTATGCGATGCACATATTATGCGATGCGCATATTATGCGATGCGATGCGCATATTATGTGATGTGATGTGATGCGATGCGCCCTTTTTGAAAAAAAAACACCCCCACATAATTATGTGCCATTTGCGCGTTTTTCTGGAGGGTCTGGTTATGTAGGGTTCCCAGGTTGAAATGGTACATTAATCCATTAGGACCTGAGACCGATTCTAAAAATGTCTTGTGATTCTCAAACTTTTTCATGTCAAGGACCCCCAAAATTATGTATTTGGTCGCAGACCTCCATCTCAAAATATTTTGTTCCAGAGACCCCCAGAAGCAAAGATTTGAGATTAAAAAAAAAGTTTTGCACATATTTCCAAAATGTTCAATAATTTTCAAAAATAGCAGATCTACAAGCTCGTAGCGTGGCACGAAGTGACGCGCTATGAGCTTGTAGATCTGCTATTTTTGAATAGCTAAAGTCTAAAATGACACAGATGCTTTCCAGGTCTAGGTACATTAGCATCTCTATCCAAAGGGCTTTTACAATGTGCATCACATTCACCTTTTCACACACATTCACACACTGACGGCGGAGGGAACCGTGCAAGGCACCAACCTGCTCATCGCGGAGCGGTTAGTTATGGGTTAAGTGCCTTGCTCAAGGAGGAGGCGGGGATCGAACCGGTCCACGATTGCCAGACGGCCCACTCTATCTCCTGAGCCAGACTGGCACTCCACTGTTGTGATTGGTCTGTCTTGGTGTTGATGTTATTGATGTTATGATCACCCACTGCCAACTGTTCTATTTTTAACCCCTTTCCCTAAATTATCTCCATGCATCCACTTCTCTCTGATTCTGCCGCTTCATCGGTTCTGTCATAAGGCAGCCGTTTCTCTAGTCACTCTCTAGTGACTAGAGAGAGCTTGCCTATTAAGTTGGGATACCGAAAAAGAACAATTATTGCTTATTTGTAAAGTTCCAAATTCATCTTTCATTAATAAAGCCTTCTCTACCTGAATCAGCCTCACAGGATTCTGCATGGCGTCCTCTCCGCCGAAAACATAGATCCTCTGATCACTGGCCGCAACCGCCGGATGCAGCACCGGCGTGGGCAAGGGCGCCATGGCCTCCCATTGATTGAACATACTGTTATACCTCTCCACCGAGCTGGAGATCTGCTTGTCCACTCCAATGCCTCCTAGGACAAAAATAAAGTGCTGGTAGGACACACTCTGGTGGGCATATCGTGGATCCAACATTGGCTCAGCTGTTCGCCACTGGTTGGTCTTAAGGGAGAGTGTGTAAACTGTAGCGCTCACGGAGCTGTCGCCTGATACCATACAGAGACGGAGCCCACCCACCACATAGAGGATGCTATGAATGCACACATACGCAGCTTTGTAGAGGCGCAGCGGTAGCTTGGCCAACCACTGCCAGCGATGGGTCCTCTCGTCGTAGAGCAAGGCCTCGCGTGAGGTCTGCTCGTTGTTTTTGCGCCCTCCGACCACCACCAGTGTTTCTCTGCAGGTGTAGCGGCGCGGTGTGGTCCAAAGTGGCTTGAGCTCGCGGCTGCACTTGGTGCTGACGGAGAGCATGAGGCGTCGCACCGACTCGATAATTTCGGTGCAAAGAGTGGAAGACTGCACCAGTGGGTCGTTGGCAATGAATTGGAATAGGTATGTTGGGTGGATGTAACGAAGGCGGACTTTTTTGAAGAGGTCGTGTATTGCGCCGCGTCGCGAGAAAGGGTCGTGGTGGATCCACGCCAATAGGGTCTCAAACACCTGCTCTTCCTCCGCACAAAGACGGTCATCCTCCAAGTAACACATGAGCTCAGGAAGAGACAGCTCACAGAAGTCCTCTGTGGCGGCCACGTCAGAGAAACACCTCACAGCCATCTCTTTGGCCCTCTCCTTCAAACTTTCACAGTGAAGGATCTCCGAAAGTCTTATCATGCTTAGACAGTTATCTGGACTGAGCTGCTCCTGGAGAAATGCTGAGCACGCCTCAAAGAGACGCCCGTAGTGGAGCATAGACGCCGCCTGCATGAGTGGAAGCACAATCTCCATGGAGATGGTGATGGCGCCGGTGTAGATGTAGTCCACGATGCCGCTGAGAACATCGGGCGCGATTCCCTTCAGGTCCACGCGTGCCTGGCTGCTTTCCAGGAAGTTGCTACAGAACATGGCACGGAAGTAAGGGCTGCTGGACACCAGGACGTTGCGGTGGCAGGGTATCTCCCGGTGCTCGGTGCAGAGCAGCACATCCGTCATGACACGCTCCTGACGGAGGATGTTGAGCTGGGTGAGCAGGTGGGAGGGAAGCTCCAGGTCTTTGAATGGTAACACTTTATGAAGTATCAAGGCCATTCTGGAGGAGAGACAGAGAGACAGATTCACTAAGGAGGCCACTTGGACTGGTCCTAATGACAATGTTACACTGGGTTCACAATAATGCCCTATACCCTATAAGCCATGACATCTTTGAGAGGCTCCTGTAAACTCTATACCAATATACCATACTACTACCATGGGTCACTGAAAAGAATTGAATCCAAAATATTCCTTGGAAATTAACAAGTAACTATGGTATGCTTTCAAAAATGGTCAGCAGCAATGTCAAATATACCACGAGTCATAGTCAATGGGCTACACATGCCAGACCACAGGTAGGGTCCTTTAAAATAAATTATTATTAATGTATGATCTCTGATGAACAAGACCACCTAGAGGCCACTTGTGGCCGCTGGTGGACACATTGGCTGACAGACAGGGGGACATACTGTACTTATTCATACACAGACTCACTATAACAGTAGTTTTGCATCACTTCATGGCTCAGCTAATGACCCGATCATCTCAGCAGGAAGAACCATGATGTTCTACAGAGGATGAGTCTGACTTTTACCATGGCATTAAGAATGCAGATCCTTCCTGTCAGTATGGATACCAGAGTAAACCTTTTAGCCCGCTCTCTTTAACTCTGACACATCCTGCCGGACAGCTGCAATTGATGTTATGATCACCCACTGCCAGCTGTTCTATTTTTAACCCCTTTCCCTAAATTATCTCCATGCATCCACTTCTCTCTGATCTGCCGCTTCATCGGTTATGTCACAAGACAGCCGTTTCTCAAGAATCAAGAGTCTCTCTCTTTCACTCTCACTCTCTCTCTCCCCTTCCCTCTCACCCACGCTCTCTCATTATATTTTTCTTTCTCTTTCTCCCTCGTCTCATTTACTCTCTCTCTCTCTCCCCCAAATGAAGGGTGTCGCCATTGACAATCCTGGCGTTTGGTAGAGGGGTAATTTCCAGGGGCTATTATCATCACTAAGTCTTCTAATCACCATCGAGACAGCTACTGATTTGCGCGCACGCACACATGCTCGCGCACACACACACACACACACACACACACACACACACACACACACACACACACACACACACACACACACACACACACACACACACACACACACACACACACACACACACACACAGGGGGCCCACTCTGCCTGGTGTATATTTGGATGGATAATCATTTTGTGATGCCCTGATGGGTGTGAGTGAGTGACACCATACAGCTGACAGTATTCCCCCACACCGTTTAACTGGGGCTGAAATAGACCCCGGCATTGTGTTGATCACAGGGGCCAAACACGGTCACTTCAGTTGCCAGGGAGAAGGCGAGACGTAGAGCACTGGTTCTCTACCTGTGGGCCCACAGGTTGGGCCGCGAGAGTATCGCAAGTGGGTCTCCGAATGATTGACAAAACAATAAGATTTTAATAAAATATAACATTAATATCGAAAAGTGATACAGATAAATACAAGCGTAAAGTATACTACGTTAGTTCCATTGGTCCGAGGTGGAAAACAATCAATTGATTGATCGTTAAAATAAACTAATATTTGGTGTAGAGGGAAAATAGGAGAAGGCCTAGTAAATAATATATCACTGGAGGACTCCGGTCAACTTAACTAGGATGGTTAAGTGGTTAATTAACGTCACATCAAATATCACCAGTAGGAAACAGGATCAGTTTCATCTAAAAGAGTCTACCAAGTGGTAGACTACTTTTATATATTTTTCTTTTACGTTTAATTTTTTGTGTATTGTTGTAATATATTGTGTCTTAACCACATGAGATCTGGTGTAGAGGGGGAAAAAGGAGTGGATTTTTTATGTATTATTGTAATTATATTGTGTCTTAACCACATGAGATCTGGTGTAGAGGGGAAAAAGGAGTGATTTTTTCAATGTATTATTGTAATTATAGTGTGTCTTAGCCACATGAGATCTGGTGTAGAGGGGAAAAAAGGAGTGGACCTAGTATAGAGCCCTGCTGCCCTGGGTCAAGTATACAGTCGGGTTTACAGTAAGTGTTTTGAACCTGTCACTGACCATAATGTTGTCTATTTGATGATATCATCCTGTGTTCAAATCAAGGCTCGTATACACTGACATGTTTGATATCTAAGAGATGTCTCACCTGCAGAAGAGACTATGATTGTTTTCTGCTGCCATTTTCCCCACCTTGTAGTAGAAGCCTTTCTGCCTCATTTTATTCATAGAACCACGCACCATTAGACATTGCTAATATTATATTAGAATATTTGACATAGGCCTATCTAACTAGTTTTCCTTGTTTCTCCCTTTCGCTATTCTTAACCCCTTTCTTGAAACTGCAAATGTTGGGAGCTTGTAGGCTACAACCCACTCTTTTACACCTGTAAACCTGTGATGTGAATCTGAAGGCTCATCTAGGACTCTTCTATAAATTCCATGTATATCATTCCAAAGATAAAGTTGCAACATACAGCTGGGTTATGAGTTGTAGCCTAACCTAAATTTTGTGTTTTAAGGAGTATTCTGCGTCTCAATAAATCAACGAACAATTCTGACAAACCATCTGAATTCCAAAAATCTGGTAGCGTGGTTCGTTCACCAAAGTATAAAAACAAATCCTTACCTCCTGTACGTGTAAATCAATACATCCGTGATACGTCTTGAGTCTGGGCAGGAACAATGTCAGCCACAGTAGAGAAAAGAACTCCAAAAAATGTTCTCCAGAGTAAATATGATGTGGTAAAGTAGGCTAGAGCAGTGTGATCAGTCACACAGTGAGAAACAGAGGAGGACTCTCCTGCTAGGAGCTGTGGGAGTTTGCCATGAGGGCCACTGTGTACATTCCTGCCGCTAATAGTAGCCTATCGCAGGCCACCGTGTCTCCGGCCAGGCGCTCTCATGTGACACAGCAGGGCCGCTTGGCACCGTGCCACCGGCTTAGTGGCTCATCAGCCCCGGTTACACTGGAGACTACAGTGCGTGTGTTTACAATAGCCTGGGGAGGGCACAGTCATCATGGGGGGTCCCTCCCCAGCACCGCTGGTGCCCCACATGGAGAAAAGGGTGTCTAATGAAAAGTCCCCCCGTGGGGGGGCAGCGACCCCCTTATCCCCCCCCACGTGCAAATGCCCGGCCCCCACCATCGCTCCCATCATTATCCCTCTCTTCTCTCCTCTTCTGACTGTGTGTGTCGCACACCCAAAATAGCCGATCTACAAGCTCACAGAGCGTCGCTCGGCGACATGCAGTGAGCTTGTAGATCGGCTATTTCTGGTGCGCTGCACGGTGCGCGATAAGTATAAATCAGGTGTAAGCGAGGAAGCAGGTAAATATAGTGCGGTGCTGATGGGTGAACCTGAGCAAGAGCAACAGCTGTGGATACGGACGGTTTGTCTCGAGGTGGTGAGTGTGTGTGTGTGTGTGTGTGTGTGTGTGTGTGTGTGTGTGTGTGTGTGTGTGTGTGTGTGTGTGTGTGTGTGTGTGTGTGTGTGTGTGTGTGTGTGTGTGTGTGTGTGTGTGAGTGTGTGTGTGAGGTGTCATTTGTCCATGCCAGGGTGCATGGCTTTGTTTTTGTTTCACTTGACCTCAGGACGACAATGGAAACAAGCACGTTTTGTGTTATCCTTTTAGCACCATTTGTATAATCGTACCACTGTACTTTTTTTTCAAACTGTTAATAAAGTATTCAATCAATCAAATCAATCAACCTCTGCCATACTTTCAACCTGGTGTCCCTATTTTTGCCATCATACAGTTGGTGAACAAAAATGTCATGTCAAAAACAAATTTAAAATGTATAAAAATGTCTTGTCTCACGCCACGGCACATGGTGTTTGGGAACCACTGTCACTGTCTTTATTAAAAGATATCAACAGATAGTACAGGATCTGTACCATGATCTGTTCCCCTGAAGTTAGGGAAGGCAAAGATAACAATGAAATGACTCGGTCGTACAACGGAAAATAGCTGATCTACAGAAGGCATGATGTCTTCATCTTCTGACGGTAAAAGGGCCTTATCTCCAGCCAGTGGTGGAAAGTAACCATGTAGCCTACATTTAATCAAGTACTGTACTTAGTACAGTACAATTTTGAGGTACTTTTACTAATTTTACTCCACTACAATTATTTGAAAACTTTAGGTATTATTTACATTGTAGATTTTGATTATTATTACAAAACATACATTAACCACTTCAGCTCTATTAAAATTTTGGCTATTTGAAAATAGCCGATCTACAAGCACACAACACGTCGCGGAGCGACGTGTTGTGTGCTTGTAGATTAGCTATTTTCTAAAGATTTTTTATACATTTTGGACATGTGATAACTTGTGAAACAGGACGTTCTGAATAATGAGTAGGCTACTTTTACTTTTGGTACTTATTTTATGCCAATACTTTTGCACTTTTTACTCAAGTAAATTTCGATTACCGGACTTTTACTTGTAACAGAGTGTTGCTACATTGCGGTATTGTAGTACTTTTTCCACCACTGTCTCCAGCAAGCCACCGCGCAGCTCCAGGCGCGATGAGATGAGTTATTGTCATGTTTGTTTAGGGGCATATGGCGAGGAATCTGAGACAGACACACATGGACAGATTGAATAACACACAGCAGCTACATGGGAGTGAGCTGTCACTAAGCGTTGGTGCACTCTGACACACTGAAATCCTACACTTTTTTTTTACTGGTGGTTACCAAGTGACAGCTAAATACATGTTGGTGGTGGTGTGTGTACTAACTGGGGCGTGAGAAGGGACGTCGTCGCAGAGCAGGGTGAATATTTTGGAGGTCCCTAATTTGAGCTCAAAGGTCATCTAACGATTTACAACCTATTTCGTCCCATGACGTGCGAAAATAGCTGGACGGGCTATTATTTTCTTCTGAAAACAACATACGCATTTGAAAGATTTTTAAGGATTATGGAAAATGTATGAATGTTTCTAATATAATATGAACTTTATTTATATAGCACTTTTCAAAAACAGGTTTACAAAGTGCTTCACATGCAGTGCATACACAGGAAATATAAAGGCAATTCAATGATGATAATTAAAAACAAAGGAGCAATACAAAAATAATATGAAAAAATAATAAGAGTGGCGTGGGCCGTAGCGTGACGGTCCAGGCACCCTAGGCTACAATGCCAGCCTGACAGCGTGTCGCGGGTTCGACTCCCGTTCCTGATGACCTTTGCTGCGTGTCATCCCCCCATCTCTCTCCCCATTTCCTGTCAGCCTATACTTTCCCTATCCTTCTCTAAAATAATGGTATAAAAAGCCCCCAAAAAGAATCTTTAGAAAAAATAAGAGTGAAAGCAGAAACTCTGTCCTTTCCTTCTAGCTAAAAGCCATTATATAATAATGAGTTTTTAAAAGACTTTTAAAAGTGGACACTGAAGTGGCCTGTCTAATTTCCAGCGGTAGTTGGTTCCACAGAAATGGAGCCCTTGCAGCGAATGCCCTGTCGCCTTCTGTCACAAGCCTTGTCTTGGGGGGGGGTCAAGTAAAAGTTTGTCTGCTGATCTAAGATTACTGGTGGGTATGTGAGGAGACAGGAGGTAAAAAAAAAATAGGAGTAAGTCAGTTCAGTAATTAAAAATTCTGAACGCCACTGGTAGCCAGTGCAGTGAGGCAAGAACAGGAGAAATGTGGTCCCTCCTGGTTCTTGTAAGAACTCTAGCTGCTGTGTTTTGAACAATTTACTTTTTGGGGAGTCCAGAAAAAAAGAGAATTAGGCCAAGTGGTTTGTGACAAGGCATGGATAAGGGTTTGTACATCGCTGAATGAAATAAATGATCAGATTTTTGCAATATTCCTAATTTGGAAGATGGCTGTTTTTGTGCTATTAGAAAAGTGCTCTAGAAAAGTTTAGGTCTGAATCAAATAGAACTCCCAGAATTCTTGCCTCATGGGTGCACTGTAACCCCTGTGAGTGTAACAACTGGCTTACACTATTTCTATGGGATTTTGGTCCAAACACAATCATTTCTGTTTTTTCATTATTTACCATAAGGAAGTTATTTGACATCCAGAGGTGTCATCAACAGAGGTTGTACTACAGCTGACTTGAACATTGTGGGAATAACAACGGAGGATAGTGACTTATTAAATATTGCTAAAATATCTGGATAAAAAGGGGGAAACCTCTTTTAAAAATATGGTGGGTAGAGCGTCTGAGGGGGTAGAAGAGGTGCTGTTGATTATATTGAAAAGGTCAGGCTGGGAAACTGAAAAAAAGGTATTTAAGTTTTGACATACCTCCCTGTGTGGTAAAGTGCACAAAGAAGGTAATATTTGGGCTCTAATGCTGGAGACCTTGTCTAAGAAGAAGGCTTGAAAGGCATCACATCTCTCAGTGGAGATTATTTCACTGTCGGAAGGACGATGTATAAGAGTTGATGGTGCTAAAGAGAAGTTTTGGATAATGGGGATTAGAAGAAATTAAATGGGAGAAATATTTCGATCGTTCTTCTTTCACTGTGTTGTTTAATTCTTTTAAAAGTGTCTTCAGGGTATCAGTTTGAATGTTTAAAAAAATATATATGAACATTTGCGGTTAAGAAAATGTATACTGCATACTTTTTGTCTTTGGTCTATTGAGAGACACATTCATTTACCTGGGCCCTGGGGGATCCATCACCCACATGTCTCTACTAGCACCCCTGACTGATAACAAGCCACAAATACAACTTGGATTTTCAAAACATTTCAAAAGTTTTATCACAGCAAAAATAGCAGACTGCTATGTAGGTTAAAATGCTTAGGAAACTCTGTTATTTTAATTAATTTGATCCTTATTATTTTCAAACATTCAAACATTGCCCTGGGAATAAATAAAAACAATCCTTGATTCAAAATTAAACTAAAGGATAGCCTATATAGCCCACAGAAAACTGCAGCATCTGTTCAACATCATATAGCTCCGTTTACATGCACTGACAGCAACACACACAACAAAATATCATTAAAGCCTTCATCATCATTCAATCATTAAAGATACTTGTTTTGTGTGACAATCAAACAATCAAATACCTGAGAACATACCTGTTTTTGCTCAGCCTTGAATGGACCTCTTATGGGCAGCAGGGAGAGACACCTGGGACAAGAGAGATTTATTATTCATCATAATGTTCATATAAGTACAGTAACCTAAAAAGTCATCAAAACAAAGTCTATAGCCTATATGAATAGCAACGTAACACATGGGCCTATGTAAGCTATATGCCTTAAAAGGCTAAATCAATGTTTATGAGCAGCAGGTCTGATACATAATTTAAGTTTCTTGATATTTTATTGAACTTTGCATTCTGTGTATAAGACTTTCCCTCATGAAAATAATAATGGTTCATAATAATTTATCCTTATCTCCATTCACATCCATTAATAAAATAAAAATACATACCGGTAAGTAAAAAGTAAACCTACTATTACTAAAATAAGTAAGTGGGTCCAGTAAATACAGTGGTTCTCAAAGTGGGGTCTGGGGACCCCCAGGGTCCTTGAGGGGGTCCCCAGCTAAATTAGTTAATCAGAATGAGTGGAATCAATCACTTAAGCCCTATTTCAAATATAGTGAAAATAGCCGATCTACAAGTTCACAACGTGTCACACTACGACCTATGACTGCGACGCCTTGTGAGCTTGTAGATCTGCTAATTTAATAAATAAAAAAATCCCCTGAACATGGGTGTTCTAAATTTCAAATTTTCAATACAGCAATGCATTGATATCAAATAGAAAATGTACTTCGTAATTTGTACTTTGGAATAATGGAGTATTTACATGACTATGGACTTTGTCCACCACTGCAGTAATAAGCAAGTAATAAGAAAGATAGATACAGTAAACCAAGGGTTCTCAAAGTGGGGTCCGGGGACCCCCAGGGGTCCTTGAGGGGGTTCCAGGGGGTCCCCAGATAAAAAATTATGGATAGTTAGGAACCAAATGGACCCCATATGTGTCTGTAACTCTGACATATACATTTGTACACTTTCAGAGTTATGGTGGTCCGTGGTCGAAATCGAATATGCAGGGGTTCTCAAAGTGGGGTACGGGGACCCCCAGGACCCCTATCAGCTTTTAAAAAAAAATCTTGACATTCTTTGAAAATGTTTGATGTTTGATTTTGACATTTTTTATCACCAAATCTTGTATGGGGGTCCTTGGCACAACATATTTTCAGATGGGGGTCCGCAGCCAAATGCACATGAAAAGGTTTGGGACCCCCATGCAGTAAATACTCCATTCATTCATGTCCATGGTGGTCACGCCTGGCCCGGACGTGACGTCGGCGGCCGAAAGCGTGACGTGAACGGCTCGCTCGAAAATACAACAAGGAAGTGGTAACGTTTTTTTATTTTATTGGAAAGCAGAATAACCTTTAGCGGCAACATATCCGATCATTCTAACATTGATCGGTGTGTGTATGTGCGTGTGCGCGCGTGCTAGTCACAGTGTGTGTGTGCGTGATCGGGGCTGTGTTTTAAAGCCGTCGTGTTTTACTCTGCACTGCAAATATGAACACGGACGTGGAATTCCACATCAGACAGAATTATCCGTGGAACAAACTGCCAGCTAATGTCAAACAGGTAATGTGTCATTGATGTCATTATTATGTTATTATGATGATGCATGTACTGTAAATGTATCGATCTGTCCCCCGAGGAGGGAGGAGGGGGGGTGCATGTGTCATTGACACTAATCGGTCGGTCACACGCATGATCTGCAACAACGGAGCCATGACACTAAACCATCTTTGTTATTATTATCATCACCTCGATCACGTGACTGATCGATTTGACAGGTGATGCCAGGACAGGACAGGACAGGTTATGGTTCATAATATTTATGATAGTAGCCTAACACCGCGACACATCAGATGTGATGTGATGTGAACCCCCCCCCATGATGACGCTTTGATTATGGCTCCATAAATCCCACCTACCAGCAGCAAACCACCGAGCTGTTATGTCATGAATGACCTCTCTCTCTCTCTCTCTCTCCCTCTGTCTGTATCTCTCTCTCTCTCTCTCTCTCTCTCTCTCTCCGTCTTGCCCCTTACCATGCTACCTCTTCCTCTCTCAATTCAATTCAAAGGAGCTTTATTGGCACGAAAAAACATATGTTAGTAAAAACAATTACAAACTAAGAAATGTATATGGTACACAAATTAAAGGGAATACACTTAAATGTATAAACAGAGCTATGTCTCAGGGAGAGAGAGAGAGAGAGAGAGAGCTGACTCTCTGTCTCTCCCTCTCTGTTTCTCTTTCTGCTTAGATGTGTTCACATTTCCTCATGATTTCTTTTTCTTTTCTTTTTTTTCCCCAGGGTCTGGGAAACTCTCAGAGGGAGTATGAGAAACATGTACTGCTCTACAGTATCCGCAACCAGCTGCGTTTCCGCAATAACCTAGGTGAGCAGTAAGCACGTGTAGAAACAATTTTATTACCATTCAAGGGCAAAAATTACCCCCTGAGGCCAGAAGGGAGGAATATGCAGAATTTGCCAAAGGGCAACATTTTCTGGTGGTATTGCTTTACAGTTAAGGTTTGTACTGTAAACCAGTGGTTCTCAAACGTTTTCATGTCAAGGACCCCCAGAATGATATGAATTTGGCTGCGGACCCCCATCTGAAAATATGTTGTGCCAGGGACCCCAAGAAGAAAATATTTGTGTAAAAAATGTTCGCCTTAAAAAAAAAATGATTTAAAGATTTGCACACATTTTCAAAAACTATGAGCTTGTAGATCTGCTATTTTTGAATAGCCAAAGTATAAAATATGGATAAAGTGGTTAAAATGATTGTGACGCTATATTAACTTATTTAGCTGGGGACCCCCTGGAACCACCCCAAGGACCCCTGGGGGTCCCCAGACCCCACTTTGAGAACCAATGCTGTAAACCACACAAACAAACCATGAATTTATTTGGTCATGGAACCATAAAGCTGCAATCCGGGAACTTAATGTAATGAATAACATGGCGTGGATGACTGTTAATACAACTAGTAGATCTGCAGTGGTTGGAGGTGGTCTCCCTGCTCTTCCATTGAGACATTAACTCATTAAGACCTGAAGCCGATTCTACATGTCTCCTAAATCTCTACTATTTAGGAGACAATACAAAATAATTATTCTGAAAAACGTATGTTTCTATATCAGTGGTGCTCAATCTTTTTCATGTTAAGGACCCCCAAAATTATATGTATTTGGCCGCGGACCCCCATCACAATATTTTGTTCCAGGGACCCCCAGAAGCAAAGATTTTAGTTAAACATTTTCGCTTTAAAAATATATATATTCAAAGATTTGCACACATTTTTAAGATTTTTCAAAAATAGCAGATCTACAAGTTCATAGCGCGGCACCGAGTGCCGCGCTATGAGCTTGTATATCTGCTATTTTTGAATAGCCAAAGTGTAAAATAATGCTTTTTAGCTCAAATCTAAAAATGACACAGTTCCAGGTCTTAATGGGTTAAGACCTGGGTCTTAATGGGTCCAGGTATGACATCTACTGTACTGGTTCAGGTATGACATCTACTGGTTGAGATTGAAGTAGTACTGGCTGAAGCTCACAAGCCCCAATATCTCCCGGGGAGATATTTCGGGAATCCCTCTCTTGGAAGAAGAGTGGTATAAACTTGGGTCTCCCACGCCAAGGGGAGTCGTGGCACAGGAGGTATAGAGCAGGCATCTTGGAACTGGAAGGTTCCTGGTTCCAATCCATGGTACCTTCTTGTGTCATGTAGGGCTGTCACGATTACGCATTTAAGTTGACGATTAATTGTCACTCAACTAATTGAGATTAACATTTAATTGTGGTTGAAATTGAACATTGGAACATATGAAGCCTTTTAGGCTTCGTAATCAAAAATTGCACAGGGCCGATATGACAAATAACTGAAATATACAAATAAATTATAGATATAAAAAAGCTTAAAACACGTTACTTTGTGACGCGTTGTAAGCTTGTCGATCTGCTATTTCTGCTTTTTTTATATTTGAAAATCCGTGAAAATTTTTCATAATGGGAAAGATTATGACGATTATGCAAAAATAATTGCGATTATCTCAAATAGTTGCGATTTAGACGATTATGTCATAATTGTGACAGGTCTAGTGTCATGTTGAAGGGCCATTGAGCAAGACACTGAAGGCCTGTTCTGCTCCCACTGAGCAGGCAGGAAATATGCTGTATACGTGCAGGCCAGCTACCAGTTATACAAAGAAATGGTATAATTTGTATACTTCTTGACTTTAGACAGATGACAATTGGAGGCAATTATCTGAGCTGCTATTTGAGGAGACCCTTCTGACTTTGGGAGAACCCATTCTTGAACGCACACTGTGACCCCATGCTGTTTTTGAGCAGTGGGAGATTCAGAAAAGAGTCCTTTGCACTTTATGATAAAGGATAAGCTGTATCGATTTCAGTGTTACACTTGTTCTGGACAGACTGCCAGGATAGTGTGTACAGAACATTAAAAAAAGAATCAAAATCCAGTACTGTATATTATTGAATAAAATGTAATTACAACTGTAATAACTGGATGGTAGAGTATATTAAATCTATGTAAGGAAGTATTCGCACAATCCACGTCATTCGGATGCAGGTGTGTTGGACAACGAAAACCGAAGCAAACTTGAAAAATATATTTTCATGAACAAAAACTCCCGCACACTGCTCTTGCTCAGCAGCCTCTGCTTTTATTTAAATTGACAGACGTTTCTGTCCCACTGGGCCTTCCTCAAGAGTAAGACACTCTTGATGAAGGTCCAGAGAGACCGAAACGTCTGTTCAAGTTTGCTTCAGAGTATATTAAATACAATATACTGTAACTAGTACATCTGTATGGTAGATTATGTTAATACAACATGTTGCGCCGTGACGCGTGAGCTTGTAGATCTGATATTTCCAAATATTCTGGAAAACGTATGATATTTTTTTACGTGGACGATTTTTGATGGTTCCCAGCCTTACTCATCTGCAAAGAGAAAAGCCTGGTCACAACCAATTGCAGAGAGTATCTATAGGGGCGGGACTTCCGTCGTGCGTATTTCTCCCGGAAACAATATTTTTCGTCCAATCACAACACTCGTTTCATTCACAGAGAATGTAAACAGATTTGTAAAGCGTCAACGTAATTTCCTTGGGCGGTACTTCCGCCAAATTCCGGTACTTCCGTTTAGACACTCAACCGGCTAGGTCTTGCCCAGCGTGAGCTATGTGTAAGTTCAATCGTTTAATGGTGGAACCCCCTCAAGGACCCCTGGGGTCACTGTACCCCACTTTGAGAACCACTGACTTAGACAAGTTTGGGTGTAAAGTCATTTTAACGAGTGGCCAATCAGATCTGATCGAAGATAGAGTTCCATTGCCATGGTTACCGTACACAGTAGCTTCTTGGCTGGCATGAGCCTCTTGGCATCGTAGCACGTCGCTGTAAACTAGATCGATATTTAAATATCATATCAATAAATCTGGACTCTACTAGATTACTGTGATGCAAAATGGCCTGTAATTAATGAAAACATGATGTGTAATTACAGTTGTTGAGTGTAATTATGTGACTGTGACTTACACCTACCCTAGGGCATGTGTAACCATATGTAGGCTAGTTGTTGCTTAGAATTACATTGTAAATAACAACTGCTGTTATTTTATTAATGCTTAAATCACATCTTAGTAGTAAGAATTGAAATCGATTAGTTCTAACTAGGGATGGCCGTAACTGGTTAATTAACCGATAAGATTAAAGTATACTTTTTTGAATGGACGAATGTCTGTGAATCACTCACTCACCCGGCGCTAGGACAGCATTTGCGGTTGTGAAACTGTTGAGCCCATTATAGGCTCTGAGCTGTATAGCCAAATGTGGGTAAACATAGTCTTCGGTGAGTAAATTAAGAAGACTATCCACCACTATTAACGGTTACCGGTTAAATGGTTAACCGTGAACATCCCTAGTTCTAGCTAGGCTAAATTTGAACTTAACACATAGCTGGTGCAACCGGCTGCAGATGCCCAATATGTCCTTGGCCAGGGGCTGATTCCCCTTTTGGGCAAGCGGTGGATCTTTGGTTAAGCGGTGGGTCTTTGGTTTTCCATGCAGGAGAGCCGAGTTCGAATCCAGGTGGTAACACTGGGGTGTGTGTCTGTGCGTGCGTGCCTGCGTGTGTGTGTGTGTGTTTGCATGAGTGTATATACAGTATGTGTGTCTGCACGGCACTAGGATGGCCCACGTTCTAATAAATCTGTGTGTACTGTTTGTGTGTGTGTGTTTGCGTGCGCAGTGCGCCACGTGCGGAAGGACGAGCGCAAGTACTACGAGGAGCTACTGAAGTACAGCCGTGAGCATCTGATGCTGTACCCGTACCACCTGTCTGACATCATGGTCAAAGGACTGCGCGTCACGCCCTTCTCCTATTACATAGGAATCATGGAGGTAAGCACTCTGTAAAAACATTTGTGTTCATTTAACTCTGAGAGTGTACAAATGGAGCCTTACAGGTCCATTTGGTTCCTAACTATCATATAGGAATCGTGGAGGTAAGCAGGGTGCTACAGGGGATTTAGGCACCAGCGAGACTAAACGTCAGAAAAACATGCCACAAAGGCATAATGTAGTTGTGTATTCCCTCATGTACATGACACCAACCCGTCACACGGGTTGGTGTCATGTACATGCAAGATATTGCAAGATATTAACATGCAATATATTAATATCGCAAAAGGGAATGATATGAACGCTCACCCTGTATGTACAGCCAAAGCCAGCCAATGACAAACAGCCCTTCACACTCCGAGTGTTTTAATAGCTCGTTTCAAGTTCAGCCCTTCCAACCCCTCTTTACCTGCACATCACGTAGAAAAAAGCTCCAGACAAAACCTCTGGCACAGGCGGGCATGTGCATGAGGCGAGCACAACCGCCAAACAGCGTCAAACAACCAAACAACGTCAAACAACCAAACACTGTGTGAAAAGACTTGCCGTAAGCATCTTACCAAATGATTCTGTATGAGTTTTGAGCATTTTTTTGAAAAATGCCTTGTTTTTACTGTTCCTACACTTAAAATATGTAACAAGTGTAGTAGTCGCCGTGTTACTATTGAGATATTTGGCATAAAATAATGAGGTTTTGTCAGGATGTTTGTCTATATCGTGCACTATATGGACAAGTGAAACAAGTGTACTACATTAGTGATTCTCCACCTGTTTAATTTCACCCCCAGTTTGAAATGCATTAGGCCTTGAACCCCCAAATTATATGATTTGATGTCTCTGGGAACCCAAGCTACACTGTAAAAGCCTCAGTGTTAATTTAACTCTGAGAGTGTGCAAATTTAATTTGTAAACACTCAGAGTTGAACTTAAAGAGCAGGGCGGAGGTGCTATGTCTTCCCGGTGGGGGCTCCTCACTGGCAAGTGAGCCAGTAGGGTACACAGAAATGTGTGAGGAGGATTTATTGGCATAATGACTAAGTTGGGAGGAAAAAGAGGGTAAAATTTTTTATTGGCTCCTCTAAAAAAAAAGAAGAAAAAAATATATATGTCAAATTGTCTTAACTGTATGAGAAATAGATTCATACTATATTAGAGTTGTTTAGATATCGATTTCAGTATGGGAAATGCCGCCGATACCGCTTAAAATTGATTGGCTATGGGCGAGTATGTGAGTCTATGCAATGATCTGATATCATGTAATTTATCATAATGATGATTGTGACAGGCAAACGACAACGACACGTGCAGTGATAGATAGCAGAGAGTGTAGCGTTAGTCAGAGCTTGTAAAATGTCCGTCAAAATGGCATTCATTCTCTGGATTCTTCTTTTGTCTTTTTTTTCTCCTCCCAAACTGGTATCGGATATGTACTCTTATCAACCCGATTTGCACGTTCATGTGTCGTTAATGGGGGGAAAATGGTATTGGAACATTTCTACACAGTGCTGATATTGAAACATATCGCTATTGTAATGTCAAGTGAATTGAATTATAGCTGAAATCAAACCACACATCATTTGACTGGGGGTCCGGTCCCCCTGAACCCCCTCAATACAAAGCTTCATATTTTGTTGAGCATATACAGAATCACTGTTGGATGAAATTGGAGCCATGACCTGTGTTTTGGCATCCGACCATTAGAGTGATGGCAGTTCAAGGCTGACAGAGGGAGATGAATGCTAATTTGTGTAGTTTCAGGCCAAAACTAAAGGCCATCCCATAATATATGCAGTAGAACGTATATTATGTGTATTATCTGTCTTACGTATGTCAGTTCAGCCTAAAGGTGGAAGGGTGACAAGGGTCTCTATGCAAAGGTTAAAATGTAATTTATATAGCATGTTATTTAGACAGATGCTGCTAGGTTCATTGTTTATGGTATCCTATGGTTTCAGATTATTATTATTTTGATAGTACATTGTTTAGACTGATGCTAGGTTCTTGGCTTACCTGTGATCCTTGTTTACTGAGGCACTACACTATCTCTCTGAATTTTATGTATGTGCTTACCTTGCTTATTGTAAGTCGCTCTGGATAAGAGTGTCTGCTAAATGCCTAAATTGTAATTGCCTCTCTCGGCTTAGTGAGAGGCAATTACATACAGTTATCTTTCCCAGTTTTCATTTTTTCGTAACACTGTATTGTGATGGATAGGCAGTCTCAGTTGTGTGTAGCCTTGCATACTATACTCAGAATTAACTTTATTGTCACATCACAGGTTTATAGGTGTAGGTGTTTTTGTGCAATTTCCATTGTTTTTGTTATTTCCATAAAAAGAGAACGAGAAGAAGAAGAGGGGGGCAGAGGCAGCATACTCAGATACTCAATTACAATGCAATTAGCAATACCACAATGTAGCCAATTAAACAACTAACTCTGGAGCATGATCCAGTGTGTGGACTTTATTGTTTTAAAACATTTGAATACAGGACTTAAAAGTAAAAAGTTTACAAGGTATTGGTTTCCACCAAAGGAAGTGATGTTTCGAGCCTCACCGGCTCTTCATCAGACGGTGAGGCTCGAAACATCACGTCCTTGGTGGAAACCAATACATTTGACAAATGTCTTCTAAATTATAACAGTTTTCTGAAAAACCTATGTTGCTATATCACAATATCAGTGGTGTTCAAACCTTTTCATGTCAAGGACCCCCAAAACTTTATGTAGGCTATTTGGCCGCGGACCCCATCTCAAAATATTTTGTTCCAGGGACCCCCAGAAGCGAAGATTTGAGTTAAAAATGTTCACTTTAAAAATATATTTATAGGCCTATTCAAAGATTTGCACACATTTTCAAGATGTTTGAATAGACAACTAAAATCTAAAATGACACAGATGCTTTCCCGGTTTTAACGGATTCAACTTTGGAGCATGATCCAGTGTGCAGACTTTATTGTTTTGGGATTCTGACCTCTGCCCGGCACCTGGTATTTTAGTGAGTTTACAGTATGTGTGTGCTTTAGTGTTTGTTTCTGTATATATATTATAGTACAAAAGTAATGGCATCAAAATATACTTAAATAAAAGTACTCGTTAATTATGCAAAATGGTCCTTTTTATGATCATATTATTGGAATGTACCGTAATTAGAAATGCATTAATGTGTTTATCATGTCTTTAATCTTTAATGTTGCAGCTGGTAAAGGTTGGGCTGATTTGAATTACTTTATGTGCTGCTCGGTAGCTTAAAGTGGCACTATGCAACTTTTCTTTAAATTAATAAAATGTAATTTTGTCCAATGTGTATGGTAGAGTATGTTAATACAATATTACTTATACAATTGGGGTGGTTGTATTTGGTCTCCAAAACAAAATACAATCAAAATGTACTCTGTCAAGTACATTATTGAAAAACAAAAGCATGCCACTGTGTTGTGGCTATATTTTCTCCCCCGGGCGTTCCTCCATTCTTCTTAGTCTGGATAGAATCCATACTCTGTCAGAAATGGAGCATTCAGGTTAAATACAAGGCATGGATGATGTGTGACACAGTAACAACAGCACAGAACATCGCCCCACCGGTGTGTCTCAGGACATGGTTTCGTTCGGCCACTAGGTGTCACTAAATGCTCACTGAACCCTCATGTGTTGACTCAGCCTGGAGTCAGTGTTTCAGGAATCAGGATTAACTATCCCTTTTTTTTTTAGATTCTTCCAAAAAAAAATCTAAATAATACAAGAAATTCTATAAAATAAAATAAAAAAACTTTCAGAAGTAGTGAAAATAGTACCGGGACCTGCTATTTTCACTACTTCTTAAAGGTTTTTTAAATGTATAGAATGTATTTTATTTTTACATCAAATTTCTCTTTTGTGTCTTGAGCTAAAAAGTTTGGGAACCAATGCTCCAAAGAGTGTACAAATGGAACCAAATAGACTCCTACAGGCCCATTTGGTTCCATATGTGCACTCTTTGGAGTTAGCATGTGCCTGTGTGACTGTCTATCTGTGTGTATGTGTGTGTGTGTGTGTGTGTGTGTGCGTGCGCGTGTGTGCGCACGCGACGTGCGTAAATGTTGTAGGCATAGTCATTTTAATAAAGCTTCCTTTTTTAGTCTCCTTTTGTCTATTTCATTGATTGATTTATTGATTATACTTTATTGTAGCTTTGCATCACCAGTAGCACCATTTGTAACACCAAAGACAAAAGAACAAACAAAATGCATACATTTAATAGAACATTACAATCAATGAGGCCCTTCAATGTACTATTTGGTCTGGGATTGATTACTATTATTTCTTTAAAGCTGCACTTTACCTGTTTTCCTGCACTGACATTTTTACCATTGAGCTAATAGAGTCTGCCTGCTTGCTCAGGGGATAAAATGAACTTGACCTTCAGGTCAAAATTCACGTCAGTTCCTGTGTCTAGGTGAGACATGACCTTTGACACAATCTAATGTCTCAATAGAAGAGCAGTTAGACAAAATACAACCACCCCAATTGTCTAAATGATATTGTAACATACTCTACCATACAGATTGGCCAAAATTACATTTTATTCATAAGAAAAAAGTTACATAGTGCCGCTTTAACTTCAGGGTCGACTGGTGCACAAAAGAGTGTCTCTGTACAACCTTCTTAAATCGTGGAACCTGTGTTTGCTGATAACATATTCACTGTTCAGAACATGGTTGTAGATCCTGGCTGATGTCATATTTATGGGTCCGATGCTGAGAGTCCTAGACCATTGAGTACTGATGTTTTGACTGATATTTTGTATCATGAATATCCAATCATCCCCAAATTGGAATCGCATGTTGAGGGGCCACTATAGAGCACACCTCCAAAAGCACTTTCTTCTGCCTATAGGATGTGCCACAAATGCGAAAACCTGAACCGTATGTCGTTGCTTCTTGTCCGCAGCTTCTTGTCCTGTCCGTAGGCCTGTCACAATTATTACATAACGGCCTAATCGTGATTATTTTAGATAATCGCAATTATTTTGTAGAATTGTCGTAATTGTTTCCATGTTATTTATTTTTTTACATTTTCAAAGATGCTCACAATGCGACGCGTTGTGAGCTTGTAGATCAGCTATTTCCACTTTTCTGAAAGTATACAATTATGAAATAATTTAATTTGTGTTCATTATTAAATTATAACATTTTTATTCATATGTTCAATGTCAAAACCTAAATTAAATCATGAATCATAAATTATTTGTATGACAATTAATCGTCAAATAAACGTGACAGCCCTACTGGGTAGACCACCCAGCCTGGCGAAGACCTGGCGCACCTTTCTAGTTATTCCATAGTTGTCATTCTTGGTGCGGACGGCCCTTTGAATGTGGTTAATCAAAGGCGGAGGAATGTACTGTAGCACCGGCAGGGCCCCAGAGAAGAAATTGTTTTCATTCTCCCTCTCTCTCTCTTTCTCTCTCTCTCCTCCTGCAGGACATTATGAACAGTGAGAAGAGTTATGACTCCCTGCCCAACTTCACCGCTGCTGATTGTGAGTTCCCTCGCAGTTCCCTGCCTTTTCCACAGTCATTATTTTGTAAAGGCCTGTCAGAATGCAAATACGACGGAGCAATCACTGTGAAGTGCTGCAGAGCTGTAACTCCCCCCGCAGGACGCTTTGACCTTAGCACACTTTCATCTACAAGCTTAAAGCAATCTTTGGCTTTTTGCAGAACCTTTGCAAAGTCTGGCATGCATTATCCACGCACGCATTCCGGACACGCACGGCCCAGCATTGGCCTTCCAATAATGTAATGACTGATTTAGCAGTTATTTAGCGGCTGCTAGTCAGTTATTGGCCTACCCCCCACATAGGTGGCCTACCCCCCACATAGGTAGACCAATCACGGCTCATACTGCTAGGTACATGACATCACGGAACAGAAACTTTTTTAATCCGCCCGTTGTACCTCACTGCGGCAGAGAACGAACAGACGTTCCACGAAACCGCACTCAATCTAAAGACTCGTTCAAGTGTACACCTAGCAACGAGCTATCGATAGCTAGAGGTTGGACAGGGTGGCCACGCCTTTATAAGACTCTTTGTCTTGTTTAAAGGGGGTGTAGGCTAAGTGATATGTTTTGTTAAAAGGTTAAAACTCTACGTTCTGATAGTAATCATTGCTATGGAATGTTTGTTCACTAACAGGGGTCTCCCCATCTGTCCAGCTCTTTATTAACGGAAAATACATTTTCAGGTCGGGATTTTATCGAATCAGGCAAAGATCATTTACCAACTTACATTTTGTAGTGTTCCAGATCAAAATGTGCCTGCAATTGTTTGGTTTTGTTTCATCAATTCCAATTTCACTTGTTTATCCTGTACCCTGTATGAGCTATCTCTCCTGATTGAATAAATTGGTATCCCGACCTGAAAACGTATTTTTTCCCTATTTCTGAATGAGCACCATCGCAATGATCAGAGATATAGCAATGATTGCTATCAGAGATAGATACATCTAACACTTATTTATTAAATAAAACAACAACAACAATATGACTTGCTACCCCTTTAATTATCCTTTCACTATTTTGGAAACTGTATTTTAAACACGCAGCTTCTGCAAGCTAAGTTGGATGATTATATAATGTTTGTTCATGTCCTTTGCCACTCTTTTCCAGGATGCGTGCTTCATTGCCAGTTGGTATTTTAGATGAAAAGCCAGAATGCTAGTGTTGAACACTCATCCCAGAGGCAGCTCATGTCACAGTGAGCGTGCTGCAAATATAAAATGTGTCGCCGTTGGTATAATGTCTAGCATATGGCTTCGTGATTTAAAGGTATAGTCTTTGTACTGCAGCCAAAATGCCCCAGCACATTGGTTTTAGAGATATTGAATGCAGAAATCTTCTAGTGTTTATTGGCAATATTGGCGCAAGGCACTGAGCCTAAAAACATTTCTCTTGCAAATTACACACAGCATCTCCAAAACCATTTCCCAAGATGCTTTTACAATGAAGTTTACCACATAGGAGGACAGTAATCTGTCACCGAAATGGTTTTCAGCCCCAGTGGCTTACACTAGCAGTCCTAATATGTCCTGCTTATCTCACTAGCAAAAACAAGGTTGCAAACGCTCCGACTATCAAAGCGGCTTAAAAAATAAAAATGAAAGTTAGGCTACTTTTTTAAGGTAAGTAGCTGATGCGCTCCCATCATCTTTAAAAAGGGAACTGATTTCCTCTAGAAAAGTGTCGTTCTCAACCTTTTCTGGATCAGGGCCCACTTGAAAATCTCAATATGACCACTTAACACGGCTGCCATGTTTAGTGGTGAAATGGGTGGGCTGCGTGCATTTTCAGAGCATGTTTATTTTAATGATCAATCAATCGATTGTGTTCCGGCTTGGATCAATGAAACCATTAAAGTATTCTTTTTTTATTTTTTTACTCGTGATAACTCGAGAGTTAAAAGTCCTTAAGTTGTCACTTCACTGTCATCTGGGGACCCCCCCAAAATCATGTGGGGACCCCCCTGGGAGTCCCAACCCACAGGTTGGGAACGGCTGCTCTAGAGACTGTTGCAGTAGTATTGCGTCAGAGCTGAAAGGCAGGCCCTGCCGCGGGGTTCCGTGACTTTTGTGCTTGTCAGGTGAGACGGGCCTTGGCAGGGGCTGGGGACTGAGTGAGGCCTGGCAGATTAAGGCTGCCAGCGAGCTGTCACTGCCTGTCCTGCAGGGAGCGCTGTCTCCTCTAATCCTCCTGGAGGGCATGGAAGTTTGTCATGCAGAAGTGGGCGAGAGGGAGGAAGTGTGAGAGAGAGAGAGAGAGAGAGAGGGAGAGAGACCCATTTTTAGGCCCTGGAACCATTTATATGGGTCGTGAGAAAATATCCCCTTTTTTATGTTTCGTATATACAGTATTTATATATTTGTATTTTTATATCAAAAGGTTTTCTAAAATAAATACACATATCACATTTTTCTAAATAATTTCAAACATAAAACAATTTAATAAATGAACAAAGAATGAATTTAGCAAATCTACAAGCTACAAGGATCTCATTTTGGTCCCGGAGAGACTGAAAAGGTTGATTAACGTGTTGTTAGATGGATGGCGTTTGTGTTTGTGTGTCTTGGCAGAGTGCCCAGCTTG
This sequence comes from Gymnoscopelus braueri, assembly GCF_963280865.1. Taxonomy (NCBI): domain Eukaryota; kingdom Metazoa; phylum Chordata; class Actinopteri; order Myctophiformes; family Myctophidae; genus Gymnoscopelus; species Gymnoscopelus braueri. Next base: position 23,357,002 of record NC_137613.1, on the reverse strand, counting down.
TTTTTGTTATGTCCCCTATGCTGTGTCCCCACTGCTGTGTCCCCTCTGCTGTCCCTGACCCCAGAGAGCCTCTAGTGAACCTCCTCCACAGCACAGTGACACTATTTTGTGTGTAGTCATTTTGTCATGCAAAGCTTAACTCAAAACGTAAATGGAGAGAGTATGTTTGCATGTGTCTGCATAGACGCACGCACGCACGCACAAATAAACACACACACACATAGCTGTTTACAGACACACATTTAAATCCCCATAAGGCCTCTTGGTGCACTTTAGCAGAAGTGTGTGTGTGTGTGTGTGTGTGTGTGTGTGTGTGTGTGTGTGTGTGTGTGTGTGTGTGTGTGTGTGTGTGTGTGTGTGTGTGTGTGTGTGTGTGTGTGTGTGTGTGTGTGTGTGTGTGTGTGTGTGTGTGTGTGTGTGTGTGTGCAGAGACACATACAAACATACTCTCTCCATTTAAGTGCGTGCGTGTGTGCGTGCACGTAAGTACTGCCACTGCAGAGTGGCAATGAGTCACTCACAGCGCTCAAAAGGCTCCTTCCTGGGTGGAAATAGCTCTCCAGTACGAGGCTGGAAATATTCTGGGAACCAATTTGCACAACTTCTCCCCTCTCACTCTGACTCTCTCTCCCAATTTCTTGAAGAGCTCTTCAGACCAGTAATTGAAAAAAAACAAAAAAAAAAAAACGCTTGAGACATTTACTTGAGTCATTTCTCTCCCATCATGCCTTAGGTCTGAGGCTGCTGGGTATCGGGAGGAACCAGTACATCGACCTGATGAACCAGTGCAGGTCCTCCAAAGTGAGACATCTTCTTTTCGTCTTAAGGAGCAGTGCTTCTCAAACATTTTCATGTCAATAACCTCCAAATTGATATGTATTAGGTCATGGACTCCCATCTGAAATGTTAAAAATCTCTTTTTGTTAAAGGAGTAGTTCACACAAAAAATTACTTATTTTCTATCAATTATACACCCCATGAAGCCTTGAATTCATGGAGATTTTTGTTGTTTTTGTCGCATTCCTGAGCCAATAATTTGATGACCCAGTGATGGGTCATGGGGTGTGTAATTGATAGAAAATAAGTAATAATTTGATGACCCAGTAATGGGTCATGGGGTGTGTAATTGATAGAAAATAAGATTTTTTTTGTGTGTGAACTTCTCCTTTAAGCTCTCCATGATAACATTTTTTAACATATTGGTGCCTTTTCTCCTGACTCATGCTTCGTTGTATGATTGTGGCACATATTAGAAATAACCGATCTACAAGCTCACAACGCCTCATGAGCGTTTTCAGGTCGTGACAGCGTCGTACTACTTACAGTAGTATGAATTAACACATTAAGACCCGATTCTACAAATGCCTTCTAAATCAGTCGTTCTCACACTTTCGAGATTTTTCAGCAAGGTTCAAGAATAGCAGATGAGCAAGCTCGCAGCACGGCACGAAGTGACGTGCTGCGAGCTATATCTGCCATCTTTGACTAGCCAACGCTAAAATCTAAAATGACACCAGATGCTTTCCCGGTTTTAATGCGTTAAGCGCAACATGGGGGTTCTAATGTCTGTCTGTGTGTGTGTGTGTGTGTGTGTCCCACCCTTCCTCCTGGCAGAAATTCTTCCGCAGGAAATCGGCGCGGGACCTTCTGCCCTCCAAGCCGGTGGAGATCTCGGTTGAACCCTGGTGGGTCGCTCAATCAGGCTACATCACAGAGGACGACATCAGGGTGAGAGAGACCGCCATCATTTTCTCTGTCCTATGATTTTTTTTTTCTTTTTCCTATGATAAATGTGTCTGGAAAAACTGCAGAATGGGCAGAATGTTTTGGGGTAATAATATTGCCCCAAAACATTCTGCCCATTCTGCAGTTTTTCCATATTATGTTGCCAGCCCAAAATATTACAAACACAATTATTAGTGTCAATGATATTGGGAGCAAAGAACACAGACCAGATCATAATATTTTATTGTGGGAACTAATGTTGCGATAAATGATACAACCTTATTGCTCTGGAAAAGCAAAAAAGAGGCTAGTGAAAGGTTACGGCACATGACTCATGAGTCATTATGCCGTATTTCAACTCTGGGCGTTGCAGTTCTGCTGTCGAGAGATCTTTCATCATTTCTCATTTCTTTTGAGCATTTTTCACCGTTGTTCCTTAACTGACTTTGACTGTCACAAATGAATTGTACAAAGTGCTACCATTCATCTTTATTTAACCACTTAAGTTAAACCCCAGTATCCGTGTTGTGGGGAAAGCTTTCGCAGGAAAATAGCAGATCGACAAGCTCACAACGCCTCGCCCTGCGACGCCTTGTGAGCTTGTCAATCAGCTATTTTCAGCGAAAGCTTTCCCCACAATAACAGAAAATACACTAGTATAGAGCCCTGAGGGACTCAACCATATAAGGTTTAAGTGACGTACCCGAACCCTAATGAGGCCATGAAATTCGTTCTATGATCCGATTGGCTCTTTTTTTATGACGTATACCTTTATTCAGAAATATGGCACACATGCCACCCCCCCATCTTTTAAAGACAAACAAACACCAAACAAAATCACAGAACACAATCAACACATCGATATTACAGAACCGACCCGCACATTTCAACCGACCCGAACTATTCCTTTAATTTTTGTCTGGCAAGGAAGTCTGTTTATGATTCTCCAGCAGTGATATCTTTGTGCAGCGAACGAACGCTGCATACAGACAAGGAAGAGACGAAAGAGAGTGAAAGTCATTGACGGATGACACACTTCAAAGGTCACATGAATATGTGTATGTTTGTCATTTTGTAGTTCGGAGGAGTTCTGAACGAAGTGTCATTGAAATTGCGAGGACCGACGTGCAGCAATACAGCAGTTTAATTAGTTCTGCCACGGTTGAATACATACAGTATGGCAGAGACGCCTTAAGGCGGTGAACAGTTTAACAGCATATTACCGGGAAAATCATATCACCTTTTACACGAGAACATGAATAAATCTTGTCGCCTCCCCTTACTTTTGTGCATTACTGATGTACAAATCAAGTGACTGAAGGGCATATAGGCTGGCAAGATTTCTGATGTTTTTTTTTTTCTAATGTGTTTTGGCTTCACTAGATGGAGAGTAAAAGGAGAAGGGCTATGGGGTGGGGTGATGTGCAATATGAATTTGAGACATTCTCCCCCGGTGCATCGGGTCTGCGCGGCACTCACAGTTAACGAATGATGTTTTTCGACCTACAGAATTTCTACCCAATGCATTTTGTCTAGTAGTACATGCCCCTGCCCCGTCCTCCTCTGTTCAAGGTGCTTGATATACAAACATAGATGTTCACACGCACGCACGCACATGCACGCACATGCACGCACATGCACACATACACTACGACAGCATTGAAAATATCTGGAAAATTGGAGATCTCAATGCGTGATCTGAACCTGAATCTTTTCCTAATTATAATCGTACATCTGAAATTCATATTTAACCTTAAAACAACCATTTATCTTATGAGGAGCAGGAAAATGTTCCTCACACAATGTCTATTTCTCAAATTCCACTATGTGTGGACATTTGGCCCTCACAAGTATAGTAGCAAGCGCGCGCGCGCACGCACACACACACACACACACACACACACACACACACACACACACACACACACACACACACACACACACACACACACACACACACACACACACACACACACACACACAATCTTATTGTGTGCTATATGATTGCAGATCTGTTCCCCGGCAGAGAAGAAGACCATTGATAAGATGATAGACTCGGGTCCCCAGCTGGCTGGTTCAATGGAGTACAACGTAGTCCTCAGTGAGTGTTCAGCACTTCCTGTTTCCTGTTGGTAGCAAAAATCGTATATGGTTCAGTCTGAGCGTTGACGCTGGTGCCTTTAACCCAAGTGCTTTAACAAAACACTTCTTCAATGGACCAAGAAGTGAACCGACAGAAAAGGGACTGTTTTCTTTTAGGGTTCACAATGTCAGTTTATTTGAAAGAGGATTCTGCTCTTTCTGGTCAACTTTAGATCTTATTGGGCCTCTTTCTGTTCACACTATAGTACATTTTTGGGGTTGGCACAGCAGGCGATCTATGTACAGCAACCATAGAGGGCTAACATACAATGGCAAAGGGCAAAATTAACCTGGAGTGTTCACAATGCACAGGTTAAGCGAGCCACTACACAGACTAGAAGCAAGCTGTATAGTGTGAAACTGCAATGCTGATGCAACTCCAACAGGGACGTAGAGCTCAGCATTGACGCTGATGGCATTGTAGTGATTTGAGATCTTTTCATTTGCTCAAGCAAGCAAATATCCAGGCCCTAGAAAGGACCCCTAGAGCCTTATCCAGTCAGTGAGTTTTGTGTTGATTGTACTTTTGCTCTGATCTGATCAGTTTGTATTGTGCACTATGGCGTTCTGTAGCAATAATATTAACAAACATTTTCAGTCTATTGCTGGATGGGTTGGATGGGGAAACTCTATTTTTGTTAGGGAGTGGTGAAGGCCATGATGGATTGCACATCTGTCCTTTTAACAGTTTTTTTGGTTTATCATGGTCATGTTGTTGTTTGATCTAATGTGCTGTTTCATCTTCCAGGTTTATACAACCGTGGATACATCTACTTAGATGTGCCCATATCTGATGACAGCTGCATCTCAGGTGAGAGTGCTTGTGTACACTGGTACATTGCATGAGCTTGTACATTGGCCTTTTAGTTGAATAGTTGAAGTATAACAAAGGCCTTAAGTGTTTTATTTTGTAATCTGCCCACAGTGCCCCCACTGGAAGGATTCGTCATGAACCGGGTGCAGGGGGATTATTTTGAAACGCTCCTCTACAAGATCTTTGTGTCCATCGATGAGCAGACCAACGTATCGGAGGTAGACTTCAGAAGCGTTTATGTCAACAGCATGACGTGAATGTCTTTGAACATCACGTTTTTTTTTGTGTCTGACTACATTTGTCTTCATAGAACATTTTAGCAGCTGTTGACCATCTCTCCTCTTTCTGTCTCTCAGCTGGCCAACGTCCTGGAGATTGACTTGGGTTTGGTGAAGGTGTGTATCAACCCAGAACATTAATTTATACGTGGACCAACAACCTCCAGCTCCAGTACATACTAGCGTCATGCGGGAGTGTACTTGTACATGATAGCGGGGGGGTTTGTTCCTGAACATCAAGCCGCTTCACGCTACAGAAACAGGAGATAGGCTCCTCACCTATGGGTGACATGGCTCGGGAGCCGTTGGTTCCCAAGACTATACATACGGAAGATACATACTCGTGAAATGCTGTTTCATCTGGACTTTAAAGGGAAATTTAGCCTGTTCTGATGTCAGGAGATTATTTATAATGTGGAAAAAAAGACCCTATGTCTTGTTTGTATTTTCACCATGAAAAAAATTACGCCCGTCACATAATGCAAAACGATGTACTAAAGTTTCCCTTTAAGTCTGACCTAGTTTGTTCCCCAGCTCCTATTTAGACACATAGCCAGACCTGGCCTTTGACTGTGAAAATTTGTCTGAATTCTCTCATCCGCTGCTGAAAGGCAGCGCTGAGCGCTGACTCGTGGAGAGAGAGAGAGAACACCCAGACCACTTGAGACTGATTGAGATGTCTGAGAAGCTCCTCTCTGTGCAGAACTTTCCCCCCGCTGCTGTGAACCGAATCAAACTTTCTCCATTATAGTGGGCTGACCTTGGGTTGGGTTCCACCTCGTCGCTTTTTCGAAACTCCTTTATTTCTTTTTTTTTTTTACACAGAAGAGGCTTTTTTAAGCGTCGAACTTGAGCATGCATTTATTAGAGTACCAAAGGGCAGAAAGCAATCAAGTCTGCTACGCTTCTTCAGACCACCCCCACCTTCCCCACCAAAGATTGGATGAAAGGGGCGAGTTAATGCATGAATAAATTAGCGTAACTAAAAGATTAAGAACAAAGTAGCCGGTCAGACAAAAAAAATCTGTTATCAATCATGTTCTATAGCTGCTGTGGCGCTTTCAAGAAAGCATTAGTCTTATTTATCCGCTTTATTAATCCTGTTCTGCGGAACCACTCGAGTACATACAGTACAGTTGCTTCTTAAGCATTTTCTATCAAGGACCCCCAAATTGAAGTTTTAATTTAGCTGTTTGCAACTCAGAGAGTGTGCACATGGAACCAAATGGACCCTTACTGGGTCCATTTGGTTCCATATGCACACTCTCTGGGTTAAATCAACACTGAGGATTTGACTGTGCAGGGGCAAAAGCCAAAGTGGGGGTGGATGACTGTGTTTCCCTGCTCTGTCCAATCAGAATGCAGTGTCTATGTACTGTCGTCTGGGCTTTGCCGTGAAGAAGGGCCAGGCGTTCAGCTCTGACCAGCTCCATCCCACCTGGAAGAGCGCCCCCTCTGTCAACAGACTCAGGTATGTGATATGTCTAGCCATCCTCTAAAATCACTGCGTCCATATCCATCCATCCATCCATCCATCTCGAGCCAGACTGTTGACTCACACAATTTTCAAATGCTTCCGTAACCGTAATACAGTCTGTGCAAAGGAAGCACTGAAAATGATCTGGGAGTAAAGCGGATGCTCCGCCTCCCCCTTGTTTCCGTTTCATCTTTGCAGTCACGTCAGTTTGATCTACTGTAAATCAAATTAGTCAAAGCATATATAGCTTGCTGCTTAGCAGAAATGAAAATGCTAAAATATTTGTTTAAATATTTTTTGGGGAACGGAAATTGCGAACATATGACAGTTTCGGGGGGTGTAAGACTCTATATAGCATTCAGAGATTGTGTTATAGTTGTCCGGCTACACGATACTACCCACCCACTGAAAGCACCAAGTTGTAATTGCTAAATAGTGCCACCTACAAGGGCTGATATCTGCTGTAATTTATGCCTTTATTATGATTGAATCTACAAGCTTATTGATCATATATGTTTTATTATCCTTTAAGAAAGCATTTACTGGAGTTTTCATTTTTCATTTATTTCATGTTCACATTTTCCTAGCTGTTCCCATCATGCTGATCGGAAATTTCACGTCTTTAAAAGCTGCAATTCTTAACTATTCGAACCCGGGTCTCCGTTCATGAAAGACGGAAACCCCGCTTGACCTGGGGGAGATACCGTGCTTATGAGCTTCAGGCAGTACTAACTTGTCAACCTGTAGGTGTCCTACCCACTGCAGATGTAACTGCTAGTTATATTGTACATACTCTCATACTCTCACATACAGATGCACTAGTTATATTGTATTAACATACTCTACCATACAGATGTACTAGTTATATTGTATTAACATACTCTACCATACAAATGCACTAGTTATATTGTTAACATCTACCATACAAATTGGTTAAAATAACATTTTATTCATTAAAATAAGTTTTGGATTGCAGCTTTAAATGTTAAGTTTCACTGCACAGTTGTCAAATACAATGCGGCCCAAACCGGAGGAAGCCAGCGCAGTACATACCGGGGGCCCCCTGCACATACACAAACAAACACAACCTCCCGACCTCGCCTGGCCATTACTCAAGCATAAAACATGAGATAACATTTTCTTTCATTAAACTCGAGGGGGGGAAAGTCAAGTCATTACAGGAACCAAGTAACAGAATAAAGATAAGATACAAGTCGGGCAGCGGCGTCAGCACAAGTTTAACAAACAGGAAGAAAACTGCCTTGTACAATAAATACAGTGTGGAATTAATATATTCCATGTACTGTATACACATACACAAACAAGGAGTTAGGAGTTAAATGAACACTCAGGAGTTATACTGTGTAGATACATATACAATAGAAGGGAGAGAGATTCAGCTGCAGGAAATCGTCCCTGTCGGGTAGAAACCTTGTATGTCCAAAACAGTCTTTAAACCTTTTTTACTATTATTTAAAAAACCTTTTAAAATAGTGACAATATCCGATCTACAAGTTCACGCATTGCGGCACGTTGTGATCTTGTAGATCTGCTATTTTCAATACCTTTGTGCGACGCTATTGTACAGTGATGGTTAACAAGTACACATGACTTGACAAACTTTAAATGGAAAAGGTGAAATTTCAGAGCTGGGTACAGTATAAAAAGATATATTTGAGTGTGCAGTGCGTGCAATATTCTGCTTGCTTACGTATCACAATATGGCTGAGTGAGTGTACTGTACCATTTTATTTGGATATACTGTACTGTAGGTGAGGTGTGCATGTAAGAGTGTACGGTGCAAACAGTGTGGATTTGGCTATTAAACGTGTTCTATCTGGTTCTAACCATGGTTATTATAGTTTAGAAGTTTTCATTCCATTTAATTTGTATTTCACATTGAAGTGTTTTCAATTTCATTTTGCTTTAATTCATTTTAAAGTGGGTTTGCTAGTTTAGTTTTTATTTTCTGAAAAGGCTGGGTTTCAGTTAATTAATTTTAGTGTTAGTTTTAGTTTTTTGTTGTAATAGGGGGTAGTCAGGGGCAAGCTCAATATTGGATACTGACAAAGACTAAAACTAAGGCCATTTTCCCTATGATTTGTTGTAAATCTTTGTTAGTTTTGTAAACACAATACGGTTTCCTTCCTTCCTTCCTGGTTCTAATGGTTCTAGGGGCACCATGGACCCTCAGAAGATGCTGCTTTCATGGGAGCAGGGCAGCCCCGTCATGGAGGGAGGCTCCTCCGCCACGGACACTGACACTACAAGCCTGGAGGACCAAGGTCTCACACACACACACACACACACACACACACACACACACACACACACACACACACACACACACACACACACACACACACACACACACACACACACACACACACACACACACACACACACACACACACACACACACACACAGGCAATTTTATCTCTCTGACTTTAAGACAACAGTCCTAATGAATCCCAGAGAAAGTTCACTTCCCTGTATGAGAGCAGTTATAGATTTGAACATCATTTAAACAAGCATGACAATCTATCCATTCAGATTGGACTATCTGTTACATCTGTTAGCTCGCTAGCAGTGTTAATTTTGATAGATTTAGTTTTAGTCATAGTCTTTGGAATACATTTTAATTTACTTTTAGTCATCTGAAATGTTTTTGTCTAGTTTTAGTCGACTAAATATACAGTTGATTTAGTTGACTACAATGTATTTTGGCATGCCCTGATGCTCACAATGCGACACGTTGTGAGCTTGTAGATTGGCTATTTTCGGATTGCGAAACCCCCACACAACCAAGCATAAGATTACGTGTCTTAGTTCTACTGGATCTCTTCTCCACTAGACCCTCCGTAACCTTTTTGTCTAGGTTTTATTTATTTTCAATATAAATATATTTAGTCATAGTTTTAGTCATTATACAGTAGCTTAGTTATTATTTAGTTTTCATCAGTGAAAAAAGGTAGTCAACAGAAATAATTTCGTCATAGTTTTAGTCGACTAAATTAACACTGCTTGGTAGCTAACTTGGATTATTTATAGCATTAATCCTATTTATTTTCATTATTTTTTTTATTTGGGAGCGACAGGATGTATTAAGCAAGGGTTAATTGACGGGTAGCTGGTCATTATTGAAAATTAAAGTCCGACAGGGTGATTATGCACCGACGTGATAGCAGAGATGCATAATCACCCTGAAGGGCATTCATTTTCAATAATGACCATCTACCCGTCAATTATCCCGCTTATTACATGGCTACTTAATAAATACATTAATAAATTGACCCAAAAGTAACAACAAAACAAAGTATTTTCTTGCTTACGGCAATGAAAGTATTCCGTAAGTGTTGGGCTGGGTGGACACCTGTCGGCTCGGAAAACAATTGAAAGTATTCCATAAGGTAACCCGAAGACTTGCCCCAAAATAGGCTCGCCCCCATTCTATAATACTCCTGTATTTGCCTATAATCCAGCCGGATTTGCCCCGGGGCGACTGTGTTTTGGGGCGAGCATTTTGGTATTCTTGCCGTTGTTGCCGTTGTTGCGCTAAGGTTGCCTCGGTAAACAAGGAAGTGTAGCGAAAAACATTCTAATAGATTATTTTTAATCGACTAAATTGATTAGTCTGATTAACCACATAACCCTGTATTATACTTAATTAGTGTGGTTGCCCTAACAGGGCAACCAGACTATAGTAATCCTCACACTTTATTATTCACATTATAGATAAACAATATTTCAAAACACATCACAGCCCACAGTTTTCATTCCCCAATTTAGTGCCATATCTCAAAATGACCGTCTTGACCTGGAATCGTGCGCTTGTATTTTGCTAAGATTGGTTAAATAGTTTAATTGATATTGATTTATTAGTGCATTAAATTTCCCCATCCGCTTTAATGAAAAAGTGAAAAAACTCAAATTCAAGTATTTTTTTCTCAGAAACCGTAAGAGCTAGAGTTACCAGATTTGGAGGGGAGGTTCATAATTTAGTCCGAAATTATTGAAAAAAGAATTACACTAATCGGCCACATGGTGGCGCTATAACAGCCCCCTTTACGTTTTGGCCTATAACTCTTGAACCGTAGGTCGTAAAATCAAAATGTCTTTTTCCCTAGATTCCTTGGGTCATGATGCAACTCCCCATATAGGCCACGCCCATTTGCGTCAGGATAGATTTTCCGCCATTTTGAATTTTCTTCAAAACACACTTTTAGCTCCTCCTCCCATATATTTTGTCCAAATTTCACAAAAATCGGTACACATGATCTCTGGACCCATGCAATGGGTATTTATGCGACAGATTTTTGATAGTCCATACCGTTCGTCCGTAAATGGCTTCCAAAGTTAGCGGGAGGGGCCCGTTTTACAAAAAAGCCCACAAATCACGAACAAAACGTCCAGTCAATCCCAAATTTGAATCACATGTCAAGTGTGGATTACTCAACAAATCCCCAAAATAATTTCCACTTTGATCCATAGGGGGCGCCATAAATGCTCAGAATGTAACCGTTTGATGCAAAAACCTTATTTTGGGGGGATCAATCCTCTCAAAATGAAACGCAAGTGATCTAAGGCAGTGTTTATCAACCTTTTTTGTGCCAAGGCACACCTGGCATAGCCAAACGATCCCAGGGCACACCTAGATATACGGTATATATATATATATAATTATATATATATATACGGTATATATATATGTCACAGTACGTTTGGAGAACCAGTACGATTGAAGACAGAGCGCTCGTTTTTAGGCACGGGGCTTCGGGGCGATGCGGGGCTTTTCGAGACAGGGTTTATTAGCGAGGCTCGCGAGGAGGAGGAGCTCCTCCTCCTTCTCCTTCTCCTCCTCCGTGTGTGTGTGTGTGTGTGTGTGTGTGTGTGTGTGTGTGTGTGTGTGTGTGTGTGTGTGTGTGTGTCAGGGAGAAACTAAAACAAAAGCCAGCAGAACACAATAAAAGTATCTTAACAGTCCACCTGATTCGAATGCTATCTGCATTGAATGGGGAAATAGGCGAGTTTATTAGACCTTTGAATGGGCGAAATAGGCGACCTACTTACCTACCCACGTTTTATCAGACCATTCATTGGGTGTTATCAAGACATACTAACCTACCAACTGACATGACTTAATAGTTCAGTTTAGGTTTCGCTTTTGGTTTTGGACCCTGACGGAGGCGCGCAGTCACAGGCGAACTGGAACCCCGTGAAGGACCACAGAGGGAGCTAAGGCGACCGAGTTGCCGTCCTGAACGGTGTGACGTTCGCCTGTGCCTACTCAGCGCCGTTTGAGTTATGTACCGATAGGCACAGAATCGTAAATATTGTTGTGCGGACTGCTCCGCCTCCAAGTAGGTCAGTAGCTCCTGAATGAATGGTCTGATAAATCGCGGGTAGGTAGTAGCCTATTTCGCCCATTGAAAGGTCTAATAAACTCGCCTATTTCCCCATTCAATGCATTGATAGCACTCGAAGCCGGTCACACACGCGCGCACGTGTGTGTGTGGTCGCGGCAATATATGCTTGTGCACAAGCCTGGCTTGTGGCTCCCTCTAGTGTTGCTTCTACAGAATTGCTGGGTGGGTGGTAAAAACGAGCGAGCCTTCTTCAATCGTACTGGTTCTCCAATCATACTGTAACATATACACACACACTAGGGGTGTTTTTTCATTTCATGAAACGATACGATACGATATTGGGCACACAACTTCGATACGATTTCGATACGATACGATACACACTTTTTTATTATGAAAATATATGGGGGAGAAAAAAAGCAAATGCAAACAAATATTTCTGTTTTTGCATTATTCAGACATGCAAACTTGTAGCTTTTCAGCTTCCACTAGCCGTTTTGAATCCAAATAGGGCAATAGTGTGACACCTGACCCGAAAAAAACCAGCATGTTGTCACCCTTTTCACCTCTGGGCTGTTTCTATGCCTGATTATTATTATTGTAAAAAAAGAAGAAAAAAAAAAGAAAGAAAACCTTCTTCAAACGGCGCGGCACACCTCAGCAGTAGCCCCGGCCCAAAATTGGGACGTTTGCCAGGGTTGATAAACACTGATCTAAGGAGTTACGTGACAATGTAATTGGCACAGCCTCCGACGGTATTCCTCCCAGCGTATTCCTCGAGTCCCGGCGACAGCGACCCGCGACTAGCGTCGGTGCAACCACACTCTGCAATTGCCCTGAATTGCGACGCGTCTAGTTGTACAATGATGCCGTACAAAAGTAGTTAAAATATTTTCACTTAAAAAAAAAAAATCATTCATTAATTCTCAATGAAATAATCGTGATTTTGATTTGAAGTCATATGACCCAGTCCTATTAGAGGTTAATATGGCTGATAATGTACAACTGTCTGCTGGGAATGTTGATTTCTCAAAGCACCATTTTACTGTTTATTGTTTACTTTAAACAGCTCACATTCTTTAGGCTGAATACGCATGATCTGTCTACCATGTAGGCTAACATAAAGCACAGGGAGCATTAATACACACTACAAGAGGAGGCCTGAGGGCTCGCCCCAGGGCTTGTTGGGGATTCATTAGAATGCTAAGCACGTACACGCGCTGCCACAGATTTCACCCCAAAAAAACTAGAACAGGAGGTGAGAGGCTATTGTTAATACAGGAAGTAGAGCAACTAGCACTATGCCAGGGTTAAGACCTTCATTGCCTGTGTGTTCACTCCAGGAGCACTGTTTTGCAAATAATGTAATGGAAGCATAGACATGTTGTGTTTATTGTGTTTTTGTTGTATTTATTCAGAATCAGTCACATCACAGTTTACATGTGTAATGCAGTGGGTGCACGATCCATCGTTTTCTAGTATTCCGTTAGAAGAGAGAGGACAGAGTTAGAGCAGAGGCAAATGAATAGAAAGCAGGTTAAATAGAACAAATACAGATAGATAGATGGATAGATAGATACCTTTATTGATCCTGAGGGGGAATTTTAGGAGTTACAGAGTTACAGGTACAGAGTAAGTAAAGTACTGTCGTATACAGCAATACAAGGCAAGAAAAACAAGAAGCACCGTCAATACTGAACAACAGTATATAATAGTATATACCTACAGTATACAACTGTCCTGCACTTTGCAGAAAAAACAACAACACAAGGTTACAGTGTTTCACCGTATCCCGCCCCCCAAAAAATAAAGTGTCCATTACAATCAGTGCAATGACAGTCGAATAAAGTGTATACATATACAGATAGCGTGTGTGAAGCAGGTTTACACATGATATTTTGAACATTAGCATCATACGGTATGCAGGTGTGTACTGTACATGCTGTTTAGATTTTATTGTGTTTAGATTTAGGTAGGTAGGTACTGTATTCATCCCTAAGGGGAAATTAAGGTGTTACAGCAGCCCTCGTTAACAGACAAGAAAAATAAACGTCAATAAAAAACGTTAGAATAAAACCATCTAAAATAGGCATCTAAGAATAGTCAACCAACAATATTGAAAGACCAAACACTACTAAAGAGTCCAGTGGCTTGATTTAAACATTCCCCATCCTAATCAGCCTGATCAAGCCAACCAGAGGAGTTTTATGTACAGACTTATTGCAGCAGGCAGAAAAGATCTCCTATAGAGCTCCTTCTCGCATTATATTGTATCTTCTCTGTTTTTTAGATCTTCTCTGTTTTCTCTTTCTTTTCTTCTAAGTGCATGGTGAAACCAAAGTCAAGTTTCCACATGGGTAGACAAGAAGGTTTATGTTGTATTCTTTGGGTTGTTGTCCTCAGCAGACACAGCCAGCGTGAGCAGCTTCAGCATCCCATCTGTACCCACCAAACGGATCGCCTTCCTCTTCGATTCAACCCTCACTGCCTTCCTCATGATGGGAAACCTGTCTCCGGTGAGTGACCGAACATCGACACATGCACGCATGCAGTCACACATGCACACACATGGGCATATATGGGCATATCTGTCGAATCGGTGGTTCTGGACAACCAGATCTCCATATATGCCTGCCTATATATGGCCATATCGGTCGGATTGACGGTTCTGAACAAGCGCCTATCCGACCGACCTACAAAAGCTGGGCACGGCAGTCCCCTGGGTTGTTAGCGACGTGTGCGCCGAGTTTGAAGTCGGTCGGTCAGATGGTTCTCGAGATACGTGATAACTACTGACGCACACACACGGCACAGACGGACAGAGACTTCGCACATTCATAGTAGGATATTGTGGGGAGCATTTGGTTCCTAAAAGTAAATTTTTAGTACCCCCCCACACACTCACACAGTAGGAGAAGTGAGGACAGAGGGATCGATCAGGTTCGACTTGAGAGCACTCCTCACTTACTGAAGTGTCATTTTGAAGCGACATCAATTACTTACTTACACATCAAGATCACTAGTAATGGATCGTATAATTTGTTATTGCTGTAGATCTTATTGATTTCATGTTGTATTAAATACTGTATTTTCTCTCTAAAGTTATAGCTGCTCTAATTAATGAGTTTTATTCATTTATAGGTCCACCCATGCACAACAACAAACTGCAGGACTGTGTACTGTAAATAAAGATGAATCAAACCATTATTGAAGGTGTATTTCACGTGCTCAAATGTTTATAATGAGGGTGCAATTTGTGAAAAAGAACAGGAATACAGGGGGGGACAGGGTTATTCAGAAAAATAAAGTCATTATCTGTAGTAGTTTGTACGACTGAAACTTGCAGCAACTACAAATAACAACTGCTGAATGAATTAAATAATAAATTAATGAAAAGTATTAATTCATTTATAGTACGTTTTAGTAACTCTTCCAGATGGCTCGAGGCAGAAAAAAATCTGAATTTGGCTATATAATAGACGTTTGTGTGCATCTGCGCATGCATGTATGTCGGTCATGAGACATGACACAGTATCAGAATCACTTCAGTCGCCAAGTTCAATAACAAAACGGCCAAGCGTTGTTGTTTGGAGTTACTGACTTTGTTGTGTCTCTTTGCCTTTCAGAACCTGAAGAGCCACGCAGTCACCATGTTTGAGGTGGGCAAGCTGTCAGACGAGACGCTGGACAGCTTCCTGGCCGAGCTGGAGAAGGTGAGACCCTGAGCAGCAAACCCCACATTAATCTAATGGCTCCCTTTTTAATGACAATGACTGTCTGGCACAGGGCTGGACAATGTCATAGCATAGATACTGTTTGAATGACTATACTGTTAATATCGTCGCTGTCGGGGGGAAACCTTGTATGTTCAAATTAAGTTTTACTTTTCAGGAAATAGAAAAATAAAGAAGAAGTTGTGTTCCAGTGGATCCATTGTAGTTATCATTTAGTCACTATAGCTTTTGTTAATACTTTCCATTGGTTAAATATTTATAAAACACATACAGACTTAACTACTTACTAGCTTCCATCCCTATTTTGGGCTTGTCATTATAGATGGAAATGATCAGAAATAGCTAAAATAGCAGACATGTGGAAAAAAATAGTATTGAGCTATCATGTTAATATTATTTTACTCTCATGTTATCCATGTCTGATTTAACCACATTATACATACATACATTATAAAAACATTGCAGGTACATTATTTTATTGAGTCGTGTCTTTAAGGATACGCGTCCATCGAAATCGCCCGGAGAAAATGCGACAATACCGTAGACATATTTAATAATTGATGTCTGGTCCATTAATATTGTCATTATCACCTAGCTGCAGACTAATGCTTACAGGCATTATGAAATATCATGCCATGCCAGCTAAAGGTGGCAAAGCAATGTGTTTATTAGGATTATCTCCGTGCCGGAAGAAAATATGTGGCCATACACGATAAATACTCAAGCAGGCACCTGGGTATGTTCACACAAGCAGTTTTAATGTTAAATGTGATTTGAAAATATTGAAGTAAGAAATTCAATATTGCAACCCCGTTCTTATGGCCATTGTAGTGGAAAGGTGTCTTCATCGATTAAACCATTTTCAACCTGGTGTCCCTATTTTCGGCATGTCATAGGCGGACATTTGTCTGACATTTTTAAAGTAGTAGTAAGAAATATCAGATCTACAAGCTCACAATGCGTCACATATGCCATTTGCCAATGGAGGGAGAAGGCTTTCGTCCGTGTGGCTCCTACACAGTCAGTGGTACTATCAGATATGACAAACACTTCTGGATATATATATATACCTGTATTTGGATATCTTTATTTGTCTTATTTAACCTGTTTTCTATATCTTCCCTTCGCTCTCACTCTACCTCTATCCTCTCTCTTCTCATGCAATACTACAAAACGATGGAGTTGCACATGGAATACTACTAAACGATGTGATGTGACAAATAAAACTGATTCTGATTCTGATCGCTATTCGTCATACGAAGGAAGTGTATTGGGGTTTAAGTGGTTACGGTATACCTTTTATTAATCCCGCAGAGGAAATTTCAGCTTCACCCAGCTGATGGCTGCTCAGATGGTCATGATGAGCTCCAACAGCCCTAACAGCTGTTATGGGTTAAGTATCTTGCTCAGGGACACTTCGTGCGACACATACAGTATATTGGGCGGGCCGAAGGGGCCAACTGGTGACCTTCTGATTACCAGATGGCCTCCCATAGCACTAGGCTACGGCCGAAAACTAAAAAAGACATTTTAGCAGTAAATAATGATGAAAACACATTAACTGCAAGTATCGATTATGTTCTTAGCGATTGTTCTATCGATTACTTTTTCGATGAATCGAATGACCGAGAAGTACGTTTTTTTTTGTCAACTCAATTAGCAGATATACAAACTCACAGTGTGTCACTTCGTGCAGCTTGTACATCTGCTATTTTTGAACATTTTGGAAAAATCTTAATGGGTTAAACTTCGTCACACAACGGCATGCGAAATAGTGAAAATAGCAAATCTACAAGCTCGCAGCTCTTGATGTGTATTTAAGCTGAGGGATCGAGGGCCATTTGATGCCAATGTGCAAGTCTCTTCTTCTTTTGCTGCAGCAAAATACAAGTCTTTTATGATTTGAAATCCGATCTGTCTCTTTGCCTTGTGTCTCTATTGATTGAGTTTCATCTTAAAAGAGCACAAGACATTTTGAGAATTCTGTTTCAAGTCAACTCTTGAGACTGAAGTGTTGTGTATCTACAACACTTCAGTCTCAAGAGTTTACTTGAAAATCATGTTCAGCCAAACTCCAACCTCCCCCTTGTTCTCAACCTCACTCCTGGTTCTCTGTGGTTCTCAGGTGGAGAGCACGGCAGAGGGCGAAGCCCAGCGGTACTTTGACCACGCTCTGACCCTGAAAAACACCATCCTCTTCCTGCGCTACAACAAGGAGCTCACCCAGGACCAAGGACCAGACGTCCCCAATATAGGTACAGCTCCATGCAACACATACCGTACCACACTACAATACCCACAGTGGCAGCGGTAGCTTAAAGCAGTGGTTCTCAAAGTGGGGTCCGGGGACCGCCAGGGGTCCTTGTGGTGGTTCCAGGGTGTCCCCAGCAAAAGTAGTTAATGTAGAAGAATCAGAAGAATCAGAATCAGTTTTATTGTCACATCACAGGTTTACAAGGTAAAAAAGTGGGTGAAATTCTTTTTTGTACATCGTTCCCATCGCAACGTTAGTTTCCATAGAAAGAAGAGGGGGGGGGGAGAAGAAGAGGGTGGGGGGCAGGTGGGAAGGAGATCAAAACAAGAGAGCAACAGAAGGCCAGACAAGTTATCTACATATTTACAAATTACCTGAGATAATAAATCACAATCACAATAATTTTAACCACTTTATCCATTTACAACTTGGCTATTCAAAAATAGCAGATATACAAGCTCACACAGTGCGTCACTTCGTGCCGCGCTGCGAGCTTGTAGACATGCGAGCTTTTTTTGAACATTTAGCATTTTTTTACACAAACCTTCTTCCTGGCGCAAAACATTTTCAGATGGGGGTCAGCGGGCAAATATATATCAATTTTGGGGGCCTTGACATGAGAAAGTTTGAGAACCTCTGGCCTAAAGGTTGGAGGAGTGTGCTTGTTACCGGAAGGTTTCGGGTTTGATTTCCCGGGACCTGCAGGAATAATCTGCGTGGGAAAGTGAATGGCCAACACTCAACCCTCCCCCCCAACACCGCTGAAGGGCCCTTGAGCAAGGCACTGAGCTGTTCAGTGACCAACAGCATAAGATTGTGGTTGTACTGGTCAGCTCCCACCCAGGTTTTCATGTGTGTATGCGTCTGCGTCTGTCTGTGTGCAGGGCGTTGCTGAAAATGAGCATCTGTGCTCAGCAACTTTCCCTGGGTAAATAAAGGACAAAGAAACACCCACAGTGTTGGACTCTACTCCAATACTAGAGTCGCAGTAAAGATACTGCTGGTCAAATATTACTCGACTACAAGTTAAAGTTGCTCAGTCAAATTTGTATTTGTGTTAAAGTACTGGAGTACTTGCTTTGATAATAATCAAAAGTAATAGAGTGAAACAAACCCTTAAGTAAAGTACAGATGTTCCAAAAATGTACAGTACTCAAGTAAATGCACTTACTGGACTTACTGTCCACCAATGTACACCCAGCGAACGTACCGAGATCAGTTAGGACAGTGATTTGTTCGAGGGGAGCCTGCATGGAGGAATTACCGTTAGCCTTGGCTAGCCAGTTAGCATTTTGTGAACCTCGATCAAATCATTTTCTGTAGTTGTGGACTGTCAGTGACACATCCTATACCCTGTTAAACGCTGTATACTGTAGAAACACTAAATAAGTGATCACACGGTTAACGCTGGCAAAAGAAAATCAACACCATACTATATCAAATCAGAAGGTACTTTATTTCAGGGATGTTTTTGAAAAATATTATAGGTTCCTGCTCTACCATTACGTATACCTGTCTAACCCATTTAGACCTGGAAAGCCTATTTGTTGTTATACCTTTCAATCCGGGAAAGCGTCTGTGTCATTTTAGATGTTGCTACGTACTTTATAGGCCTATAGCAACATTACTTTTTTCATTTTCTTTTTTTTTTAAATAAAAAATAATAATTTATCAGAAAACGTATCCACAAGTTTCCTAGGGCGTTGTGGGCATCACATCCTGTCGATTTGATCCCTGATTCCAATATCAAATCGACAGGAAGTGATGCCCACAACGCCCTAGGAAACTTGTGTATAGGTCAGGATTTAGAAGGCGTTTTTTAAATTGGCCTCATGGGTTTAAATTGGCTCCAGCCTCTGTCCACTCTCTCAACTCCCTGACTCAAGACCCAGGTTTTCGTGTGTTCTCTCACTCTATCCTTTGTCTTTTTCTTAAAAAAAATTATTCTTTTCATCTGACCCGGCATCATGTACCAGCCTATGTTGCATCTTTTGAGCCAGTCATAACAGGGAATAAGGGAACTGAGTGCAGGCTTGTGTATACATAGACCTAGCTCACGTCATCTTCACGCAGGTGGCCTCGATGAGTCATCAATGGACGATGTAGAACACAAAGACGCACACGCGCACACACATACACATACACACACACACAAGCAAAACCGTAACTGCCGTTTTGCGTAATGACCCCCTCCATTAAAAGGACAGCCATTCGTGCACGTGCCACAACATTGCCACACTGTTTTTCTATCACGATTTCTACATAGATGGGTCCACAGCATCCATTGATTACTAATTATACATCCCAGTTATGCCAAATGTATGATCAGTCGTAAAAGAAAGTACAAAGGTCAGATTATGCTTTGCATAACGCGTGTCAAACGAAGCGTCGCATTACGTGTCTCACAACCTTCTAAGTTTTGAGCATTCATACATTCTGTGACTCGCCGACAGCGTCACCACAAAATGCATACAAGGAAGTGTATGTAGTCTCGTGAATCTCCGAGGTAACGGAGCTTAGTTTGTCCAATACCATACCAATCAGAGTATGCAACATTTTATGATGGTGCCCGCTTTGACACCACGTTCGCCGTGCTTCATTCGACACTTGTCGACACAAAGCATAAATTGACATTTAGGAACACATCAGGGGTTTGATCTGTAAAAAGCGAGAGCATGACAGTCAGCTATGACATAACCAGGCTTTTAGAAAAAACTAAAGTTTCCGTTTCTAGAACTTTTCAAGTGAAAACTGAAGAACCAGGACCGTTGTTGAAAACGAGGAGTGCTAGGAGAAGCATATAGCTCTTAGTCTCACAAGGTTTGTCACTAAAAACTACTTTATGAGCCTAGACAGCCTCATCAGCAAGCACAGCGTCACTCTCCACTCTCTCTGAGGTGGTTGCCAAACCACCTCAATTCCTGAACTCATCCGGAAGAATCAACTGTTCAAGTTGCACTTTGGGCTCAACTTTTTGAGATGTGCACCACCTGTTAAACAGGATTTCTTTCTCTGGGAAATTCCACAAAATGTCTGCTCCTCACATTTACAGCAACCACTGTAAAACAACACATTCTCACTCCCATGTCGTAATATGATGGGCAAAATACTGTCGCGTCAGATGTTTGAAGCGACAGGCTCCCCTGTCGTATCGCTTTTCAACCTTCCCCTGGTTGTCCCTGCCAACTCAGCGGCGTTCGAGTTGCATTCCAATGTAGTCATGCCACGCGTCAGGAAAGCCTGTTCATGTCAAACGTCTTGACTCTTGGTCAGGGTGTGAGAATACATTGTCTATAACACTGTCTGGATGCCTCTAGGACCAGCTCATAGGCACTCAAGACAGCAGCCTTAACAACCTAATAGTCAGAGCTTTTTGTGAGTGTTCGTGCGGAATAGACATCCTGAGCTTTATCAGTTAACACTGCAACAATAATGTCCAGCAATCAGTAGGCCTTTCAAAGTGATTGCTACACGCTACACAAAATGGAAGTAATATTTGAACTCTTCCACTGCCAGCGATTTTCTTACCTTTTCAAGTAGTGACATAATATTTATCTCCAGTATGATCGATCCCTTGATCTTGCTAATCACGGGGGGTTTCACTGTGGTTCCGCAAAGAAAAGAAATGTCATTGCGACCCCCCCGTTCGCTTGTTATTGGCCGTTGAAAATGTCTTGCCAGAAATACATCGTAAAACACAGGAGGCGAGATACAGGTGATTTCCCAAATACCTTAACCAGGAAGTGAATGGAGCAGTAAATCTTGGGATCATGTGATCTCCTGGTTCTGGATCTGGGGATGAAATGGTCACTCATGTGTTAGCGAAGAGCGCCATCTAGTGGAAACACCCAAAACTCAAAAAAGTCGTCAAAAAAGTCTGTGGCAGTGTGGGCCTTTGGAAAAAAAAGTCGTAAAAGTCGTCCTTGACAGTGAATGGGTTAATTAACCACTTTCATCCTGGACATCCCTATTTTGGCCATGTATTTTGGACATAGGCAAACATTTTCAGAAACGTTCAAAAATCATCAAAGACTTTCAAAAAATTTTGGCCCATAGGTCAGGAGCCTATCTCCTGTTTCCATAGTGTGAGGCAGCTTGATGTACAACTAAACCCCCTGGACATGATGCTAGTCTGCCACATATTGTACAAGTACACCCCCTGGATATGACGCAAGTATGTCACACGATTTACGACCCCTGGATGTGACACACTTGATGCTGAGTGCCAAGCAGGGACGCATTAGTCCCATTTTCTTTTTATAGTCTTTGGTATGACTCAGCCAGGAATTGATCCATGGACCTCCCAATCTCAGGGTGAATACTCTAACCTCAAGTCCACTGAGCTCAACCGAATTTCATACATTTTCATACATTTCCAAAAATAGCAAATCTAGAAGCTGTCGCAACGCATTGTAAGCTTGTAGATCAGCTACTTTTGCTATTCGTCATACGATGAACTATATAGGGCTTAAGTGTTACAGTAAATGTCTGTTCCTGTACGTAGAGAACTAGCAGTATGACAATTTGCCAAGAACTAGACACTTGGCAAACTGCAAACTTCTGCATATCGAGCTTCCCCACCTCTTATCTTTCTGGCCGATTTCGAGCTTCCCCACCTCTTATCTTTCTCGCCGTTTTATCTTGAACCGGAGTTCAAGTTCTCATAAGCATATTGACTGTTCATATTGACCTGCAACTTTACCTGCTTCGTCTTGCTGCCAAGCAACTAAACACTCATTTAAAGGGGCATGAAACCCTTGGCTGATTTTGTAGTTTTGTCTATTAAGGTTAAAAACTACAACAGAATACAAACATTGTTAGGCTAGTAAGCAACACAGCTGCAGGTAATCACATTAATAATGGGTATGTTAGATTTAGGTGTGCCCAGAGCAATGAATGTGCCAATATATGCAAGCATAGACAGTGTTTACACATCTAAATTTAACACACCCATTATTAAATTAATTAGCTGCAACTATGTTGCTGACATCACTGTGTACAATAAGTCCGTCTGATGCAGCCTGCCATTTATTTACCCTGCTGTAGTTTTTTTTTAAGCTTGAACTGGAAAACAAACAACTACAAAATCAGCCTACAGTAGGGTTTCACCCCCCTTTACAGTAAGTGTGTGTTTTAAATGGCTAGATGACAGTACTGGTAGTACTCCCTTTTCAACAGGTACAGTGGTGGGTACTATACTAGTTCTTCTAAGTTCATCTTTCTTACGAGAGGTCAGAGCAATTTCAATGCGTCGTTGCTCTCAATTAAATTCAAGTTAATGGTCATTTTGTACCATACATCTGTGTCTCTGGGTAGAATGCATAGCATTTCTCAAGAATCTATTTTGTTCCAGAAACAAAAAAATAACACTTTAAAACAAGCACAGTCCCTAAGCCCATATATCACCTAAAATATATATCCCCATATTTGATATTTTTTTATGTTTTGTCACATCGTTGTGAGCTTGTAGATCTGCTATATTTCTATAGAAACAGAATAAGCAGCACTGCCAGCCTTACATGAGACTCAAGCACTAAACACTACTATGTTACCCCACTGAGAAGAAAGTATGTTATCCAAAATGTAGTCCCACTCCCTACATGTAATGTAATCCTCACTTCCTGACTCACTAATTGGTAGAGGTGTAACGATACAGTAACTGTATCGATGCATCAATTTTAATATAAGCGATCCAACTATATCGATATGTAAACAGCAACATATTGTGTCGTGTGACTTGTATCAATCTAAAATCGCATCGCCTTGCAAAGAATTGATTGTATCGAGATTTGAGACTAAGAACTTTTGCCTTGTATTTAGCACTGTTAAAACAAAAAGCATTTATTTCCAGCTCACAGCGTCTCACTGTGTGTCGCATCACGACATGCTGTGAGCTTGTACTGTAGTTCTGTTATTTTCGCTGTGTGACACTGTCATATGAAAAATATAAAGCAGACATAGCAGAGATTCACACTAGGTTGTCATTGTCAAAAGTTCTTGTCCGTCGGGCAAGTATAAGTATAGATCATGTTGTACTGTGCCTGTACTACTTGCTCAAAGGTCATGTTCACTTGCTTGAAAAAACGCTTTTGTCGCTTTTAAACAATAATGGGGAAATTTTGTATTACTTTCATCTACCGTTCAACATACAGTCATGTTTTTTGTTACCTTATTTATATTACTTGCATGAGTGAGGGAGGGTGCCTTATTCAGGCAATTTCAGTGTGAAAAACATTGACGTTTGACTTCAAGTTACAGGAATTAATAATAAAGCTACTGTAGCTACACAGATGTAAATAGGTAATTAATACTTTAACCAACTATTGAAAAATGTTGCATTTACTCCACCCTCACTTGATTTAATTCATACATAATAGTTCATACTTGAGCTCTAATTTGGAGTCAATTTTAACTTTTAATTGCAATCCAGAAATCCTTACGTGTTCCTTAATCAGTGTGAAACTGTAAGACACGAACAGCTGGTCTGCCTTCTGTTTTACAGTAAGAATAGTAATGAAATGTAACAAAAAGGTGTTTTGTTCTCACTAATGTCTCGCCAGCCGCCTGGCCCAGAATGCATTGCATTTGAATACCTGGAGCGCTGCACAAGGTGAGAAGAGGCAGGCAATGGTCTAAATAGCCCACTCTCTGAGTTATGGGTTACAGACCTGTAAGGGTCCATTTGTAAGGGTTTCAGTTTTCCAACCCTGAGGGTCCCTGAACGCTCCTTTGAGACAATTCCTGTAACTCCATTTGAATTTCTCTTAAAGGACAAGACCACTTTGGTAGAGGTTTGGGTTGTGTAGTTACCTTGCCATGATGTAACTCCAAAGGTGGGCAAGAAATAAAAAATAATTGCTCCATTGATTAGAAATTGATAATTCAAAATATGCTCCTCATTGACTTACATTGTATGGTAAAACAGCTCTCAAAGTCACTCTTTTAGCACTTAAACGGACGCAAACAAAGTTGATTCAGACAATATAGAGCATCACCAAACCCAGTACTGTTTTTTTTTTAAATAAAATTGTCGACTTCCTGTTGATTTTGCCATTTTTAATAAGTAGAAAACCTGGACTGGATCCGCGGATCCGGATCCAGATCTTCAAATAGTAAAATCAACAGGAAGTTGACATTTTTATTAAAAAAACAAACAGTACTGGGTTTGGTGATGTTCTATATTGCCTGAATCAGCTATGTTTGGGTTCATTTATGTTCTAAAAGAGTGACTTTGAGAGCTGTTTTACCATACAATGTAAGTCAATGAGGAGCATATTTTGAATTATCAATTTCTAATCGATGGAGCAATTATTTTTGATTTCTTGCCCACCTTTGGGGTTACATCATGGCAAGGAAACTACACAACCCAAACCTCTACCAAAGTGGTCTTACCCTTTAACAGAAGTCAGCGATGTCCATACATTTATAACGAAGACATTTTTGATTTACCCAAACATGTCAGTCGTGGTCAGCAGATCATGGTGTTCTAGTGTCTAATTTTGCCTGTAAAGGAACAGGCCCTTTGTAAAAGAATTGTCAGAAACGGTGTTCATACTGACAGGCCAACTAAAAGTCAAACTTATTTTTAGCGGTGCCAGCCGCTCTACATTTGACCGTGTCTGTGTGTCCGTCCGTATGTTTGCGGACGGCAAAGATGCAACACATGCGCCACTTCAAGACATGCACACACACACACACACACACACACACACACACACACACACACACACACACACACACACACACACACACACACACACACACACACAAGCCAGCACTGCACACGTGCACACACACACACACACACACACACACACACACACACACACACAGAACATGCGGTCCTGCGAGGCGCACCTTTGCAACACATGCGCCACTTAAAGACATGCACACACCCACACACACACACACACAGACTGGCCCGCACGTGTGTGTGGACACACACACACACACACACACACACACACACACCCAACCACACACACACACTAAAACGACCGATCTACAATGCGAGTAAAAATTATTAAAAGTAAATAAAGTGAGTACAAATATTTAAAAGTAAATACCTTGAGTAAAAATACTTCAGAGTACTTAAATTGAGTAAAAATACTTAAAAGTACTCAAAATGAGTAAAAATACTTAAAAGTTGAAAAAAAGAGTAAAAATACTTAAAAGTTGATAAAAACAGTAAAAATACCTAAAAGTTGATAAAAATAGTAAAACTACTTAAAAGTTGTAAAAATGAGTAAAAAATACTTTAAAGTTAACACATTCCATGCCAGAGGTTAATATCATACTGTACTCACCAGTGCCAGCGTTTTATTGTTGTTTTTTTGTTTTTTTCATGTCGCCACAGACCTCGCTAAATAAGTTAAAAGTGCGCGTTCATTTGGTTCTAAACACACAGATCTGTGTGAAACGGCCAGCGAAAACAGTTTCCAAATCCGAGCCGCCATCTTGAAGATACAGCGGATCAACGCTAAACAGTGATCAGCGAGGAGAAAAACAACAACCGAGAAAATCGAGTTTTAAACAGGATCCCAGACAGGAAGCGGATACGATCGAAAAAAACGGAACCCGAATAATTCTGTTTCCGGTCTTCAAACCGGAACCGGAAATGGATAAAAAAAATTCCGAATGTGCACCTGGGGAAATTTCAATGCGAATCGGCGGTTCGCGTACTGTAGATCTACGCGATTGGCACGCTGCGGCTTTAAATAGGTTCGCGTAGATCTACGCGATTGGCATTCAATGTGTTAATAAAGTGATTAAAAATACTTTCAAGTAAATACATTGAGTAACAATACTTAAGAGTACTTAAATTGAGTAAAAATACTCAGTAGTACTTCAAATGAGTAAAAAATACTACTACAAATACTCTTTTAGTACCGCCTCAATACCAGTCTGAATGCCAGCGCCCACACATCAAATAGATTTGTACCAACTGAATGACAGCACACACTCATCAAACAGAGTAGGCACCGCTTACTCACACTGGGTGTGATTTTTTAAATATTAAACTAGTTTATTATAAGCACTGCATGGGTCAGTAACTGTGTTTTCAATGTCACTTGACTTCAGCTGTGACTAATGCTTGCTTCATAAATCCCACAAGGTCAAAAATCTTGTAGTGTGTGCGTGTAGATTATAGAGGAGATAATCTTATTAGAAAATCCTGTGCTGTGTGATGCAACCACATTTCCAAATCATTTAAGATTGTAGAACTCTTTTAGTGTGACGTGGCATTGTTTTCCTTTATGGAGCTGGTAGCAGCGAGATTTACGGACCGTGTGAGTCATGGGTGCTGCAAATAGTTTTCCAGCCTGAAAGTAATATATATTAAATTCTTTTGGGTTTTTTTTGTTTTGTTTTGTACATCTGCCAATTAATAACCTCCCCTGAATGTGCTGTCCACATGATGACCCAGATGGATACGGGCAAAGCGGCGTTCTTGGCCCTCGGCAGACATGTGAGAAAGAATGCATGACTGTATCCTTTGTGTTGGTTAGGTAGACTGGGCCAGTTTGCCACATCATGCCCCTCTCTACCAACTGTTAACCCCTTCACTCAACCCTGAGAACGTTAGAGAATCAGTGGTTGACAGTAACAAAGTACATTTACTTAAGCGCTGTAATGAAGTACTCCCAGTAGGCTACTGAAGACAGTAGTGAAGATTAATCAAAACAATGATGGCGCGGCAAAGCTGCCAAGTGTTGAGCAAGACCTCTCACTAAGGCAGAAATAAGGACCAGACAAGCACTACATCAAAATGGAAGGAAAAGGACTAAAAATAGAATAAAGGAAATAACCTAATGAAACAAAAACACAAAATAAAAATAAACAATAGATACATAAAAACAAATAATATTACTAGTCGTAATAAAACTGTTCGATCCTCCGCCCAATATGCCACTATTCAGTATCATACAAATAACTGGACAATCAGTCAGAGATATCAGGGAGGTTTAGCTCATGTAAATATCTGACAAAAGGGTCCCACATGTTACTGAATTTCTTCAGGGAGCCACTGGCCCAAACACCTGATTCTCTCCAATTTAACATAGTTAAGTATATCCTTTATCCACAAAGTATGTATGTTTTAGGAGATTTCCACTTAACCCATTAAGACCTGAGGCCGACTTCTACAAATGCCTTCTAAAGCAGTAGTTCTCACCCTTTTTTTGTAATTCAAAATTATTCAAACACTTTCAAGATTTTTCAAAAATAGCACATGTACTGTACAAGCTGTGAGCTTGTAGATCTGCTTTTTTTTATTAAACAACGCAAAAATCTAAAATGACACAGATGCAATATCAACTGTCTATTTAACACATTGACTGCCAGAATTATTTCAGATTTTTTGCAGTTTATTGCCAGAGATTTTTCATCATTTCATATCTCATATCTCCTTGGTCTTTGGGTCAAATAAAAAAAAATGTAAAAAAATAAATAATAATAATATATTTTTTTTCCTTTTTTCTAAAAACGAGAGGTTTCATGACGTTCAGTTTTACCACACATTAAAAGTCTTTGTCATGGTCCTTCAAACGTGTATAGAAAGTTTTAACAAAAAAATCCACTCTATTGATCCATGGCAGGTGTTTTTCTCTCACATTTCTAAAGCCTTTTCAACTGCAATGAAAAAATTAATCTTTGCCTGCGGGTGTCGCTGGTGAGGGATTTTGCCTGTCAATCATCGCCTCTGCTCCGCCCCCCCCAAAGGAAAGGATAGGGGAGGGGAGGGGCGAGGAGGAGAGTGGGCGGGATTAATCGACTGTGACCTCACTGTCGAAGGGCCAAGCTCAGATTACTTTTCAGCCTAATTATTCAGAAAACCCCAGACTACAGAAAATCCACTGAATGTTCAAAGTTCAGATTTTTTAGATGTATTTGAGGTCATAAAACCCCAAAAAAAACATTAAAAATAAAAAAAGTGAAAATGAATGTCATAGAACCTTTAACTCCATCTAGGCAATCAATGTGTTAATAAGGTAACAATGGCTTTTAAGGCTGCCTCCGAGGAAGAGAGTGACTTTGTAGGAGGAATTACCCCCAAACAATGCAATCATCGCATTAGGCTCAATCAATTTTCCAACTACTCTTGACAAGTGATTCGAAGATTTCCACCCAGTAAGACTGCAAAACAGAGACCAGAACTTATGTATAATGGCTCACTGGTGCTTGATGACAAGTACATATTTTGAGTGTATGTACTTTACTTATAGCCAATAGCCAATCTACAAGCTCACAACAACGCATCGCTGTATTGGTAAATCTCAATACAGCAATGTATTGATACTAGAAGTTCTGCCCGCTACGCGGGCAGAATTCTAGTACCCCCCCTAACCCCGCCAAAGAAAATGTCGTTTGGGGGTACAAAATCATGGGATAAAAAAACAAAAAACAAAAAACAAAAACCCAGAGGATCGCCCCTCCCCCCCCCTTAGGGGTCCCTGGAGACCCTGGGGTCTCCAGGCCGTGACCTACAGACACGGCGAAGGAAAACTGTGAACACAGCCACGCATGCAAGATGTTGCACATGAACTCAGCAGCCGCACTGAGGCGCTCAAACACAAACACTCTGACATTAAGCTTCACACAACAAACATCAGCAGCAAACATTCACCACAATGACAAACAAATTACGTCCGCGCAAAAATAAGCGAGGGCTCGCTTATTTTGTCTTTCCCTCCCTCCCTCTCTTCCTCTCTCTCCCTCTCTGTCTCTCTGTCTGTGTCTGTCCGTCAGCGAAAATTATCTCTCGCTGTTTGGCTGACTATTCTCTCTCTCCCACCCTCCCTCTCTCTCCCTGTGTGTGTGTGCGTGTGTGTGTGTGTGTGTGTGTGTGTGTGTGTGTGTGTGTGTGTGTGTGTGTGTGTGTGTGTGTGTGTGTGTGTGTGTGTGTGTGTGTGTGTGTGTGTGTGTGTGTGTGTGTGTGTGTGTGTGTGTGTGTGTGTGTGTGTGTGTGTGTGTGTGTGTGTGTGTGGTGGGGGTGGGGCGGGGGGGACAGCCATGACGCAGCGGGACTTTTGAGATGGCTATTGGCAAAATAGGTTGACTTATTCGGATACATGCGTGTGACTGTTCGACCCTGCCGGTTCTCTGATTTTTTATTTTTAAATAGGCTCTGTCATGATTAATTGACCACACATATGAAGTGAAACAACTGAATTCTATCCAAACGATATGTTATAAGTGAATTCCTTGCCTCAAAGAAGAAGTTTGAGAGCGTTTAATAAGCGAAAATAAGAAGTGAAGGCACTCGCACCCTGAGTCGCACAACCAACAATGGCTGCCGTTCGTGTTTTTTCAGGCTGCGAACTCGCCACCTGATTGGCCAACTTTTGCTGTCAATCACAGAACGATGAGCGACGTTGCCATGTCCAGGAGTTGTAAGCGTGAAGTGGGTGTAAATTGGTTAGAGAAAGTGCGTTTAATAATATATAACATGTATATGTAGAATATATTGAAAGGTCCATAGGCATAGGTATGTTATTTATATAGATCCAGCGTGTCTGTCCCCATCTGTGGTGTTTTTGGCATCAACCTGGTGGCTTGTTGCTGGCCTTTTGTCTTCCGGAGGAAAAATCACGGAGCGGATTGCGTATTACTGTCGCGCAACCTGGCAACGTCTTTGAGGCTCCTAAAAGGTCTCACCTTCCGGTGTGTCGGTAATGTGTGGGGAATTTTGTGTTGGACGGATTTAATTATGGTGTGAGGGGGCAAATGTGTGTTGAGCAATGAAAAGTGGACGAATAACTGCGTGAATGAATTGCGCACGTTGTGACTGGTGTTGTAGTGACATGTGAGATGTTATTGTGGTTATTTCGCCGAAACAAATGATTAAAAATGAAGTGCCTTCAGTCGCACCACCGGAAGAGAGACGATCTCTCAATTGTATATAGGATATAAAAAAAGAAAATGTACTTTGTCATTTGTAATTTTCATACTTTCACTTGTAGTTGAGTTATATTTGACCAGTATCTCATCTACAGTACTTTAACTGAAGTACTGGGGTTGAGTACTTTGTCCACCACTGCCGAGAACACACCAGAATGCTGGAGAGCTGCCGCTTGCATTCTCCTGTACGGTGGTTCTTCTGTTTGGCTGACAGATACCTTTTCACACCCTGTTACCACTCCAGCTCTTCAATCTTTGACACTTTTGAATGAGACATTCTGTCGCTAGACTGGGGTGTGTGTTCCACACAAAAGGGTGTTAGTTTTTTTTTTGGCGTGGGCAGTTGAGAACGCCTCCCCCAAGCGGCCCGCGACAAAAGCAAATTCACTTCATTATCCGGCCACTAGCGTCATAGCGCCAGATGCTGTTTGTTTTGTGGGACTTGGCTGCATGCCTCAGCTCCTGATAGACTGTCTCTCAGTTCATAATCATCTGCTCGCCGAGGCCCCACTTGGACGAACTGTGTTAGCCCGTCAGCCAAACGCACAACACCAACCACTGCAGGATATTAAGAGTCTGGCGTGGATGATTATTCTGTCAGGTATACAGGGAAAATGTGTCTCACCTCGATAGAGAGGCTTAATTAAAAAGACATTTTGGTTAATCGTTGACAGTCCGGCCACGCCTATTGCTGTCAGGTGGCGTGAGCACCGTGACCCTACTTAAATTCAAATTAAACCATAATTACTTTAACAACAACCAACGTCTTAGGCTGTCTTTGGCTCTCAGTTAGAATCAGAATCGGTTATTGATTACCTAAACTGCTTAATAAGCCTTATATACTTTGTTGTACCACAAATAGCAAAAATAACTGATTTACAAGCATCACATTGCGAAGCATTTTGCTTTTTTTTATGTCTATGACATCATGCCCAAAATGTCAGGTTGAAAGTAGTTAATTCCATAAATGATTGTCACTTGGAACTATGGATTATGTATACAGTACTCGGCTTTATAATGTTTTAGAATCAATTTGAAAACCTTTTTTTGTCTAAATCTTACCCTAATCCTAATCACTGTTTGCTCTTTAACTCTTTGACTGCGGACGACGCGATAACGCGTCAAGTGCTACTTTGTCCAGTTGGCCGTCGACGCGTTCGACGCGCTTGACGCGCGTTCATTGTTTAATCTCTGATTGCGCTATGCTGCTTAATATTCAATGTTATTCTCGAGTTCCACTTACTTCACGGACATCTGCATCCGGTTTCATGGCCTGGATTCCGTTTCCGGTTTTTGATTTTTTTCCCCAGTCATTTTCGTCCAAAATAGGTAAATAAACGGGTTTTCACACGGTATAACGGACAAACGGACAGGTTCTCTTCTATAATCTATGGTCTGGGTGACGATCAGTCATCGCCGTCGTGTATCACATCGTAATTTTCGCCGATCAAAACAATCTGGAACGACGTCACATCCGTTTTCATGTTTTTCCTTGTCTAATCTATCAAGAAGGGTGAGAGAGACCCAACGACATGATCAAGCTGTCATGTGCTGCTCTCTAGTGGCGGATTTGTGCTGGGTCTTTAAATTATGTGTCCTTAAATTATTTTCATGAGAAAAATTCAAAATATAAAAATAAAAAAACACGAAAATTGCTGGCACTGGGGGAGTACTTTATGAAAATACTCTGGCAGTCAAAGAGTTAAAGGTAGTGTAAGTGATGTTTTTGTTTTTGTTAAAAACTGGTAAAGCTCTATATTCAGGTTTGCTCTGTAATAAGGGCCTCCCTGTCTCTCCAGCTTTTAATAACAGAAAATTCATTTTCAGGTGCGTTATCAATTTCAGCCAATCAGGAGAGAGTTTCAGCAAAAAAAAAAAAATGTGTTCCAGTTTCAATTGTCTGCTCATTTCTTTGTGTCATCACTTCCAATTTCACTTGTTTATCCTGTATCCTGGATGAGCTCTCTCTCTCCTGATTGGATCAAATTGGTATACCTGACTGAAAATGCATTTTCTGTTATCTAAAGAGCAGGAGAGAGAGACTCCTGTTACTGAACAAACAACGATTGCTATCAGAATATAGAGCTAATTAACTGTATGTTAACAAAAGCACTTACTGCATCATAAATGATGCCATACTTTATACATCCGCTGAATTATGAAATCATTTTCATGTTTGAAAGGCCAATATCGAGCAGACACCCTGATGAACACAGTCTGTTTGTTTACCTTGCTCAAAGGATAAATTCATAAATATGTATTCGCCTGAAGAAGCCTTAAGTGTTTTTTTTTTCTCCCTTGGTTATCTGCACCGCTGGGGCACTGTAGATCAAGCAAGACTTGGACTGTGTTTTATAGTGTATATCTGCCTGTTCTGTTAAAGAGCACCTGTCGTGCGAACCATTAGAACTATGCAGCGCTCCCTTCTTCTTGTAGCAAGCAGATTACACTTAACATTACAATTTAGCAGACACTTTTATCCAGAGCGACTTACAAGTGCATAATCAGTATAAATGTCATGCACCCTAGTCCGCAAACAACAAGGTAAATAGTCACATAAATAGAGTACGAAGAGAGTAATGTAGTGCTTCCAAGAAACTGGGATACCAATTCCAAATAAATACAAAACCTAGCATCTGTCTAGACAATATGCTATCTACTGTAAATAATATTCAAGAAAAACAATCACACTCTAGACTTTTGCTATGCATAGTGTTTTATGTTTTATCTTATTTTTCAATCTTATTCACTTAAACCCTTGTATATTTAGCCGTATGATGAATAGAAAAAAATTGCAGATCTACAAGCTCAGAGTGGGCTGTTTTTGGAAACAAACAAACATGTGTTTATTTTTTTACAATTTTTAACATTTAGCCAAAAGAGGGTTAATATGGTTGACATAATTGTAGTTCATAAAAAGTGCGTTTGTGTCTCTGCTTAATGTGGCCTCTCATTCTCTCTGTCTTTGTCTCTCTGTCTGTCTCTCTCTCTCTGCAGGCTTTCCGTTGGACATGCTGCGTTGTGAGAGCCTTCTGGGTTTGGATCCCGCCACGTGCAGCCGCGTCCTCAACAAGAACTACAAGCTGCTGGTCTCCATGGCGCCCCTCAGCAACGAGATCCGACCCATCAGCAGCTGCACGCCGCAGGTAGCGAGGCCCGGAGGGAACCGGTGCACGATGGGTAGGGAGGGAGGGAGGGAGGGAACAGAGCAGAGAAACGCTTTGCGGCACACCGGGGACTTGGATGGAGTGGCGTGTTGTGCACAAAGGGAGATGATGTGTGTGTGTGTTTCATTAGGCTTGTTTCATTCAGGGGTGTGTGTGTGCGTGCGTGCGCCTGTGCCTGTGTGTGACTGTGTGTATGCGCGCCCGTGAGTGAGTGCTCGTTTTGTGCCTGAACAACAAGATGCGAAAGAGAGAGAGAGATCTCCAAAGCAATCCCACTACTTGGCCATGCACCAGCATGCATTAGAGAGAGAGAGAGAGAGAGACAGAGAGACATGAAACTACTGTTGTAGTTCTTACATTGTCCGTTACGGGTCCATATTTACCCTCTCTGAGTTAACTCTGCGTGACACCGTCATACGATGAAGTGTAAATCAGTGGTTAAACGAACACTGAGGGTTTTTCCAGTACAGAGGCCAGAGATTGTTGTTCTGTTTTTCTAACTAAGGTGTGCATAAATATGTGTGCAAGGTGGTACGTGGGTGTCTTTGAGATTCAGAAAACGAGAGGAAAAAGTGTCTGCATGCGAGTGTTTTCACATGCATTATTTATGCCTGTATGTTTCTGTATCTGCAACTCGAGT
This sequence comes from Gymnoscopelus braueri, assembly GCF_963280865.1. Lineage (NCBI taxonomy): Eukaryota > Metazoa > Chordata > Actinopteri > Myctophiformes > Myctophidae > Gymnoscopelus > Gymnoscopelus braueri. The sequence goes on along the minus strand of NC_137613.1, from coordinate 23,322,504 downwards.
GTATCAGAAGATCTTGTGTGTGCGCGTGTGCGTGTGTGTGTTTGTGTGTGTGTGTGTCTGTGTGTGCAATTGCATTGCAGCACATTGGACCGGCTATCCCTGAGGTGAGCTCCATCTGGTTCAAGCTGTACCTGTACCATGTGACCGGCCAAGGCCCTCCCTCTCTGCTCCTCTCCAAGGGCTCCAGACTCCGCAAACTACCAGACATATTCCAGGTTAGTCTTTAAACTACCAGACAAACTACCAGACATATTCCAGGTTAGTCTTTAAACTACCAGACAAACTACCCAGACATATTCCAGGTTAGTCTATAAACTACCAGACATATTCCAGGTTAGAATCAATAATCAATAATTGAGATTGGAAACATATTACATGTTCCCAGAACTCAGGCTTAGTACCACATCATGAACAGGGCCCAAATTGGGTTCTGAGAACTTCATCAGAAACTGAGCTACTGTAGCATATGGAAACAAATCTGGAACCCGTGAAATATGTTTCACAGCACGGCACAGTTCTCTTATGTCTCCCACATACAGAATGTTTGGAATATGGTAGAGCAAAGCTATGTTCAGTGTGTTGACACAGCCTCAAACAAATGACATCTTGTGTGGGCTAAAGCCTATGTGCAAGGTCAGATAAGAATGTTTATTGTTTAGCGCTAGTGAAAGTCACACCATAGTACGTCGGTGGTCAAGGCCAAATACTTGAAATAGTTGAACAATTTGACCAGTATTGGAAGTACAAATGTGTAGTTTTTTGTTTTGTTTGTTTGTTCGTTAATTCATTCATTCATTTTATTCTTAACTTTAACAGGGGTCAAAACACTAGTGGCCATGGCTGCTTAGTGAATTATTTCATGGCCCCGCTAGAATAAAAACTAGGTACTGTATGTACTATGATACTGTGCCTTTGGTCATAAAAAGTTGTATTGGGTGTGTCCGTGTAGAATACAAACGAAGAGGTTGGCACTAGATATATCTGGTAGAAAGCCTACAAAAACAAACAGCCCACATGCTGAGATCAATGCAAAAATGTTGTCTTCAATGCAAGACATCTGTGTCAAGCAATGCTCAAGTGCAAAAAATAATAGGTGAATTTACGTAGCACAGTGCTAAATTCACTTATTTTTGTGCACTTGAGCGTTGTTTTACACAGATGTCTGGAAAAGATAGAAAAAAGATTTTTGCATCAGTCTCAGCAGGTGGTCGTGTTTTGTTTAGGCTTTCTAACACAGGGATATTAGTATGCAGGTACCGTGTCTTTGTTTACCGACTTGCTAGAATAAAAAGACTTCTGTTCCTGCATGCATATCAGTGGTTCTCAAACATTTTCATGTCAAGGACCCACAAATTAATATGTATTTGGCCATGGACCCCCATCTGAAAATATCTTTTTCAACCGGGAGCCCCATACAAGATTTGTTGTTGATAAAATGTTTCAGACGTATTCCAATTATTTATTTATTTTAATAACTGATGTTAAAGTGGTTAAACTGTTTTTAATGCTCTAGTAACTCATTTTGTTGGGGACCCCCTGGAACCCCTTCGAGGACTCCTTGGGGGTCCCTGGACCCCACTTTGAGAACCTCTGCTTGTACTGCCTACATCAGATATTTGTTGGTTGTGGGGGTGACGCGTTAACATGACGATGCAATGTTTCAGGTTTACGACAGGTTGCTCATCACCTCCTGGGGTCATGACCCCGGCGTGGTCCCCACGTCCAACGTGCTGACCATGCTCAACGACGCCCTCACACACTCTGCTGTACTGATCCAGGTGAACCACACACACACACACACACACACACACACACACACACACACACACACACACACACACACACACACACACACACACACACACACACACAGCTCACAAAGGAATACTCAAGCTCTTACTTAATTATGTCATCTTTGTGTGGAATACTCAAGCTCTTACTTACTTACGTGTGTGTGTGTGTGTGTGTGTGTGTGTGTGTGTGTGTGTGTGTGTCCTTCAGGGTCATGGTATGCTCGGCCATGGAGAAACGGTTCACATTCCATTCCCGTTTGACGAGGAGGAGCTAAAAGGGGGTGAGTGAAACTTTTCATAATCAACACATTATTACATCTGACTGTATGTTATATAGCATCTATAAGGCTGCGTGTTCATGAAAGGCCCCTGAGCGAAGGGGCGCTTTGGATATCATGTCCATAGTGCTTGTCGCATGCAGCGTTTATTAACACCTGCAATTAACATCTGCAACGTTCAAACCGATTAAACCACTGCTGTGCTCGAATGTCCTCATCTGTGTTATTAGCACAAATACTGTAGCTTAGCTGAAACAAAGTTAACATGGACTTCTCGTGTTTGTGGTAACGATTCAGCGTCGGGACGTAAATTACCGGGTTGTCAGACCCAGCCAGGAGGATCAAAAGAGCAGCGCTCCTCTCCATAAGTTGAACTGTTTCCAGCTTGAAGCGCCCTCAGGGCGCTGCACCATAAACGCTGGGCGTCGGGAGCACTGAAGTGCGATGCTCGGGCGCTGGGAAGAGGAGCGCACCAGCGTGTCTTTACCATAGAAATGCATGGCAGACTGGCGCTGCCGGCTCAAAAGCCGTTCTCTGCTAATTATTGGTATCACAATGAAAACTAATTTTAAAGGTTTTAAATAAAAAATACCATGACATTTAACATGATTTTTTTAATATTAATGTTATATTATCAGACATTATCCCTTGCAATATCCACACGGCCCACCAGTGGGACCCGGCCAACAGGTTGGGACTTTTTCTGGCCTATGATGATTGCTTTTGTTTTTGTATCTCTCGTGATGTGAACAAGGTTAACATCACCTCAAATCCAGCATCCCGCATGTTTCGGGTTTGTTTTTCTAGTGACTCAAATATTGACATTTTTTTCCGGTGGGGGGGAGGCTTTGCCTCGGCACTTCAAAGAATCTTTGATGGACTTTGAGCCGAAATCCTTTTTTTTATTTTGAGCCTTTCATTGCGAGTTTAGCAAACCAGTCACAGTTCACTCAGCACTAGAAATATGAAAGCCGCAGGGAGGAAAAACGTTCCACATATTAAACAGATTTTTCACCCCAAAAAACAAAACCCGGGTTATATTTCGGTCAGTTGTAATATTAACTGATGTTCATCAGTTTGAGGGCTTGTTTTTCTTTCTTTTTTTTCAGCACTCCTTTTTGGGGCAGATCCTATTGATCACATTTTATTAATGGATCAAAGGCTAGATCATCGTTATATCGTCGTTATATCGTCGTTATATCGTCGTTGTAGGGTGGAAACCTTGTATATCCAAATTGTTACTTTTCTGGAAATGGGGAAAAAAGAACCTGTGTTCCAATGGATCCAATGTAGTAATTATTTAGTCACAAGCTCTTGTTAATACTTTTCATTGGTTCAATATTTATCAAATCCATAGACAGATTTAACCACTTTCACCTTAAAAAGTGGCAAAAATAGCAGATCTACAAGCTCACAACACGTCGCGACACACACTGTTGTACGACAAAGGAGGGAATTAATTTACAGAGAAACACAAACAAACATAAAAACGTTTCTGCCCGATAGCAATGATGTATGATATTGTCGTTATCGGGTGGAAACCTGTCCAAAACTGAACGGAAATGGAGAAAAATGAACCTGTGTTCCAATTGATCCAATGTAGTTATTATTTAGTCACAAGCTCTTGTTAAAGGGGAAGACCGCTCATTTTCAACATTGAACTATGTCTTTAATACACCGCTGTTGTGTGGAAATAAGAAAAAAGTACCCCCCCCCCCCCCTTCTGTGTTGCCTAGAAAAGGATAATTGATTGAGGTCATGTGATCAGTGACATACGCAGGGTGTGCTTTTGGCTCCGCCCCCCTCAGCCAAAAGTACACCCTGCGTATGTCACTGATCACATGACCTCAATCAATAATCCAGTTTTGGCAACATAGAGGGGGAGGGGGGACTTTTTTCTTATTTCCACACAACAGCTCAAAGGTGTATTAAAGACATACAGTAGTTCAATGTTGAAAATGAGTGGTCTTTCCCTTTAATACTTTTCATTGGTTACATATTTATAAAATCCACCGCGAGTTGGAGTCCCCATTTTGGGCATGTCATTATAGGTGAAAAATGTTCAACATTTCTTCCAAAACTGCGGAAATAGCCCTGAAGGAAGTGAATGGCTTGTTGTTTTCGTCACGGTGCGTTTGGTGTGTGCATTATTATTATTCTCTGTGGATTACCCAAATGCTGCTGGATCAAACGTATGCATATTTCATAGGTTATGGAATAATAAATGAGGGCAAAGATAGAGCAAAGAAAAAGGTACTGGAAAGCACCTTTATTAGAGAAATATACTTGACATTACATTTATTGAATGAATTTTGAGAGCAAATTTTGATTTAGTTTTAGTAGTCTTTTGAGTAAAATTTCATTTAGTTCTAGTCATATTTTAGTCATCTGAAATGTTTTAGTTTTAGTCCAGTTGCCTAAATATGTGACTGAATACAACTTTGGGTCGTTAGGGGGCCTTTTTACAGATTATGAAAGTACAGAATGTAAGCTTTTAAATGATGTCATTTATTGAAATCGGAAAACATTTGAAGAAGATATGGTCATCTGTTTTTTGTCAACTGAATCTACAGTTAATACATTGTTTTAAAAGATTCTCAAATGCATTCTTCTTTTTTAGTGCATATTTGTTTCAATTTGAGGACAGTGAAACCTTAAGGTGACTCTCCACCAAACAGACTACTTCAGACTACAACAGTCTGCAACAGACTGGTAGTCTGTTGGCAAAAGTTGGCATTTAGTTCAGCACAAACCGTCGGCCACAGCGCACATTGTTGTGAAAATGCGTTCACTGGCAGCCTGTTAGTGTTGCCAGGTCTTTGGGCTTGTTTTCCTGTAAAGTCGATGGTAAATATTCATAGTTGCTGGTTGCTTTTGTTTGGGCTTGTTTCTGAAGTGATGTTGCTTATTTGGGCTTGCTTTCAAGACTATTTTTGAAAATAGCTGATATAACAGGGCTCAAGTGGTGAAACCGGTCGCTTCTTTTGGGCTTGTTTTCATAGACCTGGTCGCTTGTTTCACTCACAGAATCTGGCAACACCAAAGCCGACTCGGACCAAACCTTTGCCCCCCTCTCTCCCCCCTCTTCACTACCCCACGGATCTACCAGTCGGCCCAAAGACCGAACATGCTTGGTTTTTCTGAGTCGGGTCGATAGAGGTCCGAACCGACGGAACGACGCTATCCGACGCCGAGCTGGCCCAAAATCGGTGCGGTGGAGAGCTGCCTTACACTCATTCAGCGCCCTTACGGGTCCATTTGGTTCCAAATGGTTTGGTTCCTGGTTTGGTGTCTGTAACTCCGAAAGCGTACACATTTGTACACTCTCAGAGTTAAGGGGGTCCGTGGCCTAACGCATACCACACTGGGGGTCCTTGAAATAAAAAAAGTTTAAGAACTAGTGGTTTAAGTTTTTGTATTCAGTTTTCACTGTTTATTGCGTTAACATTCTGTGGTATCTGTTCTATTGTTGTATGTCAGAGACTGGGGATTCTTGCTAACTTGTGCTGTGTTTTGAATGCATTGTTCATTTATATGTATTGTCTCTCTTTAATCCATTCAATCCAGGAACTTATCTGTGTCATTTTAGATTTTAGTCATATTTTATACTTTGGATATTAAAAAATAGCAGATACTGTATACAAGCTCAAAGATTTTTCAAAAATGCATAGCCTGGCACTCGGTGCCGCGCTATGAGCTTGTACATCTGCTATTTTTGAATAGCTCAAAGAAATCTTAAAATGATACAGATGCGTTCCCGCCCCGGATTGAATTAGTTAAATAAACAAATTAAGTCCCCTGTGTGTATGTCTCCTTTCCCTCATGTAGATTTCTCCTACTCCAACATGTGTGTCCACAAAGCGCTGAAGACGCTGAAGCAACAGGTAGACCTGGAGAACCAATGTGGATACATCACCATGCTCAACCCCAACACCAGGCACCGCCGCAGGGCCAGCGAGTCCAACGACTACAGGGGTGGGAACGCACGCACGCACACACACACACACGCACACACACCCCCACACACACACACACACACACACACACACACAGGGCGGCAGTGGCTCAGGATGTAGAGCGGCCGCTTGTGAACCGGAAGGTTCCCAATTAGATCCCCAGAGTTAGTGTTGAAGTGTCCTTGAGCAAGATGCTGAACCCCTAATTGCTCCCGACGAGCAGGTTGGTGCCTTGCATGGTTTCCTCCGCCGTCGGTGTATGAATGAACACACACATACACAAAACATGACGTACAGTACACACATGTTACAAGCACACATAAACACATGCACTCAGGTAGACTGCACTCATCGTGTGTGTGTGTGTGTGTGTGTGTGTGTGTGTGTGTGTGTGTGTGTGTGTGTGTGTGTGTGTGTGTGTGTGTGTGTGTGTGTGTGTGTGTGTGTGTGTGTGTGTGTGTGTGTGTGTGTGTGTGTGTGTGTGTGTGTGTGTGTGTGTGTGTGTGTGTGTACTTATACTTGTGAGGGCCACATGTCCCCACAAGTATATAGTATTTTGAGGGCCATTTACCTCGTTCTCACAAGAGAAATGGCTGTTTTTTATGGTTGATACCATTTTTAGGTAGGCTTTCAATTATGTAGCTAAAGATTCAGGCCAGGAATACACATTTAGAGTGGCATTCATAAAATGGCTGTCCTAAAACGTCGATGTCCTCACAAGTAGTAATACAAACATGTGAGTGTGTGTGTTTTACCAACAGTCAGTGAGAATGTCCTTGCCAAAGCAGTTGACCCTGAAGGTGCAAATTTGATAAGGATTGCCACTAGTGCAGTTTAATTACGCCATTTGTCTGGCTAATTATGTGATTATGTGCGATAGCCTTTTCCTAATGGACGCCGATCGAAAGCCTTAGCCTTTACCTTCACATTCCCTCATTCAATTTAGCTTCATGCCATTGATCACAGGTTTCATTCTAGGGGTGCAACAGTTAGTAGAACTAATTGAGTTAATAGATTACAAAAAACTATGTATAATCGATACTTTAATCAAATAGTTGATTAATAATCAGTCCCTGTTTTGGGCATGGCATAATAGATTCGAAAAGTGTAATAAGAAATTCTAAAATAGTGAACATATCCAATCTACACGCTCACAACAGTCTGCCAATGCAGGTGTAAATTCACATTGGGGATGGATTGAATGTTAATGTAATCCAGGAAGGCATCTGTGTCATTTTTCTTTTTTCTTTGGCTATTCAAAAATAGCAGCATACCTTTGCTGCCTGTCAATCTCTACTATACTATCAATAAAGGCAGAAAAGCCCCAAAAAATAATCTTAAAATATATACATTTTATAATAATAATAATAACTCATTCAGTGCCAATTAAATAAAAAAATAATTGCGTACTGTGCCAACGATTTTTTTTTTCTTACCTTTTTCAAGTAGTCACAGAATATTTATCTCCAGTATGAGCGATCCCCTGATGTTTGCTAATCGAAGCGGGTTTCACTGTGCTTCCGCGAAAGAAAAAGAAATGTCATTGCGACCTCCCCATTCAATTTTATACGCCTTTGTCTGGGCCAAAAATACATAGTAAAAAAATAAGTGCACAGGAGCCGAGATACAGCCTTTTTAAGTAATACGTTAACCAAGTACCAAGAGATTTCTTCTTAGGACCCACTTATACAGTTTTCATGAAGATTCTGACATTCACAGATGTTTTCTTAGCTGTGATTTGTTCTTATAGGTAAGAACAGAATCTACGCACACTCAAGAGCACTCTTAAGCATGTTTGAGTGCTGATATGTTAGCACAAAATTATTGTTTCTTAATTGTAATTGTTTCTTTTGTTAACTTCAATTCTGCAATTATATATAGGATTTAAATTGCATTAATATTTTTATCATATCTTTAGAACAGCGGTTCTCAAAGTGCGGTGTGGGGATCCCCAGGGGTCCTTGGGGTGGTTCCAGGGGGTCCACAGCAAAAGGAGGAACCATTTGACCACTTTAACCCTATTTTATACTTTGTTTGAAAATAGCCATTCTACAAGCTCACAACGCGTCCAATTGCTGCCTGTTAAGAGCTTGTAGATAAGCTATTTTCAGCCAAATACAGTATACATGTCAATTTGGGGGTCCTTGACATGAAAATGTTAGAGAGTTTTCCAACGGACCTGAAAATTACAATCCAACCCGAACAGAACCCACCCCATAATCTATTCTACCACCCCATCGCCCTCACATACCCCAAGCCCCCTACACCCCCATACCCCCGACCCCCATATTCCCGACATCCGCCACGGAGACCCACTGATGTAGACAATAGACGTGATGTGTTGATGGCATATTGTGATCAAACTTTGGTGTTCCTCTGCCAGGAGGTGACACTCATCTGGGCGGAGGGTTCGACACCAACGGCAGCACCGAGTCCTTTGAGCTGGTGACAGAGGACAACAGTGGAGAGGGCAAAACGGGAAAAACGGATGGTAGGTCATTCCTCATTGAGATGCATTCACGTCCCAAAATCAATTTTTATTCAGAGGTAGCAGGACATGGCAGCATTATCGATTGTGCAACAAGTGGAGCCAACTGGAGCACATTCTCAGTTGCTAACACCGGTTCAATCCCCGGTTCCTCCCGGCTGCGTGTCGAAGTGTCCTTGAGCAAGACACTGAACACCTAATTGCTCCCGATGAAGCAGGTTGGTGCCTTGCATGGTTGCCTCTGGCTTCGGTGTGTGCTTGTGTGGATGTAATGCAAATTGAATGCTCTTTGTACGAATGCGCTATAGAAATGCAGACCATTTAACAGCCTTCCTAGATACTTAATAATACCCAACGTTAACCACAACAAATCCATGCCTTAACTTATCCATACTAACAGAGTCTAACTAAAATCAATTGAATCGCATAAAAACCATGACTAAACTTCACCATGTCTAAACTAATGCTAATGCTAGACTGAATTGCATCATGGGTCTTGTCCTGCAAACAAATACAGTTTTCAAAGTGCTTCCATGGAACTGTTGAACTGTTGTAAAAATGAGTGACTTGGCTCTCCCTTGGTTTTTGGTTTTGTCCTGGCTTCTTGTTTGACGTGAAGATTTCTTTCACCAGCCTCTCTTTCTCGGTTTCCAGTGCCGTCATCGGAGGACGAGTGGGTCCCACTGGAGCTTTGCTTCGGCATGCCCCTCTTCAGCTCCGAGCTCAACCGCAAAGTGTGTCGAAAGATCGCCTCGCACAAGCTCTGTTGCAAAGAGAGGTACGAAAAGTCAAACTTAAAACGCTCCGTGCTGCTGCTTTCATGTCCATTCCAATGCACTCCTCCGAGAATGAATTCACTATTTATTTACCACCCCCTAACCATTGAAAACGTGCCGAGTGTCGAAGCCGAGCTCAGCTTGAACCCTTGCTGTGCTTTCAGCCTCCAGGAGCTGCTTCTCTCCAGCCGGAAGCTGTCATTGAAGGTTCTGAGTTTTGTTCAATCATTCCAGGTAAGAACTCTCTCTCTCTCTCCCTCTGTCTCTCTCTCTCTCTCTCTCTCTCTCTCTGTTCCTCTTTCTTTCATTCTTTCTTTCTTGCTTTCTTTCTTGCTTTCTTTCTTGCTTTCTTTCTCTCTCTGACTTGCCACTCGCTGCTCACACTGGCGAATAATAAGCAAGACTCAGGTAACATTAGCCGATCATAGCTTAGCTTAATAATGCTATTCGGTTAACCTTCAACTTCAGATTCTTCATCTTTCTCTATTCTTCATTCTACATCAAGTTCACAAGTGTAAAAGAGTGGGTGAAATTATTTTTTGTACAAGCTCCCAGTGTTTTGCATAAAAATAGTTACGGTATAAGAATAGAGAAAGAAACAAAGGAAGCAAAGATAACAAACATACTGTACATAGATGTATGGTCAAAATAGAAAATAAAAATGAAGCAGAATATCACAGTCTCTTGTGCAGGTAGAGACAACACTTAGCAGCAGATATAGGCTACAGTATATACCAGCTTAGTGGAGGGACAGCGAGTGCATTTTCCGGCAGCGGCAGCTTCCGCGGCCAGCTTTGGGAGTGTGCTGCGTTTGTGTAACGCAGTCCCCACCAATATTATTTACGATTCTGTGCCTATCGGTACATAACTCGGACGGCGCTTAGTCGACTAGTAGACCATCGGCCGGTCGTCGCGGGCACTCACGCCTGGAGGCGCTCGGGCGCGACTCCTTGGCCTCAAGGTCTACTGAGTCGGCGCGCCTCCGTCATGGTCCAAAACTATACTTTATCGGCGGAAAAAATAAGTTGACTGCGGCTCCTCCACCGGCAGTTCCGCGACTGCCGCTCCTCCACCGGCTGCCGCTGACGGAGAATGCACTCGCTCCTTCTGGCTTAGTGGCCTTGTGTTTAGAGTGTCTTCCCTGAGACTGGGAGGTCAGAGTTCAATCCCCGGCCAGACTCAAACATTTTTACCCAATTGTGTGTGTGTGTGTGTGTGTGTGTGTGTGTGTGTGTGTGTGTGTGTGTGTGTGTGTGTGTGTGTGTGTGTGTGTGTGTGTGTGTGTGTGTGTGTGTGTGTGTGTGTGTGTGTGTGTGCGCGCGCGCGTACTTTGATCAAACGCAAACGACCTGTATTGTGTGGACCCGTTGATTGCTCATTTATAGTAGCAGATGACCTAGAACTGAGCATCCTTTGTCATTCCTGAAAAAATAACCCCCCCCCCGCCCCCCCTCCCCATTTGGTCCTCAAATTCTTCCATCCCGCCCAGTGCTCCAGCCGGTGACCCTTTGCCCTCTGTTTTGGCAGGACGGCAGCCAGTCGGCCGACCCCGACAGTGGCGTGTCGGGGCCCCTCAGCCAGCCCTCGCCGGAGTCCGGTGTGCCCCTGCCCGCCCTCAACCTGCTGTTCAAGGACGGGCAGCTGCGGGAGTGGAGCGGCCGGGCGCCGCCCATGCTGGACATCTCGGCGCTGCAGAAGGACCAAGCCACATAAAACGAACGATTTGAAAATTAACGAAAGAAAGAAACAAAAACAAACAAAAATAAATCCCAGCCCCCTCACGTTGTGACGTCAACCTCCCGGTGAAAGGAAGCGATTTCTCAACAAAGAGCGCCGCCATCTGCGAGCAGTGGTTCTCACAGTGGGGGTCCAGGGACCCCCACCAGGGGTCCTTGGGGGGTTTCCAGGGGGTCCCCAGCTAAATTATTGGATAGTTAGGAACCAAATTGACCCTTATAGGTCAGTAACTCCGAAAGTGCACTCTCAGAGTTATTGGGGGTCCATGGCCTAACGCATACCAATCTGGGGGTCCTTGAAATAAAAAAAAAAGTTTGAGAACCACTGATCTGCCGTGATCTCCCCCACGTCCAATTGCGAAGAAAAAACGCTGACCTTCACTAGCCCCCCCCACCCACCACCTGCCTCCGTAATACAGCCATAGGAAATGAAGCTTCACAAAATGCACCCCAGCCTCCTCCTCATCAACCAATGAGGAAGCCTCAAGAAAGACTAGCATAAACTGTTTCCCACCCATAAGTCATTCCCATGTGATTGCTCCTGTTTTGTCAACAAGGCAGTATTGTCTATTTAAGTGGTGCAGTTATTGCAATATATGTATAGTCGCTGTCGGGAAGCCTTGTATGTCCAAAACCCTTCCTTTTCAGGAAATGTACAAAAGAACCAGTGTTCCAACTTCCAATGGACCCAGTGTAGTTATTTGCCAATTTTTTTGGTTAATACTTTCCATTGGTTAAATATGTATAAAATCCAACAGACACACTGTTTTGCCCATGTTATTGTAGTTGAACAAAATATTTGAAAATAAAAAAAGCAAATATTTGCAAGCAATTTTCCCTAGATCTACAAGCTCACAGCACGTTGTGAGCTTGCAGAGCAGCTATTATCACTACTTTTGGGTGGCACTTTCATACGACGAGATGTAATATAGTGCATACATTTCTAATAAAAAGTTTAAATGTGGGTGATACAAGGTTTTTGCCCGACAGCAACGATATACAGTGTGTAGATGTAGATGGTTCCAGAACAGCATATATCCAGGATGGGGGTATATATGCACATTAACCTTGAAGACATTATGCATCATAGGACCAAGTCTTTTGGGCTGACCAATACTGTCTCACTTCTAATGACCCCGTGCATGAAACCGTAGCACAAACTGCACCACAAACGGGCACACTTCCTCACTACTTTATTATCGTGAATTTGGGGCGAGCGGGCGGGGCGGGGAGGGGGGGAGGGGGGTTGTTCTGATTTGCACTGTCCAGGTGACTTCCTTTTTGTCTGTTGGTTTGTTTTTACATATCTGCGCTGTAGGGTAGAAACCCAGTATGTCCAAAAAACGTAACTTTTCAGGAAATGGCAAAAAAGAACCTGCGTCCCAGTGGATCCAATGTCGTTATTATTTAATCACAAGCACTTGTTAATACTTTTCATTGGTTAAATATTCATGAAACGCACAGACCGACTTAACGACTTTCAAAATCTTTCAAAAATAGCAGATCTACAGATCTGCACATCTAGATAGGCTATTTACGATACTGTTGCGCAACGGACCAACGGTCTTGTACGACAAAGTAGGCTTTCATGAAAAGAACTTATATGGAGATACAAGGTTTCTGCCTGACAAAAGATATGGTCCCTTGTATTAATGGTTAATATTTCAGGACTGTACAGTACTTCATTCGCCACTTGCTAGCGTTTGACCTAGGAAATCAACAGGGGGCTGATTTCACGTTTACATGTCAAGAGGAACCTGCGGATATTTATCACATGGTTTTCATGAAACATTTCCCTTTCGTACGAAGGGACACCAAAGACCAAATATTTTTCTTTTTTTTCCTTTGTAGATTTTTTTCCCCTGTATCAGTGTCCTTATATTATTTCATTTAATTTTGCTGCCTTATTACGCTAGTCGGCCAGTAGAAGCGAGCAAATCTCGAATCGAGTGCATGTGTTTGATTTTTCTTCATAAAATTAAGTTTTCCTAAGCATATTTCTCGAGCGACTCGTGTGCATTTGAAGTAGGGTTTCTGAGTGATTAAATTGATAAAAAAATTGCATCGACTCAGAAACATGACCTTTTGAGAAGTAGGACCAGATTAGGCCGATGGTAGCAGAAAGGCAACAGACGAGGCTGCGTTTCTGACCCAGGCCTGTTGCCATCGCTGCTTGCCAGGTTTTGTCCCCCTCCCCCGATCGGCTCGGCTCCAGCTAGCTTGTGGTGCGGTGCGGCACACTGTTGGCCGGCCCGCCTCTACTCTCCAAGGGATTCTGTTTACAACCATGTTTATTTTTTGCCTTATCTTTCACAAATAGGTTTTGTAGTCTGCAGAGGGGTAGGCAACATTCTCGCATTCTCCAGGGGACACAAAATGCTGATGTCACACACCGTTTGAGAGACGTGATGGCCCAGAAAAGCGTCTGATGTCAAAGACGCATGTTTTTTTTCCGCGTGGCTCAGAGCACAAGGGGTTTAAGTTTACCCTGCATTTGGAGTGCCGACCCCATTTTTGTCGAATTATATTAGAGGCTTAGTTTTTTTTTAATGAATTTGCCCTCTACCGATTGTTTGACCCGCAGTTTTTGTCGTTGTTTTCAAATAACGTGACAGTGACTTATAGGAGAAGAAAAAAAAGTGACCAACAGGTCCTGTTGAAGCATGACGAACTGTGTAGAGACTGTTGTGTATCTTATGTTGGTGTGTGTGTGTGTGACTGTGTGTATTGTGCCCCATCTACGCCTCACCAAGTCCTCCCAGTAACTTTTTGTACCCCCCCCCCCCCTTTCACAATGGAAGCCCTACAAACGTGTCCGACCCCTCCCTTTCAGCTCCCATTTAGCCTGATTTATATGTCGCCGTACGACGGTGTCACTCCCCAAAAATAGCCGATCTGTAAGCCCATGATGAGTTGCATCTACGCCGCGTCATGGACTTCAGATATTCGGAGATCAGATATTTCCGGTGTGTAACACCATCATGCGACGGAACGTAAATTAGGCATTTACGAGACCTCCCTTTTCCCATGGTACGTCTGCCACCAGTATTTAAAGAAAAAAGAACAGAACAATTCCTGCTAGTTTTATATGTTGACCTACAATCTTAGGAAAGTATTTGTTGTAGTTTGTCTGATGGGACTCTGGGATATTATGGATGGGAATAATAACGACGATGCTCTTGTAAATGATACAGATTTAACAAAGAATTAAAACATGGAAAAGTGACATTCCTCAACGACATACCCCTACCACGACCACTACCCTCCCGCTCCTGAGATATGTGTTATTATTATTATTATTGTTATTATTCCTACAAATGAAAGTGTAAAAAAAGAAGAATATGAAAATATAAATAAATATGTAAAAAGAAAAAAGCTAGAACATGTCCTATACACCCCACCCCCACCTCCCTCTGAAACTGGTTTCATTGGTGTCATGGTTCTGTGGATTTTGGGGGAGGTGGGGGTCTGGGGGATTTGTCATTTGTAAAACTTGGACCGCGTCGCTGCTACATGACAAGTCTCTGCCCTCCTGTGCCCACCAAAGCCCCCCACCACCCCATACACACACCCTACCTCCCCTCGCCCGCTTTGAGTTGTCGCCAGTCACATTACGTTGACATTTAAGGCCGTACCTCTGTGGATTTTGTGTTGTTGTTGTTTTTCTCCAAGCAAGGTGGAACAGATGGTGCCCAAGACGCGGGCGCCCCGGATGCCCCCTCCATCTGCCTCAAGAATAGGGCTGCTCTTTGCTCACCTACCCGTTAAGCACAATTTATAATTGGTTGTGCGCCGGTGTCGTTCAGCCGAAAATAGACGATCTGTAAGTTCACGCTGCAAGTCGTTGTGTGAGTTTGTAGATCGGCTACCTTTGCCACCCAACACCCGTGCGCAACTAAGCGTAATGGGAAGGGAGAGAAGGGGATGGAAAAAAAGAGTAATCTATTTATTTTTATGTTATTTTGGTATTTTTTTCTGCCTGTATTGATAGTCCACAGTGAAGAGAGACAGGAAACAGGGAGAGAGAGTTGAGGAGTGACATGCAGCAATGGCCCGTCATCGGGCTTTGGAATCGAACCTGCGACCTGCTCATCAGGCATCAGCCTATGTGGTACGTGCCTAAACCACTCGGCTATCGGCGCCTCCAATGCAGCGATCTAAAAACAGCAGCAGGTCGCTGCCAGAACTAACACATATGCTTACAACGCTCTTGACATGTAAAAATCCAGGGATAAGCGCTGCCACTTTTGGGGCGAAGGTGAAGACGTCGTCGCCTCGTGGCTGCGTTTTGGCCCCCGGCGGTGCCCCCGCCAGACAGGTGCTGCCCTGCCTAATTGACTCTCGTCTCCCAGGTCTCCACGCTCCAGTAACTTCCAGGCACCGCAAATTACAGCGTGTCACCAGGGGGGGCACCAAGGGCATAAACTGGGTCACGCCACCCGGGGATGATCGGGCTCCAGTAAGCAGTGAAAGGAAGCCGCTTGGCGCTTTATACACGAGCCATGTGCTCCTGTAGCCTGTGCTGTCCGCTCGCTCCGTAGTAAAAACACATTGAGGAGTAGCCTGGTGTTTAATGCATGTGGTGCATTATTTCAGCCCGCAGATAGACAGACCTTTATTGATCCCAAGGGAAACGCAGTTGTCATAGCAGCCCTGCATTAAGGATGAAACAAAGGTACAGGTATGGGAAGAGAACATGCTCAGAATAAGTAATAACACTGGTACAAATAGGATAACGATATAAAAGACGGTATACCCTACAGTAACATCTGACCTGGCCCTCTGCGCCTGGGCTGGTCAGGTGTGCATAGTATAGTCCACCAGTAGGTAGAAATAGAGGTACAGGCTATTGAAAGTTATGGACTAGCAGAATTGAGGGGTTATATCTAGGATAACTAGTGTATATCTAGAGTTAACAAGAGATATGCATGATACATCATCCACATTCTTCAATGTGGATGGCCGATCTACTGTATGATGTATGACTCCAAATGTGGGCAAAGTTTCAGCCCGATCCAAGCCCCATTAGCTTAGATTGTTTATAGAATTAAAGTTAGATGTAAAAAAATAATAAAACATAATATTAAAGTAGCAATACTTCTGTGGCCGATATCGTCCCTCTTGTAGACGGCTAGTGTGCTGCAGATGGAAAAAGGTAGTACCTATATGCACATCCCCACAGTTCTTTGGAAACGATGCTGAGCCAAAATTATTAAAGTAAAAAGAAGGAAATGTCCACACATGATAAACTACTGCTCTCCCATGCTTTATTTAATGAACAAACCAGAATGTTTCGCCCATGTAAGGGCTTCATCAGGTTGTTAGAACTTGATGAAGCCCTTGCATGGGTAAAAGGTTATTGTCTGTTAATTAAATAAAGCAGTAGTTAATCGTGTGTGGACATTTCCTTCTTTTTAGCCTCCTGCAGAGCCACGCCATAAAAACGACTAGTCAACCAAAGTCTTGACTAAGACCAAACTGACCGATTAATCAATTAATCGACTATGAGACGACAGCCCTTATAAAAAAAAGACAAGTTGACAGGGAAAGTTAGTTACTTGAGACTTTGGCTGTTATAGACACTGACTCAACAGTGACGCAGAGCTGAGGAGGTGATGAGGCCACGGTAGCATCTTGCGTATTATAATTCCAGTGCTGTCTTATCTGTATTTGACATCTTTGCCTCGCCACAGGCCTGCAACCTGCATGAAGTATGAGTTTTCATCTCAGACGGGCAATGACTCATCTCACGTCTTCTTATCTGGCCGGTGCATGATTGGTTGCCGCTTATCTATCTGCGGTGTCATCGGCCACGCTCACGGTTCTGTTTTTTCAACTTCCTCCAGAGAAACGCCACTATCAGATGTACACTACGCCTATCAGCGCCACACTTGTAGCAATAGTACTTGTACTTGTCTTGAGTACTTTGCGAAATCAGTCATTCTGATCACTTAACCACTTTAAACCTAGGATTCCTTGTCATATCATTATAGATGAAGATCTATGTTGATGAATGTTCACATTTTCCACATTTTTACTATTTGTCTTACAATGAAGTAGTGGTTAAGTATATTTTTGATTAAGTATTGTACTCAACTAGATACTTTTGGGAAATGCAATGTTTTCAGAATAGCCTATGGTTTTGCTGTTCAGACACAATAGAAGGACATTCCATTTAAATTGGCTTTGAACCGCTTTTACAATCTTTCAATCTCTTTTCCAAGTCAGTCTTTCAGAAAGCGTTTGCATACAGAAAACATGCTCATCACTTTGGATCACATCACTGAACTGGATCGGATTGGATCGCACTCACATTGAAATTGTTATGGTCAGGATGTGACCATGCAGTGTAAATGTTATTCAGAGTAGTCTTCAAATTAGCTACTTTTGTACTTTTACCCTGAGTAGTTTCCAACACGATGTACTTGAGTAATATATACAGTGCGTCAAGTAGTCTAACTACTTCTACCCAAGTAGGATATTCTAATCTTTCCATTCTGCATGTTGGTGGTCATCTTTGGCACTCGTCTTGAATGAAAATCCAATTTGAGGCCTGGCCTTTGAGACCCAGATATCGGATGTTTTATTAAAAGACTAAACAAACTCAGAATATAATTTGTACTGGGTTTAGGGGGAAATGAAAAACATGTTCTTGTGTAAACCATACAGTATCTCCATCTCTCAGTTCATCTATAGCTTAATGTGGCCTCCTAATCTGTCCCATCCATTTCCCACACTGAAAGTCATACGGTAAACAGATATTCTTGATAATAGCCTATATATTGTTGCTGTCACACAGAAAACTTGCATATACATGTTTCATCTTTTTATGTTTAAAAAAAAAATGACCTAAAAAGGCCTACTTTATACTTTGCCGCTGAAATAGTCCATCTACAAGCTCACATCGTGTTGCATCACAATGCGTGAGTTTGTAGATCGGCTATTTTCTATTATCACAAATTTTCTCCTATGATGATATGGCCAAAATGGGGTCGCCAACTTGAATGTTATTAATCGTGTCTGTGAATTTTATAAATATTTAAGCAATGAAAAGTATTAACAAGAGCTACCAAATAATAACCAGATTGGATCCATTGGAACACAGGTTATTTGTTTTTCCACTTCCTGAAAAGTAACAGTTTTGGACATGCAAGGTTTCCACCTGACAGCGACAATATATATCTTTGACCCTGCAGGGTGTGCAAGCTCCTGTAGGCTCCACCGGTAGATCCCAGCTGAAGATTGAGGTCAGGAGGAAGCTGTGTTATGCATCCTGTCTGCCCTGGTGGTGCTAATGGTGTACAGACCCCCCTCTCTATCCCTCACCCCCTCCCTCTTCTCTTGCTGTCTTCTTGTCCACAGTTTAAAGCTACAATCTGCAAGTTTTGTGTCCTCTCCCGACAAAGAGAGGTGAGTTATTTATTTTAGCTCAAGAAAATGCACGCACATCCGCAAAACAATTTTGACAGGTGCAGGATTCAAAAAACAGCAAATGAAGAAGATCCACACTCTGTTTTGAAAGCTGCCCCAAATTCTGAATGTATTAGAATAGCATAACGTTTCAACTGAAAATGTTGAAACGTTCTATTCTATTCACGATTTTGGGGAGCTTTCAAAACAGAGGGTGCTTGGATGTTTTTCATCCTTCATCACATTATGTATTTTAACCGTTATTTATACAGGCAATCTCATAGATACCTGAGGTTTCATTCTCAAGAGACACCTGGTAGGCTAATTGCAACTGTTAACACCTGGGATTCGAACCTGGACCTCCCAGACCCATAGAGAGAGAGAGTTATGACACGCTTTGATATCGCCGCAAAGCGGGCCGCTATGGGCTATAGTTCCAAACATTGGAACTATACCATTGACGTAGAACGAGCATTTCCGCATTCCATTCTTGCGATGGTAGTCAACGCAAGTGTCGTCACTCTCATATTAGATCACGCTGTGATCTCCCCCATGGGAAACCAAACGTCTCTACCTCTCATCCTAAAGGGAATCCAGCTCTTTAGTCCATGAGCCAGAGCCCCAAAATTGAGCAAAAATTATCGAAAGAGTGGGCAAAACCAAACCTATATTAAATTGTTCATAGGGTCAATACGAGTAAATAAATATATGATAACCTTTCCACAGGAGCAGCTTTTTCATGGTTATCACACATTTTGTTATTTTCCCCATACGTACATGACAGGTGAAAAAATGACAAAATTTAAAAAAGAGTTATCATAATGAAACTTCCTGAGTTGATTACTTACATGAAGACAATGATTTATCGTATTACAAGTTTTCTGAAATTGTATATTTAAATATGCAAATTAGGCATAGGATAATATGCCAACATTTGCATAACTTTCCAGAATCAACATTGGACAAAGCCAGAGTCAACATACTTATTTCATTTTGTTAAGATGTTGGATTCAAAGGTTTTTAACGAGGGAATATTCAATATCTGCTCAATTTTGGGGCGCTGGCTCATGGACTAAATGCCTAATTTGCATATTTAAATATACAATTTCAGAAAACTTGTAATACGATAAATCATTGTCTTCATGTAAGTAATCAACTCAGGAAGTTTCATTATGATAACTCTTTTTTAAATTTTGTCATTTTTTTCACCTGTCATGTACGTATGGGGAAAATAACAAAATGTGTGATAACCATGAAAAAGCTGCTCCTGTGGAGAGGTTATCATATATTTATTTACTCGTATTGACCCTATGAACAATTTAATATAGGTTTGGTTTTGCCCACTCTTTCGATAATTTTTGCTCAATTTTGGGGCTCTGGCTCATGGACTACTTGGCCAAGGGAGATATTGGACTTATGAGCTTCAGGCGGTGCTAGCCTACTTGTCAACCAGTACTGTAGATGTACTACCCGAGGCTGACAATAACAGGGTCTAAATGGAAGAGTAGGGAGACCTCCTCCAACCACTGCAGATGTGCTTATATTGTATTGAAATACAGATTGGTTAAAATAACACTTTATTCATTGAAATAACCCCCGGATTGCTGCTTTAGCACATGTTTTCATCTCAAGCCTGTCGTGCACATACACACACACACACCCCATTACTCATTTCTCAGTACATCTCCCACTCACAGGCACACACACACACACACACACATGCACACACACATTCAAGACAGGTGTTTTCCACAAAGAAGCAGCTGCAAGGTGCCATTTTTCGGGGGCACGCTGTGCACATTCACCCTTGCCTGTGGGATACATGATGAGAAAATAGCCCCCGTGCCTCCGAGCCAGTGTGGCTCTGCTTTCGATTGCTTACGCAGATCAGATGCCACTACACATGTAATGGAGACAAATACGTAGTCCCACAAGGAGGGAGCAAAGGACAGCATTGGTTCCTGTGACAGACAGGTGCATGGGAACAGTAAACATGTCCCCATCATCATACAATTAGGGCTTGGCTGCGATGTGGACAAAATATAATATGATATAGTCACTACTGTTGTATCCTACTGGCTCACCTGCCAGTGAGGAGCCCCTACCGGGAGGATGTAGAGCCTTCTTTCTACTCCTCCCGCCCCGACCCTCCCCACTGACAGGTGCCGCCCCAGCCCATAGGAGTATGTGCAGTGACAATTATCACCCTCCCTGTCTGGCTTCCCTCCTCCGAACACGGGCCAATTGTGTTCGTATACAGACACATCACAAATGTACATCACTTTACTGTAATGCATATTTTATATATATATATATATATATATATATATATATATATATATATATATATATATATATATATATATATATATATATATATATATATATATATATATATATATATATATATGTGTGTGTGTGTGTGTATTGTGTTGCATATTTAATAAATGGGCAGGTGAAACTTTTTAATGTTTTTTTAATGTGATTTTTGGTTACACAGCATGCTTTGTGCTGCTGAGTGTATAGTCTGAAAATTGGAAGAGAAGAGACAGTCGGGAGGGGGAGGAGGGCGGGGAGGAGATGCTAGAGTCTGGTCCCATAGCCCAGGGGACCGTCGAGATGTGATTGGATAGCTGTCAGGCAACCGTTGACAGCATTATTAAACAAAGGTGTGTAACTTACCAGATATGATGAAACCATACATTAGAACATTAGATGTCTACGGACTAATTTGTTATAAATAGTCGGTCAACGTAATTGCAATGTTTAAACACAATAGTCTTTCCTCTGGGAAATCTAGGAAATGCTCCAGTTTGCATATGTTTATTCCTAGGACGGCAGACTTGTGAATAATTAATTTGCTTGGTAGCTAAAACCATTGGCTGCCTGACAATGAAGTAGCCAAACACACATGGTACTATTGGCCTGTGGACTGTGGCCTACACGTCTGTGTCTCCCCCCACCAAAATAATGCATAGCCTAATAGGTTGGGCAAATTTGGTATAGGCCAACCCATAAAAGAATGTGTTCAATACAATGCATATCAGCACAAATCAATTAGATAGATAGATAAATAGATAGCTGTATGATCATCAAAACATTTGTTTTTATAACCCAAGCAAATATCTTGAAACAATGAACTATGAACATGGTAAAAATCTGTTTTAAACCATGTTTTAAAACCGACCTTCCCTCGCTGATATTTGTATTGCAGGGGGATGAAGAGGGAACACATTCTGAATCAGAATCAAGACAATCGGAGGTTGTTGTCACATCCCAGGATTACAGGTGTAAAACAGAGGGTGTAATTCGTTTTCGTGCAAGCTCCATTGTTTTTTGTTATTTCCATATAAAGAGAAAGGGAAGCAGAAGAGGGGGGCAGGGGGAGCAAGGGGGGAAAACAATCAATCACATTCTGAGATCCAACATTTGGCAGACCTAACCTAACGGTAGCCTACTGACCCATGGATGCATTGCATTACACTGAGGGAACACATCCTGACGGGGGTAAGTACCTTGGCACAACACCATCCCTGCGGGCTATGGGTTAGTTGTAGGTTGTGGTTCCCAAACCTTTTAGCTCAAGACCCAAAAGAGAAATCAGACGTTTGAACTAGTGAAAATCGGAGATCTACAAGCTCACAACGCAGCGTGAAGCGTCGCTTCAGGCTTTTTTACTACTTCTTAAACTTGTTTTCTAATTTATGGGATTTCTTAAGATTTTTGATTTATTTATTCAAAAATCATTTAATTTGTTTCTAATTCATGATTTTTTTTTGCCTTTTTGGGGATTATTTTTATTTTTTTATCAAAA
Source organism: Gymnoscopelus braueri (assembly GCF_963280865.1). NCBI lineage: Eukaryota > Metazoa > Chordata > Actinopteri > Myctophiformes > Myctophidae > Gymnoscopelus > Gymnoscopelus braueri. Next base: position 23,300,253 of record NC_137613.1, on the reverse strand, counting down.
TGTAGGAAACAAAACATAAAGGGATATTTTACTCGTGACCCATAAAAATGTGTCTGCGACCCACAAATGGGTCCCGCCCCACTGTTTGGGAAACTGTTGTAGACTGTAGGAGGTGACAGATAGATGCACTGCCGCTTTAAAAACAGAAGCCGCTGTGGAGGTGCGTGTGCGGTTGTGTGTGTGTAGTAGTGTATGCATAGCAGCCCTTCACTATGGGAGCTCTGCTCTGCTGGAACGATAGTGTGCGGAAGGAAGCGAGGAAGCCTGCTTTCTAACTGACGACTCTTTTACAGTATATCATCTACGGCGTGGAACGCATTTATCACCCTTTTTAATGTTTTGATTGGATTGATGACTCATTTGTCCACATGCGACAGCCTTATGAAACTACTTTACGCACGGGGGGTGAATTTAGGAGCAGGTGTGTTGTGAGGCTATAGGGCGACACCTGGTTGGATTTTCCATTCCTGTACGTTTTTTTGTTGTTGCTGGCGTTTTCCCTCAAGACACTTGTTGATCGGCCATTGTTTGCCCGGGGTCTACGTATCTACAAAATCAGAAGATCGCCGAGATCTGTGCGTAATTCCCTATTTGGGGACACTTGACGCGCGTTTTGATGAAGTTTTGTCCGCCAAGAGGGTGAGTTTTGACCGTCGGTAGGTAAGGTGGCTGGCTGGCTGACAGATGGTGGGGATGTTTTGCGACTGGTAGTTGCTACCGATAAGGCGGAGTTGCAGATCGCATTACTCGCCGTCGACCAGGTGGCATATATGGGCAACCAGGTGGACAAGCTGTCACATCTAAGTTACGCCGAAGTTCCCACCGTGGACCCCAACGGTCTGGACCCGGGTCCGGAGGAGGGCGGCGGCGGCGGCGGCGGGGGCGGCGGCGGGGGGGGGCCCGGACCTCGGATCGGGGTGTCATACATATTCTCCAGCGACGACGACGAGCTGGAGCAGGACGGCGGCACCGCGGCCGACGGCAGCGACATCAACAAGGACCAGCAGAACCGGGAGGAGAAGCCCTACGACCCGCGCGACGAGGTGGAGTGCGCCGTGTACTACCGCGACGAGTGCATCTACGAGAAGACCGCCGCCGAACTGGAGGCTGCCTCGCCGGAGAACCTGCTCAACAGGTTAGGGCTGCACGGCCGACGATTTTCCTTTATGGCGATTATTATTCTAACGATTTCCTTTTCGATCGATATAATATTTAATATTGTTTTAACTTTTCATATCTAAACAAATTGATTAAGCATCTAAGCATTCTTTGTAGCTCAATGGTGTCACGCAAAAATAGTGAAAATAGCCGATCTACAAGCTCACAACACATTTATAACACAGCTATTTTCGTTATTTGTGAATGTTTTTGAAATTTGTCAACTTTTTGGTTTTTGTCTATGATGACATTCCCAAAATAAGAATTGATTATATATATTTTTTGTTTTTTATAGTCGATTAAATCTATTAGTTTGATTCACATTCCTCCCAACAGGTGCAAGGCGGGGGACCTGGTGGAGTTCGTGGCCACCGGCCAGTACCCACACTGGGCCGTGTACGTGGGCGACTTCCAGGTGGTGCACCTGCACCGGTCCGAGGTGAAGAACAGCTTCCTGACGGACGCCAGCCAGGGCAGGAGGTGCCGGATCGTCAACGACCTCTACAGGTTCAAGCCCCTGGGCGCGGACGTGGTGGTCCAGAACGCCATGGAGCAGGTGGGACTGAAGGACCGCGAGCTGAGCTGGCGGAACTCGGAGTGCTTCGCCGCCTGGTGCCGCTTCGGCAAGCGGGAGTTCAAGATGGGCGGAGAGATACGGATTGGGAAGCAGCCGTACCGGCTGAAAATACTGCTTTCGGACAAACACGCGCACGTGCTGGAGTTTCAGAGTCTGGAGGACATGGTGATGGAGAAGAGACGGAACGACCACCTGGGCAGGACTGCTGTGTTACAGGAGCTGGCCAATCATTTCAACAGCGTGGAGGATTTAAAACGGGAATCGAGCGCACAGTGACGTCCCAATATGTTAACCACTTAACCCTATAGTGGCCCTATTCATTGAGACACACATCCGGATTTTTAACCAATCAGCACCTTTGTTTGACCCAGACTCCAGGCCAATCAAGGAATCACGTGACGTTGATTCCGTTCACCTATTCGCTCATACTAGAACATGACGTATGTGTAGGCAGAAGAATTCTGGGGGGCGAACATTCGCGGTTTGGACGGAAGTACTAGCACTCCTAGTATAGAGCCCTGGGAGACCCCAGTCAACTAAGCATATAGGGTTTAAGTCAGTGGTTCTCAAACTTTTGTCAAGGACCCCCAAATTTACACATAATAGCCCACGGATCCCCATTTGAAGAGATATGCCTGGGACCCCCATAAGAGAAGATTTTTACGGCTATAGCAGTGATGCTCAACCATTTCAATTTCAAGGACCCCCAGTTTGATATGCATTATGCCACGGACCCACATTTGATACCATTTTGATCAACGGGACCCCCAATCTACACTGTAGTATCATCATCAGTGTTCATTTAAGTCTGAGAGTGTACATTTGTACACTCTCTGAGTTACAGACACATAAGGGTCAATTTGGTTCCCAACTATTAATTTGGCTGGGAACCCCCTGGAACCCACTCAAGGACCCCACTTTGAGAACCACTGGTTTAAGTGACTGATGATGATGACCCGTTTAAGCGGAAGGCTGTCTCCCTAAAATCGCTTTGCCAGTAGGGTCTTTTACCAAATACTTTTTTATACCCAGCTTTGATCTATAGCAAACATTCCTTTTGTTATTCCTGTTTTGTTGTGGTTCAAAGATATGACTTCTGAACTGATAACATAAATGCACAAGTTTGATGGTGTGTCATAATTTGCATTTGCAATGTTGAGGTAATTTATTTCAGTATATGCCTTTTTTGGTCGACATAACTTTCATATAGGCCTGTACACACATGTAGCCTTAAAGACGCAATCCTTAATATTCCCCGATGAATATTGGGCGCTTCCAATTATGGATTTAATTGGCTGAAAGTAATTGAATCGATTCAATTAAATGATATGTCCATGACCCCGCTGAGAACCCATGACTTATAATTGCCTTACAAGTGTAGCACTGCTGTCTTACTTTGTTACAAGACCAAACACGGAGTCTCAACCTCTTTTAACCACTTGAACCCTACTGTCCCCATTCTGGGGGCCAACATTCGGCGAAAATAGCAGATCCACAAGCCCTGTGAGCTTGTAGATAAGCTATTTTCTGTGAAGATATTTAGTGTAGAGCGAAAACGAGAGCAGGCTTAGTATAGAGCCCTGGGGGACGCCGTTCAATGTATAGTGTTTAAGTGGTTAATTTCAAGGACCCCAATTTAATAAGATTGTTATCTCTGGGACACCGAGTCCAAGTCAAGAACATTTTTATTGTTGGACATGATTTGGTCGGATATGGTTTGTCATTTGGCTTTACTGTGTACTGTAGTGATAACGGTGAACATTCTTGTATGTTCTCTTAGCTGTATTTACTTGTACGTGTAGTAATGGTGAGCATTAACTATCAATCGAGCTGGGGACCCCCTGGAACGCCCCCCCCCCCCCCCCACCCCCCAGGACCCCACGTTGAGAACCACTGGACTTTTCATGTACTGTACATCACCATTGCTCCATATTTGTGTGGCTAACCAGTGTAACCACTCATCTCAAACAAAAGAGAGAGAGGGGAAAAAAGTGGGATTGTGCCTTTAAGGTTGTTCTTACACCAGCATCTTTTGAAGACATTTTGTGGAGTTGACATGTAGCTTATTAAGGCTGATCAGATGTACCAATGGTATCAGTAAATCGTCAATCCCCTCTCAGAGCTGACTTTTATTGTCTATAACTCTAATCAAGGGGTCTTCAACAGGGGTTCCGGGAATCTATGAAACCAATGGAAAAAGTTTAATATGAATATATGTAATATACTGTAGGGGGTCCATGCTTCACCTGTCTCTCCACTAAGGGGTCCTTGGCCTGAAAAACATTTAAGACCCCAGCCAATCTATAGGCCTTTAAGTGTATTGAAGTGTTTGGCTCATCAAGTTCACAAATAATGAATGTTGAGTCTATTACAGAGGCATAGCCTAAAGCCCTCCTGTTATTTTATTTAGTGTGACATTCAGGTGATGCTAAAGTCTGAATCCACTGAGCTGAAATAAATCCCCTTACACCACAAAGTTGGCGGGTTGGATAAGGCTATAAGTCTGATTTATACTTAGTCGTACAACAAAAGTAGTGATCTGTAAAGCTTGTAGATCTGCTATTTTTGGTGTGTGACACCATCATACGACGGAGCATAAATTCGTTACCCTGATTGCATAATTGCCTAAGTCATATTTTGAAGGTTTTCAGGAAAGAAGAAATGAAAAATCACTATCTGCCTAAGTCATCTAGTTGACTTAAGCAATCATGAGGAAAAAAACTAATTTTGTCTAAGTCATGTTTATCTGCCTGTATTTATATCTGCCTAACTCTACTCCCAAAGGCCAGGCCGCACCAGTGCAACTAGTTGCAACTCCTTGCAACAACATGGTTTTAAGGCCAGTCCACACCAATGCAACTCCTTGCATAATGCAATTATCCTGCCATTGGGGATATATGGTTGCAAGTAGTTGCAAGTGGATACATGTTGCAAGCAGTTGCAAGGAGTTGCATTGGTGTGGACTGGCCTTATTACACTGCTGATTCATCCTGCCTTATTGCCTATGTTCTGATCGGAATGCTTGTTGCATCCAAAAATCATTTCTGCCTAAGTCAAAAAGTTGACTTAAAATCCCTTTAGGAGTGTAACAAGCATTCTGATAGGCTGAGAACATAGGCAATACCACACAATGAAGCAGCAGTGTTAGGAGAGTAGAGTTAGGCAGAAATGTCAATTTGGCCAAAAAATGACTTAATTATGCTATGAGGCTAGCTAAACTGTAATCACCATTTAGCGCTGATGAGTACACGTCTGCAGTTTGAGCCAAGATGAGTGCAAAGTACTAGAACCAGTTATGAGACAATTATCTTCTCTTTTGTTTTTTACTAAATAGGCTATGACATATTTGGTTTTCACATTGCTGTCTAAACAGAAAAAAACAAATCAGATTCAATGTAATTATTGTTTGGACATCCCAGTAATAGAATTACGAGTTATTCCACAAACAGTAGACGTGATACTGTGTTCTTCTGAAAAGCCAGTGTGAGTCAGTTGAAACTGGAATGGGCCGCACGGTTCTGGTACCAGGCAAACTAAACGGCAGCTAATGCACCATGCATGGGAGTCATTGAGACACGTGATGTGGGACTTGTTCCATAGCTTTTAGTTGGAACACTTTATACCTACTGTACTCCTAAATCACTAAAATGACAGTGATTTGTACCCCACAATTTGAAACCCTGGTTGCATATTTTGACATTCATTTTGCACATTATGCTTTTGGAGTATGATTCTTAACAGACAGCCAAATCATTCACTCCTGTTTTCAGGCCATCTGAACTGTGCACGGTTCTCAGTTACCCTGAAAGTGGAGTTTAAAATGTGTAAATTAGGAATATATTAACATTAACATGATTAATTGAACCAATATGGCATTTACTGTGGAAGAAAATGAGCTTTTTGAACCTCCCCTTACCCTATCAGAAATCATAAAAATGCAATATTGGTTCCATTATTCAGCCGCATTAAATGACATTTTAAGAATAAATGTTCTTCCATGCGGCTCAGCCATTTCAGTTGTGGACTGGGACTGTGAATTTTAAGCAGCCATGGTTTAAAACTGACCGCCGGTCAGATTCAGACACGTGTATGTATGGTTGAGAATTTATATGGAGCACTGAAGTGATCTTTTTTTTTCAGTTTTATCCACTTGTACGATTTGTGATTCCAGGGGTGTGTCATAATGCATCATCCCAAGTGTCAGGGGAAAGGGTAATGGATGATGCAAACCATCAGCTCTCTGTCTCCGTCTGTCTGTCTCTCTCTCTCTCTCTCTCTCTCTCTCGCTCTCTCTCTCCCCAACCCTCCTCCTCTGACTTGGATTATCTTGCATGTGAGATTTGGCCTAGATCATTGCTGCGGGTGAGACAGGGTGGACTGTGTGTGTGTGTGTGTGTGTGTGTGTGTGTGTGTGTGTGTGTGTGTGTGTGTGTGTGTGTGTGTGTGTGTGTGTGTGTGTGTGTGTGTGTGTGTGTGTGTGTGTGTGTGTGTGTGTGTGTGTGTGTGTGTGTGTGTGCACACGTGTACACAGGCATGTCTATACACGTGCACATGCCTACTGTACCACCCTCTAATTAGGAAGCATATGGTGTTTAGTAATGGCTGGACATGATGCTCACTAGACTCACGTCTCCCAAAATAATATTGAGGTCTGTGTGTGTTATCTTTTTTTTTTTTTTTTCACACACAGACACAGACAGCACTTTCCTTAACGCCTGGGTGGGTGTGCCACAGCATCCATCCATCTTTAACAACCTCTCTGGCTGTTGCTCCTGATGGGACACAGTACCATGTTTGATATTTATGTGTCATTGCACGACACATCCGCAACGTGTTGTGAATTTGCAGTGGTGGAAAGTAAGTACATGTACTCGAGTACTCTACTCAAAACAGGTTTTCTGTACCTTTACTTTACTTGAGAATTTAAAAAATGTATATACTCCACTGCATCTCAGAGACAAATATTGTACTTTTTACTCCACTACAATTATTTGACTTTGCAGATATAGATTATTAATAGAAAACATGCAGTACATTAACCACTTTGGCTATTCGGAAATAGCTGATGTACAAGCTCACAACAGGTTGCATCGTGAGCTTGTAGATCAAGTATTTTCAAAAATGTTTGACAAATCTTGAAGAAATTGAGTACTTTTACTTTGGTACTGTAAGTATACTTTTATGCCAACACCGCTGTACTTTACTCAAGTACAATTTTGAATACAGGCCTTGAAAAATATTTTTTTATATTGTGAGTATTGCTTCTTTTACTTAAGTATATAATCGGAGCACTTCTTCCACCACTTTGAGCTTGTCGATCTGCTATTTTTGGCCGCACGACACCATCGTACATAGTCATAGATTAAATTAGGCAGCGGGGGCTACAAAACGCTCGTCCCAATTACGCTCGACTGTCAGTGCTCCGCTCCGCTCTGCCTACAGGTTTCCTGTGCTGTTCTTCTTTCCATAGAATGCTGATGAATTGATGAGATTAGCGGGCTGCACACACACACCGTGGCCGATTGGAATTCTCTGTGCACGGTCGCACTGTGAATGAAATGAAATTATATATGATACGCTTCACTGGGGCTGCTTATTTGGTTCACCTTGCGTGTGAGTGGAATGTGCAGGAGGGGGGGAAAAAAACACATTCAAATGAAGCTTTATTACGTCATGAGTAGGGTTGGGATCCTTATAGGATTTTAACGATTGCGGTTCATTAACGATTCCCTCTTAACGTTCCGATTCCTTAACGGTTCCTTTTAACGATTCCTATAGGGAGTTCCAAATGGACCCTTACTAGCCTGGTTCCATACCATAGACCCCGCCCACTCTCTGAGTGGACTGCCTCTTGGTCTGGTGTCGTAAATGTGAACCTAGGGCTTTTCCGGTACAAAATGTCTTGTCCAATGAGAGTCGGAGGTGGGCATGGGGATCCCTTAGGATTGGTTTAAGGAATTTCGAATCCCCTCCCCCTTGTAATCGCCGACACATGGAGCATAGCTGCTTCTCATACCGTTACTGTACTTGCACGATGTACAGTTGATATGAAACTAATTATTACCCAATACTTTTGCAGTTCACTTCCGCATGTGCTCCAACGTCAAAATCGTCCCAAAACAGATCCAGCTTCTCCCCTTTTCACTGGCACACACACACACACACACACACACAAGCGGTGGATCCCTGTGGCGGACCACCGCGACCGACCCCCGTGGCGGACCACCACGGCGGACCCCCCATTAAATTTTGGACCGCAATGGTGATGTAACATTACCGAGAGGGTTCCGGTGTGTGAAAGAGAGAGAGAGAGAGAGACACGTGTGTGTGAGACACGTGTGTTATATTATATTATTCATTCATGTCATTGATAAGATAGGCCTACAAATCATCCCTATATATCATAACTCTTTATAACTTTTCCTCTGCTATGTGTGTGTGCGTGCGTGTGCGTGGCTCTGCTATGCGCGCCTCGGCTTTGTCTTTGTCGACACAAGGCATACCAAAACGCTTGCCCCAAAACGCAGTCGCCCGGGGTAAATCTGGCGGTATCACCTGGTGTTCCTAAACGTAACCTCAGTAAACTATGCCTAAACCTAACCTTATTCCTAAACGTAACCTCAGTGAAACTATGGCTAACCCTAAACGTATTTCTAACCTTATCCTCAGTAAAACAACTACAAGAATACAAGAACCGCTGGTCCGCGCAAAAAATGGGGGTGAGCGTGTTTTCGGGCGAGTATTCCGATTACCAATACAACCCTGTCACATGTTCCTTTACAAATGAGGGCCTACATTTTTTGGGGCTCACAACACGTGACGCGTTGAGGGCTTGTAGGTCGGCTATTTTCGATGAAGAGATTTGGTGTAGAAGCGAAAAAAGGAGGGAGACAAGTATAGACCCCTAGGGGACTTGTTCTCAAACTGTGTATGAATCAAGAAGAATAATCAAGAATCGAGAAGGTTTTATTAGTCACTACTCATACAGGTACAAGAAGCTAAATGCAATTTTGCTTCTTACAAAGTACTGCGCTATAACAACAATGACAAAAGTAATAATAAAAAGATGCAGATAGCCACTAGGCTGCTGTCTCTCTCTCTCTCTCTCCCTCCTTCTCTCCCCCTCTATCTCTCCCTCACACTCACTCAGGCACACACACACGCACGCGCGCACACACACACACACACACACACACACACACACACACACACACCACACACACACACACACACACACACACACACACACACACACACACACACCCCCACACACACACACACACACACACACACACACACACACACACACACACACACACACACACACACACACACACACACACACACACAAAACGCATACAGCAGGAGGTTAATTTAAAAAGCAGCAGACTATTAAATGTCCTGTTGGCAGGCTCGGTTTATGAGATGGACCTGTGGTACACAGCAGCAAAAAGCTACTTTCTCAACCCGCTGGCAGAAAGTTAAGTGTGAATTAGATTTGGGGGAAAAAGACACACTACTGTAGGTTCAATCTGCGAGTCCTTTATACTTTAAGAAATGAACAGGATCAGATATTTATATAGCTTAAGACATGTCATATCAGAGCAAAGCAGCCCTAATGAGTTTTACACTGCATATTCCAGAGTGTTAATCTGAACCCAGAGAGTGTGCAAAGGAAACCAAATTAACCCGAATGTTCAAACTGTTAATGAGACACAGTTAAAATCCAGAGTGTTCAATGAGTAGCATCGAGATGCTTATAAAAAATCGATTAAAAAAGGCTATTAGTGGGGAAATGTCTTCAACCCATAGCGTTACATAATATGATGTGATAGCTGATACTACACATTAAAATACTCTGTATCCATTTTTAACACTGAGAGTGCACAAATGTAACCAAATGGACCCATAAGGGCCCATTTGGTTACATTTTGTGCACACTCAGAGTTAGATTAACACAGAAGATTTAGCTGTGCGTACTGCTGTGCAGTGTTCATTTGGTGTGATGAATCAGTAATCATCTTCTTAGCCATGGTAGTAGAAAGCTGAATATTTTTTCCCCTGGGTGAAAAAAAAAGGCCCTCGACTCTATGAGGATATAAGTTCAATTAGACTGCCGTAAAAAAAATCCTCTCACAATATAACAAAATGTAGCAGAAACAAACCCTCAAAATGACAGACATTTTGTTTGAGCCAGCAACGTTCAGAGCTATGCACTCTCATGCAAGTAAACAACTGTGGGGTTATTTTTAGAGCCTCAATTTAGAACCTGAAGTCCATGTTGAGCCAAAAAAAAAAACCCCTCTCTTCCTCTATCTACTCATAGGCAGTCATGTTTTATTGGCTTTTTAAGAAGAAATACACACTACACCAGTGGTGGACAAAGTATGTACTCAAGTAAATACTTAAGTATTCAAAAGTACAAATTAATAAGTACATTTTCAGAAATTGTACAAAAATAGTGAACATCGCAGATCTACTTGTAGATCGTATATTTCCACTATATTTGAAATGGGGCATATACGTGGTTAATTCATAATAGATTTGTGTAAGTTTCGGTCCATAGAGTCCCTTCCTAGAAATGTAGTGGAGTCAAAGTATATTTCTCTTTGAAATATAGCCGAGTGTAAGTATTCAGCTTGCAAAAAATAAAAATAAATACTCAAAAAAAGTAAATGCACTTAGCTACTGTCCACCACTGAACCGCACGCACACACACACACACACACACACACACACACACACACACACACACACACACACACACACACACACACACACACACACACACACACACACACACACACACACACACACACACACACACACACACACACACACACACACAAACAACACGAGCTGTGTGTGTGCCCTAGTTACTAATGTTTTGTGATTCAGGGACCTATCTCCCGGGGCAGGGTGACTCTGTGTAAACAGAAGGTTCTGGAACAGGGGGCTAGTGATTACACCTGAGTGAGTAATGGCCGGCAAGCTTTGTGTGTCACTCGAACAGAGGTGGCCAAAGGGTGGCAATTAGAATGGTTTGATGTAATCGTTTCCGTGGAAACGTGACATGGTGGCAGCGGATGACGTTTAGGTGCCAGCGTCAGCTGTCAGGACGCACTGAAGCGAATGGCACTTCTTAACCACTTAAAACCCCAGCATCTGTATTCATGGGGAAAACCTTTGCAGAAAATAGCATATCGATCAGCTTGTCGATTAGCTTTTTTTTCAGTGAAGATATTTAATGTCGAGCGAAAACAGAAAGGTCACTTAGTATAGTAATCTCGCATATAGCAAGCCTCTCCACAAGCTCCACCTACTACTACCACTCTGCCTGAGGGCAAGCGCAGTGGGCGGAGCTGTGAAAGGTCTGGCTAGGCGAGACTACTAGTATATCCACAAGTTTCCTAGGGCGTTGTGGGCATCACTTCCTGTCGATTTGATTAGGTATCAAGGGATCAAATCGACAGGAAGTGATGCCCACAACGCCCTAGGAAACTTGTGGATAGAGCCCTGAGGGACTCCGCTCAACAAGGTATAGGGGTTTAAGTGGTTAAAGACGGACGTGTCCGGTGAATCAGCACGCGAAGGACACTTCAGGAGGAATTTGTCAGTGATAGCCAGCCCAGACTCAAAGGCCCATACCAATGTTTTTGATGTGGGGTCTTTTGTCACTCTCACTTTGATAAGTGTGACAAAAGATCTACAAGCTCACAATGCGTCACGTTGCGACACATTGCTGTTTTTGCCAGATTGTCCCTTCAGAATATGGATGCTAGGATGTGGTTAAACACCAAGAAACACAGAAAACGTACCTCTTTTCATCAAAATGCTATTCTGCCCCCCTGGCAGTTCCATGATTATGGTACAATTTACAATTTTTTTAAAGAAGTATTTTGGGGAATGAAATCCTATCAAAGTAAGAGAAAGAGGGACAAAGGACCCACATGTTAAAAAGGCTGGTATGCTCCATTTAAAGGCTTACTGAGAAGACTAGAAGTTTGTTAGTATTTCTAATAGAAAGGAATGAGGTCAGCTGGCCATTACTGGCTAGCTGAACGCAAAGATTAAAAAAATGCAGAACATATCCATGCACAACGTTTGTGGTTAGCATGAGTAATAAGCTGCCCTAATCCACCATTTTTGTTAGTATGCTAATAACACACTTGTCATCTCTACTCACGACGAGTTATTTGTGATGTAAACATTCCGTGCTTGTCATGCACTTTGTTCGTATGGCCGGTTCCTGCAAGAACCGAAAATAGCAGAGCAGGGCGAGGCGAAAACAGCTAATATTCAAGCTCACATCGCATTGCAACGTGTCGTGAGCTTGTACAGTAGGTCGGCTATTTTTGGCCTGTGACACCTTCGTATGATAAAGTAAAAATCAGGCTCACGGCAAGTCTTTGCCTGGTAATATTGATCGAAGCGGTCACCTAAGTAGTTTTGTGCCGATAATAACACAACAACACTCTCTTGCTTCCTAGATAAATTGGATTGAATGTGTTATACCTGTGCCCTCTGTCTTGCTCTGAATGTCACCCAAATGCATTGCCCTGGGTGTTGCCAACGGCCATATCTCTCTCTCTATAGAATGTGAGCTGACAACATAACACTGGTTGTGGAGGAGAGGTGGCAGGTGGCTCTATTGTCTGCAGTTCTTTATGTTTCTCTGGCTGTTGTTTGCAGTGCTTTCCACTGCTGGCAGCGCCATTCATTTGGCCATTTGGAGAAGTCAAGGGGTTCTGTTATGGCTAAGATATTCAGCCATATACTGTGTGTGTGTGTGTGTGTGTGTGTGTGTGTGTGTGTGTGTGTGTGTGTGTGTGTGTGTGTGTGTGTGTGTGTGTGTGTGTGTGTGTGTGTGTGTGTGTGTGTGTGTGTGTGTGTGTGTGTGTGTGTGTGTGTGTGTGTGTGTGTGTGTGTGTGTGTGTGTGTATATATAAATTAATACCCTACTTATCATAGTTACAAGAGTGTTGCACAAAAGTAGTGAAAATAGCCAATCTACAAGCTCAGATCTTGTAGAGCTTGGAGATCGGCTATTTTCACTATTATATAAAAAAACATTTTGAAATAGTAAGACAAAAGGAACGGTTTTCGACATACACGGTTTTCACCTGACAGTGACGATATGGAACGTTTATGTTCTATCCGGGATTCAAACCCTGGTGTCCCGCGTGAACGCCAAAAGTTTACATGAAAGAAAGCTTGTTAGGGCAGAGGATGAATTGCGTTTTCACCTTCATGCAAGGTCAACCAGTATAGGTGTCCTACCCTACATAAGCTCAAAATATAGAGCAGATAGAAGAGCAGATAGACAGACCAACTACAACCACCGCAGTTGTTTTAACATACTCTACTGCCGTACAGATTGATCAAAATAATGTTCTATTCAATAAAAAGGTTATGGATTGCAGCTTTAAAAGCTAGCGATCCTGACACATAGGGACACCTGCAACTAAAAAGAACACTATAGTGTTACTTTTTCTTTTTCATAATTATTAGCGTCTTCAGCACGTGTCGTGTTTCACAGGAACACGCTGTATATTCCTGTTTACAGACACACCGCAGCAATGTTTAATCACCACTTTGGATCTTGAGGATAACGTAGTGCCTCATGATATGTGGCTGGGAAAAGCCAAAGGCAAATTTGCATGCGGCCCGCCGAACAATCAAAGTTTTTCGCCTCCGGCTATATTCAGCATTAATGCATCATTAAGCTGCTAAATTGGAAGACACAAGGACACCAGGCCCCTATAATTTCTTGCTATCTCTCCCTTATCTGTTTGCACAGCTGCATTCTCTGGCAGGGTACAACGCTCAGACCGGCTCTGTGAGGGGCTAAACCAGTTATTCTCAACCTTTTTAATTTCAAGGACCCGCAGTTTAATATGCACTAGGCCACGGACCCCCTTTTGATATGTTTTTTGGGGATTTTAAATGAACTTTGAGAGTGTACAAATGGAGTGTACAAACAGACCATAAGGGTCTGTTTGGTTACAGACCCGTAAAGTTTCCTCATGGACCCCTGGGGGTCCCCAGACTCCACGTTGAGAACCACTGGGCCAAACGACCGCAACAGCGCTGACAAGCTGCTCTCAAAGTGAACTTGATTGACTTTTCTTTGTTGTTGTTGTCATTTGCATAATTTGTGAGTACGCCCATCTTTTTGTGTGATCAGTTCAATTAGGAGCGCTAATAAGAAACATCTGGTTGGTTAAATTGTGTACTTTGGCATTAATGCTTCTCTGAGGCGATCAAAGCCCTTGCCACTCTTTCATGGCGTTGAACGCCGATAACTTGTGTCTACCTGAGAGTGCGGCACCACCGCAGTGAAATTAGTATTAGGTCGGTTGGAACGTTCTCGTGGTGGTTTGTTTAACCCCTTGAGGCTTGTCAAGCAACAAAGTGTTTTTAATGCTGTTAAAGCCGTGTGTAAAGTGTGTGAAAATATTGCCAGAAAAACATAAGTCAGCAATTTGTGGTTGTTTTCTTTTTGTACGCCTTTTTCTCCCCAATTTTTTGTCGTTATGCCAATTGAGTCCTGCCATGCACACACATTTCTGTGTGTAGTCACTGCTGTTGTATGTAATCCTACCTCCTCACCTGCCAGTGAGGAGCCCCCACCAGGAGGATGTCGTAGAGCCTCCGTCCTACTTCTCCCGCCCCAACACTCCCTGCCGCCCCAGCCCGTAGGAGTTTGTGCAGTGACAAACATCACCCTCCCCGGCCGGCTTTCCCAACCCCGAACACGGGCCAATTGTGTTCGTATATAGACGCTCGACAAAGCCCGATGCACCACGATGGATTCCAACCCCCAGCCTCCGCGGTGGTGGGCAGGTACTTTCTACCTAATTGTCTGTTCTTATCTTGTATAAGTACAACTGCGGGTCTCTGAACCGAGAAGATTGACCTGCTTGCTGTGTAGCACCTAGCATGAATGAAAGCACATTGTTCCTGTTATTATCAGAGGTTTTGTTTGCATTCTGTCGCTGTGACACGTGTACATCTTGTCTAACTTGTACCCATCACCTGTCTGCACACTTAGTGACACGTGTACATCTTGTCTAACTTGTACCCATCACCTGTCTGCACACTTAAAGGACAACTTAGTTTTTTTTTACAACAAGGGTTATTTTATTAGTTTGTAATGATAATAATTAAAAGATGAGTGTTGAAAAAAAAGCCTCCGATTTCCGTGAAACTTTGTACGCACATCCCCACTAAGCCAAGGAAGAAATGCCACCCTACATTTTCCAAATCAGCCTCATGGTGGCGCTGTAACTGGCAGATTCACGTTTTGGCTTATAGGCCTATAGTTCAACAGTTATAGGCCAAAACGTGAATCTGCCTGTTACAGTGCCACCATGAGGCTGATTTGAAAAATGTAGGGTGGCATTTCTTCCTTGGCCTAGTGGGGATGTTTCACGGAAATCGGAGGCTGCGTTCATGACTATTTACCAATGGACCGAATGCCTCTGTCCCCAGTTAAAAATCACTAAAATCACTAAAAGGATAGAAAACAATACATGATTTTTTTTAACACTCATCTTTTAATTATTATCATTACAAACTAATAAAATAACCCTTGCTGTAAAAAACCAAAGTTGTCCTTTAAGAATCATTAAATGACCCTTAAGTGTGCACAGGTGATAGGTACAAGTGAAACGTTCAACGGAGTATACATGTTATACTCCGCTGACCGTTTCCAAAACGTTTACTGTTGATTATATGTCACTTTTGCTTTGTCGTTCTACTTAGCCTATAGACACTTGTATAAGATCACAATTCAAGATTCATGATTCAACTTTATTGTCACATCACAGGTGTGAAGAAGTGGGTGGAATTCATTAGTAGCTTTCAAGAAAGCAGTAAAGAATAGAGAAGGATTCGAAACAAGGAAAACACATCATACTGTACATGTCAAATATCCTAATATAATACGAGCAATGTCAAATATACTGTATTCCTCAGGTGCATGGTTAAAAATACAGTAAAAAAAGACTGCAAAGATAGAAACAGCCCCTTGTGCGTATAGTCTATTGTGCGGGTGAGTCATAATAACTTAGCAGCAGATATCAAACATGTCAGTTTAACACACCTATACACAAAAAAGGGGGAATAGTATTGGTTTGGACTAGCCAATGTGCTGTATGGGTGGAGGTCAGTGCTGCCAGATTTTGCGAGAGAAACAATCTGCCAGGTCTACAAAAACAAGCCCAAAAGAAGTGACTAGGCTGCATGATCACAGTACTGTACATCGGCTATTTGAAAATAGCCGATCTACAAACGCGTCACAAGCTTGTAAATCCGCTTTAAAAATATATATATTTTAACCACACAAATCTTGTATGGCGTCCCTGACACACAATATTTTCAGATGGGGGTCCGCGGACAAATGAATATTCATTTTGGGGGCCCTTGACATGAAAATATTTGAGAGCCACTGTTTTAAACAACATTAGGGAGCAAGCCCAAATAAGCAACTACACTTAGGAAACAAGCCCCAGATACCGCAACCCACAACCAATATATGTATAAGCAACTTTACAGAAAAACAAGCCCAAAGTCGCTTATAATAAGTGGACTTGGCAACACTGGTGTAAATACAGCAAGACATACTTCTGAGTGTCTCCTAAATTTCCTGGGGGAATAACCTATATCTATACTGTTCCAGCCTCAGCCTCCATGTAAGGCCAGTGTGAGGACGCTATAGGATTCACATCACTCATCATGACCTACACAGTGACCAGACTTCCCGGTTTGACCGGGTTTGTCCTGGTTTCAAGTTGGGTGTTCCCGAGTCCCCGATAGATAATTATCTCTAAAACACTAAAACTATCCCGGTTTTCAACATTCACTGTTCTGGTTTTGCACCATACAGCCATAATGATATCATAACCCTTCAGTGCCCTGAAACCCTCAGCGCAGAGCTAATGAATGAGAGACAGACTCCCAAAGCATTGGCTTCAAAACAAATAATATTCAAACAATATTCAATATTCAATCATTTATTGCCAAAGTCAACTTTCTGTAACAGTTGATTTGGGATTTATTTGGATGTGCTCAGAGATAACAACAACAACAACAAGAACGTGCAAGTAACGCTTGCCATCGGGCAACCAATAGTTCCAAACATTACTGTAAACTTCCAACTTCTTATAATGGGTGTTGAATGACACACGTGCGACATATGAACCATCTGGTCACGTCGTGGTGAGATTGTCCTAACTCTCTTTCAACTGGACTGCATCAGCCTTAATTCATACGTCGTCCGAATGAAGCTCACAGACACATTTGTGAGCTTATACATTAGCAGGGAGAGCTGTTATCAGATCTCCATGCTACGCAGTGTTGATTTTGACAGCAAATTTTTATTTAGTTTTAGTCATAGTCTTTTGAATAAAATTCTGTTTAGTTTTAGTCAGATTTTAGTCACCTGAAATGTTTTACCTTTAGTATAGTTTTAGTTGACTAAATATCATAAGATTTTAGTCGACTACAGTTGATTTAGTTGATTTATTTATATATTTATTTTCACTTAGCTGCATGCCGAAAATAGCCGATCTACATGCTCACAACGCCTCGCGCTGCGACCCGTTGTGAACTTGAAGATCAACTATTTTCGGTCTGTGACACCCGCGTGCACCCATGATGACTTGTCTTAGTTCTACTGGATCTCTTCTCCACTAGTCCCTCTCAAACATTTTTGTCTAGTTTTTACCTAGTTTTTATTTTGTTTTTATTTTGTTTTCGTAAGTGAAATAGTCGACAGACATTTTTCGTCATAGTTTTAATCGACTAAATCAACACTGCGCTACGTTCGGCTTGCTTGATATATTCATCTCATACAGTGCAGGAGCAGGCCATACAAAGAAAGCTTTCTTGATCGGCTGTTTTTGGCGAGCGACACGTCGTTCGACGGGCCTTCAGCCATTCAGGGCTGTTTAAGGACAGTTCAACTGGCGGTGAAACTTCAAAGAGCGCATGGGTGGTTGTAATGAGCAGGAAGGAAGGAAGCACTCGGGAGCCATTTGCATCCTGCTCCTCCCGACGCTTTGCTCGCATTTCCGCTTTGCTGAACACGAACACTGTCTGGATAATGACTTGTTTAAAGTGAGATGTTCCTGGAATACACAGAAACTCATACCGCACCACACTGCTAGTTTTTTTTATTAGTCATGAAATTCAAGTAAACACTGTAAAACTATTTTATGTCTTATATCAGTGGTTTTCAACCCTTTTCATATCAAGGCCCATTATTTATTCGGCATTTGAGCCACGGACCACCGTTTGATGAGATTTAGCCTCAGACCCAAAACTTAGAATATTTTGTTAACGTTGGATGAGATTTTGTCCACAAGGAGAGATAACAGGCAAACGTTGATCAAAATAACAATTATTTAATTAAGTAATGCAGATGTTTAACACCCTGACGGTGTCCATTTGGTTTCATTTTACGCTCTCAAGAGTTAAAGATCTATAAGGGTCCATTTGGTCACCAACTCTCCATCATTTAGCTGGGGACCACCTGGAACCCACTCAAGGACCACTGGTGGTACCTGGACCACTGGTTGAGAACCTCTGCCTTATATGGTAATTTATTATGTTCAATTATCTTATTATATTTTCATCTTTATTTAAACAGGGAGATCACTCTGAGGTCTATTTTAACAGACAAGCCCTGTATTTACAGTTTGAGGAAGTAGATAGATAGATAGATAGTCTAGAAGACCCACAAATTCATATATTTGAGGTAAAATAATAATAATAATATAAAAAAATACATCCAATTTATATGCCGCTTTTCTTGGTACTCAAAGTCGTTTTACAAAAAAATTGCTCGGTTCCAATGGTGCAAAGGAGAGAGTTACGGAATCTTCTGTATGTGCCTGCTATTGTTCGGCTTCCTTCAGACAATGTAGCAGCATAGGTAATTATAAAAAATAAGTAAAGAAAGAGAGCTGCCACAGTACCTTACATAAACAACTTCATAGTACCTTCTACTGTATATACAACAGTTTAGGTTTAGGAACAGACAGTCAAGCGTATTACGGTGCAAAAGAAAGACAGGAGAGGGAGGAGGTGTGAGGGATGGGTGTTTCAACGATATTACCTCAATGTTACACTGCTCCATTTGTAACGCTGAGAGTGTACAAATGGATCCAAATGGACCAGTTCCATCAGTACGCTCTCAGAGTTAAATTAACATCCAAAAACTCCACATTTTTATTGTGTGCTGCAGGGCCGGGCCTAAACAGCCTGTGATGCAAATAGGTCATAATGGCATATTCCCCATTGAGTTACCTCACTGAACTACAGCATATTGGCCCATGTAATTCTGACAGAGAGGGAGCTAAGCAGGCAGGTAGATCGCCTGGTGAACAGCGCTTCCCTGCCGGGCTGCCTCAGATGGCTGAGGGCGCTCTCTAACTGGCACATGCCATCTGTGTGCCGCTCCAGAGACCAAGGCACTGCCGCGAATGTCATTGTCACTGTCATCTTTGCTGTGAAATTGTGAAGTAGCGCACGCACTTACACATACACGCACGCACGCACGCACGCACGCACGCACGCACGCACGCACGCACGCACGCACGCACGCACGCACGCATGCATGCATTCATGCACACATTGCATTGACATACTGTACATTCATTCCGTATCCTCTTCTCCTAACCCCAACCCCCAACCTAACATTATGACACTAATTGGGGACACCAATTTCTGTCCCCAATTAATTTGACATGCCAAACCCAATCAACTGGTTTCATGTCCACATTATCATGAGCGCACGCACGCACACACAAATGTTAGGGACATTGCATTGACTTACATTAATTCCATATATCCTCCAACCCCAACCTCAACACCCACCCTAACCTTATTAAATGTCAGTAAACCCTGTAATCTACGTACACCAATTCCGTCCCCAATTTGACACACTGTCACCAATCATCTGATTTCATGTCCAGTTTGTCGTCCCCAAATGAGGCCTATGTTGGGAATGCACGCACGCACGCACGCACGCATGCACGCACGCACACACACAAAGAGAGAGAGAAAGAAACAAGAAAGAAAGAAAGAAAGAAAGAAAGAAAGAGACATACATTACATTTTTCACTTCAACAGCCAAGGTCAGGGTTCGGGAAGTAATCAGGGCATAAAGCCACGCTCCGTGGACAGACTGTGAGACTGTGGCTACTGAAGGTAACTTTACCTCTACTACCTGAGACTGTTGGACAGATAATAGACTGGGGACTGTCTGGGATGCCCCTAGTGACTTAATCAGCGTGGTTGTTCTCTGCCTCTCCGGTGTAAAGCGGGGGGTTTGCTTTACCTGTCTCTTTTCAGAGGCCATTTGTCGAGATCCAGTGTCAGCGCCGTGAACCCGCTTTTCTGCTAATGATCCCTGTGTCAGCCTGTGTGCTCTTAATGCCCGATTTGTACTCGGCCGTGCGCCGGTGTCGCTCGGCCGGAAATAGCCGATCTACAAGCTCACAAACCAGCGCGTCGAGACGAGTTGTGAGCTTGTAGATTGGACACTTCTGGCGAGCGACACCGCCGCGCCACTAAGTATAAATTCAGGCTTTGCTGGGATCTGACTCCTGTGGAATGCTACATATCCTGGGGAGATTTGAATGCTGGAAGGTCAGCCAAAGTGTTAGGTTGCAAATCAGTATTCATGGTAATTTTCTTTTTTTTCCCCCCTTCGCTCCCACTGTTGAACGCCCATGGCACCCTCTCGCTCTCTCTCCCCACCGTGATCTCTGGTAGTGTCTAGGGGGGGGAGGGAGCAGCCCGTTAGTGTAAATGAGAAGCCTAGTACTAATTGCCGTTCATTTGCATGTAGACCTCCAGATGCTGAGGAACTTGGGAAGTTGGGGCGGCAGCTGGCTGGGGTCAGGGGTCGACGTGTCGGAGTGAACTCTGACCTGTACCGAGGGTGTCGGTTTAGCCTGATGTTGCAAAGGTTTTGATGTGGCCCAGTTCTGAACTTCTAGCTCTGGTGCTAAACATGCCAACAGGCAGACATTAAACAATTTTCAAATTCAAACTTTGATGCTGAAGGCTAAATTTGTATTGCAGCGAGTCTCAACCTGTGGGCTGGGGCTCACTGGTGAGCCGTGAGGATACGACAAGTGGGCCCCTACATTATTGGGAAAGTACTAAGATTTTAATTAAAAAAAGATAAATAAATAAATATAAATATTTTGTATTTATTACATTTTCTATTAGTTTTCACTATGTTAGTATCAATGATCAATCGATTGATTGATCATTAAAATAAACGTGGCCCACCCATCTGACCACTTAACACGGCAGCCAGTGGTCTGATGGGTGGGCCCTGATCCAGACAAGGAAATAAGGGAAGATAATAAATAAGGGTTAACCCGACTTGGCGTCCCTTATTTCTAAGAAAAATAAGAGATGCCCAGTGAGCTTGTAAATCGTCTATTTTTGGCAAAGAGATTTGGTGTAGACAGAAAAAAACGGTCCAAGTACAGTACAGAGACAACTCAGGTTCAGTTTACTAAGTCTAGGGTTTAAGTATCAACCTGTATTATAGTATATGAATATGAACTGTTTGAACATGCAAAATGTGTGTCATTGATTGATTCCCAAAAAATAAGGAACAAAGGGTGTCCCTTATCAGTTCAATAACAGACACATATTTTGTGTTTCCAAATAAGGGACGATTTCGTATTTCAAGGGACGGTTGGCAACCCTACCTCTCATTATCACACATTCATCATCTACCTACAGCTGAGCAGTCCATTGTGGTTTTGTTTATACAGTACAGGTAGCGTGTAAAAGTCATCAATATCCACTGCACACATGTGAAAAAACAAAGCTAAGGCTACAAACAAATGCTCCCAGGTTCCCATTTGTTCACCTAGCAAAGTATTTATTAATACATTCATGAAGCATGACAGGAGCGGGTGCTTTGTAGAAAGGCCTTGTATCCTGGCAACCTGTGCAATGGAATCCAGCTACAATGTCAGGTTATCCCAGAGGACTAATCATTATTTTGTCCAAACCCCTCCTGTGGTGATTTCTAAGACATGGCCGTGCTACATTTTAATACTGGACACCTTCAACGCCCCACAGTAGACACCGCAGTGGCATTGCACATCAAAAATAGCCAATCTACACGCGATGCGTTTCCGTATAGCTAGTAGATCGCTATTTTCGCATAGATTTCATTGCAGCTGCTGGCTTCTGTGGGCTTGAGTGTCTGACTGAGTGAGGATCAACACAGCGTTGGACGACAGGTCAATGATTTATACTGCTCTTTGAATCTGCCTGCTTTTGTTATGCTCAATATGAAATGTAGTTATCTAGTTTTATATAACCGCTATTAAAAAGAAATAATATCTGCAAGAGAGGCCACTGGGCTGCTAATATTAAGGGTCCAATGTGGAATATTTGTGTCGGGCCAACAGGCCCACAATCCCACGGCTCTCTCACTGTCAACGAGGCCCTTATTGCGGCAAGGCTTTGCAGGAGTCCAGCTGTGTATAAGAGTGTCTGTCTGTCTGTCTGTCTGTCTGTGTGTCTGTGTATCCTGCTGGACTACTCAGCGCCAAATGTCTTGTGCACACAGCCACTAAGCCACAGAAGTACCTCCACTAATATCATTATTAAGTATATGTTTTATACTTTACTTTTACTATGGAAGTCAATGGGGCTCTGATCAGGGCTGAAACCTTGCCCAAAATTGGTCTGCAGGAGCATATTACGTCCACAACATAGCAAAACATATGACATGTTTATTCCACTATCAAATCGACAGTCTCCCCAGGGAGGGAATTGCCTGTTTTACTATTCACGCTCATCTCAATTCCATTTTTGTCCATGACTGAACCCTAGTTTCAAAGGACTCTATGTTGTGTGAGAATGTTGGATGCCAATATGTATTATCCACCGGCTACATCTATGAATAATAATATAATGCCGCCTCTCGAAGATAATCATAGTGGAGCGAGCTCTTGGCCCTGCGTGTGATTGTTGTCGGGCCTAATCGCTGTTGTGTGTCGCTTTGAGGCGCCTTCTGTCCGGCATAACACCATCCAACTCTTATTTTATTTATTTTGGTGCCATTTTATGCTTAACTTCAGATAAAGGTCAGCGCAGAGAGACAGGAAACCAAAGGCAGAGAGAGAGAGAGAGAGGGGAGAGACGAGACACGAGACAAGGAGCATAATTTTGGCGATATCTGGAGAAACCTTGTATCCCCATATTTAATCTTTTTCTGTTTATTTTTTTCCCTTCTTTTTTCTATGAGCTCACAACACGTTGCGATGCACTGTGAACTATCTTAGAATTTTGTTTGCCTATAATGGCAAGTCCAAAACAGGGATGCCAGGTTGAAAGTGGTACAGTCTGTCTGTGGATTTTAGAAATATTGAACCAATGAAAATTTAACAAGTATTAACAAGAGCTTGTGACTAAATAATAACTACATTGGATCCAATGTAACACACACTGAAAAATAATTCTTGTTGTACGTACAAGGTTTCTGCCCGACAGCAACAAGATGGTCTGTGCCCTAACTGGCTGAGCCAGCAGGCACCCCCCACACCATCTAACTCGACTTAACGCACCGTCCGGGATCCTATTGTCAACCGTCAGGCCAAACTAGAGCCCGCGTTTTTCCCACAAAAACCGGTCTGGATTTTTCTCGCGCTTCCCGTAGAAAGCAGTCACGCTTCCCAATTACCTCCATGGAGCGCCAGTCAGCTGTCTCCAAGGTTTGACAGATGACTTTGACCTCGGCGAGTGCCAGGAGCCCCTCGCTGCCTGGCAGACATGTAGGGACTGCTGGGGGGGGGAAGGTGGGGAGGGAGATGGTGATTGGGGGAGGAGGGATGGGGGTTGTGGTTGACGAGGGGACGAGGGGCTGAATCCCATACCTCCACGGGGTGCCTTTCTAGTCAAACCACAGACGGGAAAGGACGAGTAACTGGCCTTAATGACTTTGTAAGTGTATCGTGCCTGTAAATGCATCCCTGTGCGCTCGTATCACACTCGCACACACCGACATGGCCGTAGATACTCACTCATGTGCATTGTGCACGCGCAGGCACACACACGGCTGTGCGTGACACTTTTATCCCTCCCCAAATGATAAAGATCATAGCCTACTCCCCACTGGGACTGAGTGCTTGGTCTTTTTTCCATGAGTTGTTACGCAGTCTGTCAGAGGGAGAGGGCTGGGGCTGACTGCAGCACACTGCGGTCCACACCGCTGATAACAGCCATCGAAGCTGATGGGTGACGTGAAATGGCTGACATGCTGGTCTATGTGGGGATAATGAAAAGTCATTTCCCTCCACTTTGTGACACTGCCCATTGACCAGTGACGGGAACAGTCCCTCTGTGGAAGTCTCCATGATGAAAAACGTGCGACTCATGCTAAAAAGTGTCATTAACCAATTTCAACCTGGCGCCCCTGTTTTGGGAAGGTCATTGTTGATGAAAAGTTACTTAACACTTTCCAAAAATGTCTGCATTTTCAAAAATCTAAAATAATTGGCTTTTTGAAGTACTAGAGTTTTGGGTCCACCTACAGCCCACCACCGATCCGACCAATATGTCCATATATGGAGATCTCTGTATCTGTCAGTCCTTGTCCCTTTTATGCCCAAATATGGGGATCGCCGATGTCATCAGTATAGTGTGCCCAAACTGCCCATATATGGAGCTAACTGATTTGTTTGGGCTTGATGCCATGACGACACACTCCATATTTGGGCGTAGTTGCATTGGGAACTCCTTATATGGTTATGGCTAGTGACATGAGCGAGACGACGTGGTTCGCCGGCCAGTCCTCCCTTAAGCCAATTTTTATATCCTATATTAAAATTGGCTTAAGGGAGGACTACTGTGTACTGTCTATGCTACTGTCTAGACTATTGTTAGTCAGGGGATATTTCAAACATCTGGGAATAAATTCCTTGCCAATAAATGTCTTCACCAATGTGTTTGTAAAGGTGTCTAGTAACACATCTCACAAAGACTGAAATGCAGTTTCCCTAGGGGAATTTTTGACAGCTGCTGAAAGTTGGGGTACCCACCATAACCCTATGTGGGGGGAAAAATATATAAATTTAATTCTGTTCTAAGTAGCATGTGAGGGGTCAAACTAGGGTGTTTTTAGGATTCTGAATCCATTGCAAGCATTTGTTTTGCACCAAAACCACTCTTTGAGCTAAAAACGGCCCAATCTCAATGGGCTTTTTACACAAAAAAATTACCTGGCTATGGCCGTTTTTAGCCCAAGGAGTGGTTTTGGTGCAAAACAAATGCTTGCAATGGATTCAGAATCCTAAAAACACCCTAGTTTGACCCCTCACATGCTACTTAAAACAGAATTAAATTTTGATTCCCCCCCCCATAGGGTTATGGTGGGTACCCCAACTTTCAGCAGCTGTCAAAAATTCCCCTAGGGAAACTGCATTTCAGTCTTTGTGAGATGTGTTACTAGACACCTTTACAAACACATTGGTGAAGAAATTTCTTGGTAAGGAATTTATTCCCATGATATGACATTATTCTGATAATACTACCTGACTATGTCTATGCTTGCACATTGTTACACACTGGGCACATCTAAATCTCACATACCCATTATTGATTAGCCACAGCTGAGTTGCTTACTATCCTGCCATGTTTCTAACCTGCTGTATAGTATTTATCCTGAACTGGCAGACAAACTACAAAGTCAGCCCAGGGATTCATGCCCCTTTAAGTGGTTTTTAATCACCTTTGTAATTATGGACTATACAGGCTGTATAAAGTTTTCAGATGAAAGTACCTCAGCGTAGTTGTTACATTCCTAAAGACACAAACACCTCTGTATATTGATAACATAGTCGTTGCTGTCGGGCAGAAAACTCTTATCTTTTAACTTTTTATGTTTTTTTTCATAAATGAATGCCACACTTCGTCATGCTACAATGTCACACAATTCATCATCTGCATTTTTTTTTTTTTGAATTCTGAAAAGTAACAGTTTTGGACATACTGCACAAGGTTTCCACCTGACAGCAACGATATCACGGTGCGCTAATTGAAAAGTGTCAAACACTGTGGCATGTTGTGTATCTCCGCTTCAGAATCAGCCCACTGCCTAACTACACGATAGATACGGGCAATGTAATTGCAACTGTGACAACTCTGGCAGAGAGCCTTTGCTAGGTGTTTTTTTTCCCCTCTCTTTTTTAACAAAGCACGGCGCTGGGAGAATTTGTCACGCTGTTATTAACATTCCCTCTAATATTACACGTCGCGACAAAAAACAAAACCTGTGCTGTGTTTAATCAAGAATAAGGCTCTCAGCCGATTCCCCTCCCCCCACGCAATAGCTGAAGTCTTTGTTTCCTGCAGAACATCCCTGGCGCCATAATCAGGCGTCCTGGAGAAGTGGAATTTTTAAGGGCTTTGATTGACCCAGCGGGCCATCCAGCTCGGAGTCGTCAAAACATGCCTCTTGTGCATGTGTACAGCTCATACGTTCCATGTCGTTGTTGGCGGGTGGAAACCTTGTAGCCTATGTCCAATTTTTTTTACTTTCCACGAGTCAAATTCAAAAATAGCTAAAATAGCAGAACTGTAAGCTCAAAACGCATTGCGTCGCTCGCTTTTTGATGCTTGAAAGCAAAGCTCGCGAAAGGTTTCAAACCACAACTGTGAAAGCAACTGTGCTGTTTTGTCCAAAATCATTTGTCCTTCTTCAATCTTTTAGGCATGTCAAAAAAGCGATACAAATTGCCGATCTACAAGCTCACAATGCATCTCGCCGCGTTGTGAGCTTGTACTAGTAGATCGGCTATTTTACCCATGTGACACGGTGGCATGAACTACAGCATAAAATAGAAAAATAAAATAAAGTGGTTAAGATGGTTGAGCTTGAAGTGTGCCAATTTTGGTCTGATAGCCGAGTGACTAACCACATTGGTTCTAATGCCTGACAGCGAGTCCCCGGTTCGATTCCTAGCCATCCCCTCCCTGTTTCCTTTCTCTCTACACTTAAACTATCAATAATGGCTCAAAAAAGGCCCCCAAATAACGTATTCTATAGACATAGCTTTCATCCTCTGATCAAATGGCTTGTTGCTTTCGGAGAACAGATGAATGATGTCTTTATTCTGCTTTTCAAACGCTTCCCTGATTGTTCAAAAGAGACCGTATAGGATTGTGTAAAGGAGGATGTCACTGTCGAAAAATACGTTGTGTTTGTTTGTTTATCTTTTATGTTGCACAGAGGAATTCATGGAATAAAGGATTATGTGATACAAAGCCCTGCCAAAGCATATTCATTGGTTTGTCCGTTGTTGATTTCCTTGTAGCAAAACCGTTTTATTTCTGTTATTGAGATATACCGGCCTACACATGATTGTTATTGAAGTCTGATGCCTCTCAGAACATTATCTCAGACACCTTGCAATCACACAAACCTTACCTCCCTTCATCTAAATGCTATTCTGGTGTTGGTGACTCCCATAAATCTGCCAAACGTGCACATGTACACTCTCCGAGGTACAGACCTTTTATGGGCCCATATGGGACCCCCTCAAGGACCCCTGAGACCCACTTTGAGAACCACTGCCTTATTTGAATTTCAGGTAGTTGCCAACCCTTACGGTACTGTATAAGAAAAATAAAAAAAATAATGGACTGCTCAACTGTAGGTACAGTAGATGATAATGTGTGATAATGAGAGGTTTGGTGATACTACGGATACTGTGCGTAATACCCATACTTAACATAAAGGACTTACTGGGGCAGGGCTATTTTTGCCATATTACTGCATGGCATGGCACCCTACACGTGGTATATGATCCAATCATCCACACCACTTACCACACGCTTACTGTAGATCAGCTAATACAGGATTTCTCCCTCTCATCCATATGACACTCTGGCTCCTAAGCTGTGGACTGACCCCCTCCCCAAGATTATATTATATTATTATATTAGGTGAGATTAGATGAGATCATAGTTTAGATTATCAGTTTGGATAAGAGCATCTGCTAAATGCCTAAATTGTATGGTATTAACCACTTAAGCCCTATTTCATACGTTGTACTACAGAATCCTACAGTGAAAATAGCCGATCTACAAGCTCAGATTCCGTGCATTTACAGATTGATTTTAAATTTGTTTTGAAAAATGCCTATACTGACATGCTCAGAATGGGGATGCTGTTTGTGAAAACCAGTGAAGTACTTCCAATAACGGTCATGCAACACTATACAGTGCTGCATTTGAAAAATGAAGCATAGCGTTAGTTCATGCAGGACACGGAAGGAAGTCTTGCACGCCTCAGCTGTAATCGGCTGTGTGAACATCAGCCTAGCCTCCTATTCCCCATTGACAGCAGCTCTGCTGGTCATTAAGTCACACATTCATACTCCAATCACAGCTCACGCCTTAACAAGGAGGTCCCTTTAAATACGGCTTTGCATTCACTAGGTCTCTGCTTGTCTTGCTGCCTGCTTCACTGCTGCTTAGCTGCCTCCTCCTCCACCCCAGCCTCCACCTTTTGATCAGAGTCTGGCATGGGCTCAAATACTTGTGATACTAAAGTGTCCTTGGGTAAGACACTGAACGCTACGTTGCCTCCAATGCTGCGATCGGTGCTTGCCACCATTGGTGTGGGAAAAGTGGGGACGCTGGCGTCGACTGTTTGCCGCTCCACCTCCCAATGTCCCCCCCCTGTATGAATGAACCATTGTAAAGCGCGTTGAGCACTTGGAAAAGCGCTATAAAAATGCAATTCATTATAACAGGGGAATATATTGGTTAAAATATGGTTGAATCTTTAACACCTAAATGTAAAATATTTTGTTTTGTGTAAGGTGATTATGGCCATTATGATTCATTTTCTGTTTACATGGTTCACTCATAGGGGGAGCTGTGGGGTAAAAGCAGCACATGTAGCAAAAGTTCCACAGGAAGTGAGGTATCAGAAACAGCTATAAAAGGACAGGAAGTGAGGCGGCCGGGGTTCCATTTTAGGTATTAAAAAAGAGTTTTTGGTGGTGTTTGAGAAAGATACTCTTGTTAGCCTAAACTAAACCAAAATCAGGAATTAATAAACCACTGAGTAGTGGGGCCGCAGAACTTTGGGAGCTGGAAGGAGAGAAGTTTGGTCGAGGAACGTTTCTGAGGGTTTAGCTCTGAAGACAGTCAGAGCGTTTGGACAAAGGAACCCATGTGGCCTCCTGACTTGAAGGTTGGGTGAGGAATATACTTTTTTTATGCAATGCATTGCCTTTTCATTTGATGACTTTGGGATTTACTTGATTTTCGGAAAGTAGCAGATCGACAATATCTGTTGGATTACTTTTGGATTACTTTTGGATTACTTTTGGATTACAATACTCATTGGAGACATTTAAAAGAACTTTGTGTTTGCGGGACTGAAGAACTGAGTTTGATGTACTGATCGTTTACTTGAATTGAATTATTTTGTTTGATTAGTGGGTCAGATAAAGTACTACATTTAATTCCAAAAGCAACCAGCTTGGTGTTTTCCTTTTGGTCTGAAATACAGTTTGTTTACAGTATAAAGAATTACTGCCGCAGGTACAGGACCTTTATTTCTTTAATATAACTCAGACCTACAACTTTGTGGTTCTGATTGTTATATGTCAATGTATTGCTTATTGTTTGATATTGTATCCCTATGGGGGTTTTGCTTAACATTAACTTAGCATGCTGCTTGGACAAAATTCATGGAATATCTCCAAGAACGGAGCCTTTAACGCCAAGCTTAACTGTATTCCATTTGTTGCAATAAATGGTTAAATCTACTTTGACGTGAGTGTTCCTGACTGAACCACACCGCTGCAAAAACAAAGCGGTGCTTGATTCGTCACTGAGGTTATGGAAAAATAAGTATTAGTAATCTCTAGTTCTGCACAAAGTACTGTTCTATAGAAGAAGAAAAAAACACTTTCCACAATAACAGACTGTGTCACGTCTCCCATCATCCAGCCACTTGTCACATGGTGAAACCAAGAGAAGGTATCTAAACGCTTATGTTGTGCAGTCCACTGTAAATGTGACTAATGATTAAGTGCAGTGTCTTTGGAAGGCCCGTGAGAAATCGCAGTGAGTTAAAAGCCACTTACAGAGACATGGACCTGTGGGATGCTTCTGTTTCCAACTGTCACACTCCGGGGGTGTTTATGTAACTAATAAGCTAACATACCTGCACTCACTTTGCCGGCTAGACCAGACCGGCTTCATGCAGGATAGATTTGTGTTTACACACAGATTCTACAGATGTACCTGTTCATATGCTAAGTTAAGCACTTTCAACCTGATGTTTCTATTTTTACCATGTTTTCCCTCCCCCCCCTTGAAACCCTTCAAAAATAGCAAAAGAACCAGATCTACAAGCGTTAAGACCACGATGTAAATAAGCTCTCAAGCTTTGTAGTGTTTTATCCTTTTGACAGATACTGTATGTGCAAGTAGATTGTGGTAGCCTCCTGGGCGTACACCTGAACAACAAGCTGAACTGGACTGTTAACACACAGAATCAGAATCAGCTTTATTGTCACATCACAGGTTTACAGAAGTAAAAAAAAGTGGGGGAAATTTGTTTTGTGCAAGTTCTGTTTTGTTATTTCCATAGAAAGAATGAAAGGGAAGAAGAAGAAAGGGGGGGGGGCAAGGAGGAAGAGAGATCAATCAAAGAAAACAAACAAATTACTGTATCTACATATTTGCATAGTACCTGAGATAAGATATAAAGGTGTGTGAGCATAGCAGCAGATGTATACTGTACATGATATATGGACGTTATTTAAGGTGCGCGTTAAGGTGGCCAGCGTTCTCTTCTCTGCAATTGCTTGTTGGGGGGGTTACATCAACAAAAGGGACAGTAACAGACTGAACAGGCTGGTGAAAAAGGCCTAGGTCGATGTCTGTCTGTCTGTCTTTCTGCAAGTATTTTTCTTATGTTTTTTCCTTTAAAAAAAAAAAGACGTCAATCAATCAAAGATGCAAGTTTGGTCTAAAGTTCAGCATCACTTTAAGATGAAACAGTTTCTCTCTTTCACCTTTTTATGGACTTTCTGCTTCACTGGACAGCACAGAGATGACAGACGGGGAAGACGGGAGAATTGGGCGACACGGAACACGGGTCAAGACGCCAGGCGTGAACCGAAGACGTTCTGAATAGGTGGGTGTCTAATGTGGCAGACATTTCAAATGGCCTCTCACCGTCAGGATGACCTGCTTTTAGTTTAAGACAGTGGTTCTCAAAGTGTGGTCCGGGGACCGTCAGGGGTCGTTGAGGGGGTTCCAGGGGGTCCCAACCTAAATGAAAAATAGCTACAGTAGGAACCAAATGGACCCTTGGCAAATTGCTCCGTTACTAACTCTGGGACCCTTGCACTCTTGTAGTCAAATTAACATTAGAGTAACTGTGCATGCTCCGTGAAGTGACACAGCATGCTGCCACAGATCACAGATCACCTCCTGAATATTAAAGCAGCCTATATCTCCATTAATTAAAATCCAACTCAATCTTTTGCCCATCGCAGCAGGGGGGCTGTCGAAAGTCTGGCTCGCCACGGCCAGTGACATGAGAAGAGAGGGCGGAGAGGGTGGAAAAAAACTTGTTGTGGCGTCAATCGACGTCAATCATCAGCTCTTATTTTCTCCCCTCTGGACATGGCGAGTGAGTCATCCGCAGCCAGCCTTCCTGTTAGAATAACGATCGAGTCAGCTGAACCGGCGGGGCTGAGTCTAAATGTGCCTGTCCTCCATCATGTTTGTTTGAACCTTAGCTCAGCTAAGTACTATATACTGTACTTAGCTGAGCGGAGTCCCCCAGGGCTCTCTAATAGGTCCCCTCCTGTTTTTCACACGAAAGTGGCCGTGTTGCTGGCTATTTTTGCTACATTTGTTACATACCTACCAGTACCACAATGTTGGAAATACTCTATTCCAAGTAAAAGTCCGGAATTCAAAATCAAAATCTAAATATACTATAGTACCAAATGTAAAATTACTCCTAATGCAGAAGGTCCCATTTCACAAGTTTCAGATGTAAACACATCTTTAGAAAAAAGCATATCTACAAGCTAATAACGCGTTGTTGAGTAAATGTGCTTAGTTACTTTCCACCTCTGTATAGCTGAGTGGAGTCCCCCAGGGCTCTATGGTAGGCCCCCTCCTGTTTTTCACTCGATAATAGGTGTGTTGCGGGCTTGTTGATCGGCATGTTTTTTTGCCAAATGTTCGGCCCCAGAATAGGGATGCTATAGGGTTCATGTAGTTAAGAGGCGGAACAGGGAATTATCCTCTTAGTCACTAGCTCGCTCACAAGTCACAACCTTCATCGCCTGCCAGGGACCGACGCTTAACGATTACAGCACACTTGTTTACAGTGACTGTGCTCTGTTATTTGCTAAAAAAGTAGTTTAGCTGTAAGCCCAGCCCTTTCCAATCTCTCCTCACCACATGTATAATCATTCTCAACAGTCAACACAGTCCCCAAGAACACAAACAAAATCATATATATAGCCTAGGTCTAGCTTTTGCTAAGGCTGCAATGCGTAAATTTGATGTCCTAACATGGGTTTTTTAATGTCCTAAACCTGGTCTCCTGTGTAAGTAAAGTAAGCCTTGCCGAGCCATGTGGCCCATAAGGCAGGAGCCACTGGGCCCTATTCCGGGCCGAAATTGCTAAAGCCACTAATATAGGATATAGGACTAAGCAAGGGGCCTTCCCCCACAAAAGTTGCTATTCTGGGACACCTGCCTTACCCGCAAAATACCTGCACTACCCGTTACATTATGCATAGGTGTGGTTTGGTCGTTACAATGATAAAACCATCACCGTGCCAGATGCCATTACCTTTGAGAGAAGACTGCGCTAGCCATTATCCCCAATCCAATCTTACGCACCCCTTTCTCCCTGTCTGCAGCGTTGCCTGGTCAGATTTTTATAAGCCACATTGGGCTTGTTTTTCTGAAGTTGCTTGTAAATAATGGTAGAACGGTTGTGAGCTTGTAGATCGTCTATTTTCAAATAGCCAACATATATAAATAAATATGCACATTGTTTAATGGACGACACATATATGTTTGAAGTGCTCATGTGGCCTATTATAGTCACTTCTTTTGGGCTTGTTTTCATAGACCTGGTTGCTTATTTCTCTCGCAAATGCTGGCAACACCTCTTCAGCTCTGCAGCCGCACCGTGGGGATTTTACGTGGAAAACATACACCCGACGTTTGGTTTCTAAGCTCTGGCCTTTGATTGCCTTTCAATAAAACCACATTTGATAGACATACGTATCACCTACATGTTACTGATTAGAGAGAATTTTATATTTTTGTAATCAGTTCATTATTGACGTGTGTAATTTGGAGAGCATTGCATTGTGCGAAGCACAAATTGTCGTCTTTGAATGGACTATCATCTTATATAAACACAATTGACAGAAGGAATTGACACCCTCCCTTCTGCTGATTATAGGAAAATTAGAATCACAGAGATTTGTTGACAATAATAGCCTAGTAGAGAGAGGTGCCACGCTGTGCGTCCTGGCCGTCTCCAGGAATCCATTGCAGCCTGTGCGCTCTACAAACCAAGTTGGCATTGTGGGTGGTTTTAGAGTCCGCTGTATGCTTTCCCAAAGGTGTGTGGGCAGAATATCAATTTGGGGGATATAGCAACACGACCACACCTCCATCCGCAAATAACGGAGGCGCCGTAATGCAGAGCAGGTATAGCAGGTGCAGAATAGCGTTTAGGGACAGTGCCAGCTCCCTTATGCGTATTTCACGGGTAATGGGTAGAAAATCACGGGTAATTAAAGGGTGGGGCTTTAGATTGGCACAGAATAGAGCAGATACTATCTCCTGTTTCTGTTGCGTTAGGCAGCTTGATATACAAGTACACCCCCTGGACATGACGCGAGTATATCGCAGGGAACCCATTCAATCCGGGAACGCATCTACAAATGTCTTCTAAATCCTAACGGGTTTCTGAAAAACGTATGTCGCTATATCTGTGGTTCACAAACGTTTTAGTGCCAGGGACCCTCCCAGAAGCAAAGATTTGAGTTTACAAATGTTAGCTTTAAAATATATACATTCAAAGATTCACACAAAATATATATATTCAAAGATTTGCACAAAATGTTCACGAATGTTCTAAAATAGCAGATCTACAAGCTCATAGCGTGGCATTCGGTGCCACACTACGAACTTGTATATCTGCTATTTTTGAATAGCCAAAGTATAAAATAATGGTTATAGCTAACAATCTAAAATGACACAGATGCGTTGCCGGATTGAATGGGTTAGCCCAAACAATCCAACCCTTGATGCTGAGTGACAAGCAGGGAGACATTGGGTCCCATTTTTATGTCTTCGGTTAGGACCCGGTCGGGGAATCAAACCCCCCAATCTCAGGACAGACACTGATAAGACCAAAAATCGATCGCCGCTCATCCAAGATGTGCTGAAGCTTATGAGCTTCAGGCAGTACTGCTTGTCAACCAGTAGGTGTCTCAATGGAAGAGCAGGGAGACCACCTCCAACCACTGCACGTGTACACTAGTTGTTCTAGGGTAATATTTGTACTATACCATACAGATTGGTTGACATAACATTAAAACTCTGGATTGCAGCTTTTAAACAGTTGCTGTTTAATTTTCTAATCCTCAGTGGAGAACAGCTTGTTACAGATATACTTCTGCAGTCATCCTTACCTGGATTTCTGATAACTGCCTGAATCCTTAAACAGGTTATTAGCAAGTACAGCAGGAGGGCTCATGCAGCGAACAGTTGAACCTTGATCAGTTTTCTAAGTTCCTCTCACTTGATGAAAGGAACGAGGTCAGAAAAGGAAAAGCGAGGTGGATGAAGAAGGCGATGATGATGATGATGACTAAGCGTGTCCTCATGAAGCTAGTGAACGGACTGTCTTTAAACTTGTATTTCTCAATACAAGTGAATTTCAATACTGCCTGAATCCTTAAACAGGTTATTAGCAACTTCAGCAGGAGGGCTCATGCAGCGAACAGTTGAACCTTGATAATTTTTCTAAGTTCCTCTCACTTGATGAAAGGAACGAGGTCAGAAAAGGAAAAGCAAGGTGGATGAAGAAGGCGATGATGATGATGATGACTAAGCGTGTCCTCATGAAGCTAGTGAACGGACTGTCTTTAAACTTGTATTTCTCAATACAAGTGAATTTCAATACTGAATTTCATATTGCAGTGTAGTGCTTCTTGTTACTGGGCAGTCAGGTAGACTCAGGGACTCATGTCACATCCATGTGTTTGCACACAGGGTGCAACTGCAAACATGGCAGGCTTCATTTCATAGGCCTAGTGTCTATGCTTGCACATGGCTCTGGACTCACCTAAATCTAACACCCCCCCCATTGTTAATTTGATTATCTGCAGCTGCGTTGCTTACTAGCCTGCCATATTTCTTATCTGCCGTAGTTTTGAACCAGAAACGCAAGACAAACTACAGATTCAAAAGTATGCCTTATTGTCTCCGCCAGGCAGAAAGGCATGGCGAGAGAGTATGTTTTGCACCCTGTCCGTCCGTTCGTGTGCGTCCGTCCGTCCGTCCGTCCATCCGTGTGTGTGTGTGTCCGTCTGTGAACAGGTAATCTCCGGCACCGTTGGCTTAATCGCAGCGAAACTTTGCACACACTCCCTGGATGCCAATTCAGAACCTTTGCCCCAAATCTTTCACATGGGCCTGTTATAGCGCCACCAGGAGGCCTCTTTTTGCAAAACTTTTTTTTTGACAATCTTACAGATTTTGCCCAAACGTCACGCCAATCGGTACACAGTATCTCTATAGTCATTACACAAAATTTTTCGTTCAGATTTTTCATATTCCATCCTGATTGGCTAAAAATGTTTTCCAAAGTTTGCAGGAGTGCTCCGTTTTGAACAAAATGCCTCAAATCATGAACACAGCTTGCAATTTCCGTGAAATTTTGCACGCACATTCCCAGTATGCCGAGGAAGAAATGCCACTTGCACATTTTCAAATCAGCCTCATGGTGGCGCTATAACATGCCGATTACTGTTTTTACCCATAACTGCACCGATCTGTGTAAAACATTTTATATGCACTCCCTAGAGGTCAGGGAAAAACCTTTGCCCTGCATTTTTCACATCTGCCTTTTATAGCGCCACCGGGAGGCTGACTTATATAAAACAATTTTTTTGATATTACTCCTTCACATTTTATCCAAATGTCACGCAAATCGGTAGACATGATCTCTATAGATCATGTGATCAAGACGGATCTGTTAGATTTTTCATATTCCATCCTGATTGGCTAAGATTGACATCTAAAGTTTGCAGGAGTGGCCCGTTTTGAACCAAATGTTGCAAATCATGAACGCAGCGTCCGATTGCGGTGAAACTTCGCACACACATTTGCACAACGTTGACGAACAAATGCCACCCTTTCAACATTGCCCTATTATAGCGCCACCAGGAGGCCAACTTATATAAAACTACATTTTTTATATAACCTTCAGATTTTATCCAAACATCACGCAAATCGGTACACATGATCTCTATAGTCAACTGATCAAGACGGATCCGTCCGATCCGCCTGATTTTTCACATTCCAGGCTGATAGGCGAATTCCGAACATTGCTGCCCCACACTATCCTACCTGACCTGGCGGAGACCTGTGCTCCGAGGAGCACTTTTTCTAGTTCATTCTTTGTCGTCCCACGGCGTCATTACTGAAAATAGCTTGTAGATTGGCTATTTTCGGATTGCTCTGCTATTTAAGGCTCACACAGGAGCAGGCCATACAATCAAAGTGCATGACAAGCACGCAATGTTTACATCACAAAGAACTCTGACGTGAGTCGAGATGATTTTTCTTTGACATGTTTCTTTTTCTGTTTTGTCTCCTTGCTCTCTCTCTCCGTCCACTTGCCTCTTTCTTTCTTTACTGAAAACAACAAAAACACATTTCACCCACTGATTTACACCTGTAAACCTGTAATGATCATGTGACAATAAATACTAAGACTGAAGTGTAACAAACATGGTGGATTTAGAGCAGTTGATATTGATTGTCACATGTAAATTTCTAATTGGCTACTGCTGCATATCACTGCGGCTGCCATATTTGCCTCCCAATGCATGTATGCTCCATGTCTATTGAAACAGGAGATCATTCCATAATTAAAATCATCATGAATTCTCAACCAATTTTCAAGCGGTTGGATTTGATACAAATGCCATATAGGCCTAGTTATGATATATACTTGGTTAAATGAATAAATGTGGGTTTTCATGACAAAATGCCCTTTCTTACATAGAATAGTAACAGTAATGGTTACAAAAGAGAAAAGAAGTTGTAGACGCAGGAACAGTATGACTTAAGGCATATTTCTTGCAGTGGCCAGCCAATATGGCAGCGACGTTGACATACGTTCAATGCAGCGTCTATGTCTTCATTTTCATGTTGCTTGTTGCTATTTTCAGCATGTGACACCGTACAAATGCGCATTTGCCTCTCCAGGCCATGAAGTGGCACACATACCGATTCGGATTCTCCGCTTCTTTGAAAGGCACACGTAGAGAAAGCCGGTGACACTTCGTGGTCCAAGGGCGACTTTCATTTGCCCAGCGGGTGGCTGTCGGGGCCAGGGGAGAGGAGAATGGGCCTGACGCACCCCAAGGTCACTTTGAAATGGGTGGGCTACTGGGCTTCACACAAGGGGGTAGGGGTTCCGCCTGGATGACACGTAACTTCAATAGACACCACCTGCAGTTTCCTCTTCATCCCCGTCTCCCCCCCCCCTTTTTTTGGTTTTTGGTTCAGTGGAGAGTGATGGCAGGAGGGAGAGAGAGAGAGAAAGAGAGACGGCGGTGAAGATCAGAAACAGGAGGATGTATGAAGCAGGTGGAGTAGACCAGGACAGGAGATAGAGAGAGGGGAGAAACACTATGAGGCATATGGAGCAATAAAAGAAAAGATAATTGTCTTTTATTTCTGAGTGCAACATTTATGAGACAATTTATAACACACCAGAGTGTCCCCTTGTTTCTGTGGCAACAGAAACAAGGGGAGAAACACTCAAAATTAAAGGTGCTGTAAATATAGTCTATTATTGCTATGGAATGCTCTTTAGTAAAATGAAAATACTTTTTCATGTGGGATACCATTTTCATCCATTCAGGATACAGGAGTATTTAACATTATTTTTTTAACAAAAACTTCATTTACAGCAACCTTTAAGACAATAAAGTAAGAGGGGTGGTTTGAGGAGGTCATGAGTGGGGGAAAAGCGTGGGGGGGAGAGATTTCAGTTCTGCACCTTCAAGGCTGTCCCTTACATCACCGCTGCCTTGCTCACAGGGCGCCTGCGGGTGAATCAGCAGGGTCGAGAGTAATGAGGAGAGACGCAGTTACATGGAAAGCACAAAACAATTATCTGAGTTTTGTTGTCTTTTTTTAGGGAGGTCATTCAATCAAACCCTCGAGGCCAAAACACAAAGTATCTATTTTGTAGAACAAAATGATGCTCAAACATTTTCATATCAAGGACCACCAAATGGATTTGGCCACATGGACCCCGTCTGAAAGGATTTTGTGCCAGGGGCCCCCCAGAAGAGAAGATTTGTGTTCAAATGTTTCATGTTTCATTTGTCGTTTCTCACGTGCGCACTGGTAAAGTAGGTGTCCTACCTGACAGCAGGGTCTAAATGTTTCAATGGAAGAGTATGGAGACCACCTAGAACTACAGTAGTTGTAATAATTATATAGTATTAACATAGGTCTACTCTACCATACAGATTGGCTAAAATAATGTTTTATTAATTAAAACAGCTTCAAATAACTGCCCCGCAATTAACCTCCAGCGAACGAACATGAACACAAATCACACACATTTGCGTGCGATTACTCTTATGTACCTGTAGTGTACACAAGATGTAACAATAAAGTACAACCTTGAACCTTGAATATGTGAATAGGCTGAACCGATAACGCATGTAACTTGTGGCTAACTTGACATCCTGTGAGCCGGGGTGGGACGCGATGGTGGTGGGAGGGAGGTGGCACAATCTCTTGCGGTGTCAGCTCGCTGACGCGCTAGAAGCCCCCTTCGCCGCCGGGGGCTGTAATTATGACCTGACAGCGTGTGCGTGGAGGGTCCCCTTCTCACCGAGGCCTAATCAAAGGCTTGTGAGCCCTTTGAAAACTCCCGGCTCATGGCGGAGAGAGGCAGTGGCGCCGAAAAAAGTAATTAAAATCACCCCCGGCTCCTACCGCGCGTTGCACCCCTGCGCCGCATGCCCCCAGCTTGCGGTGTCGCTCTCCTGTGCTTTTTCCATTGTCCCCATTGTGTTGTCCTCTCTCTCTCTCTCTCTCTCTCTCTCTCTCTCTCTCTCTCTCTCTCCTTAATCGTCTCCTCCCTTTCTATTTTCCAGTCCAGTTCTGGTTCATTTCTTTGTGATCACTTTGTCCTCTTCTCACCTATCAATTCTCTCACTATTCTCTGGTCGTGCACCAACAACCCGCACAAAGTGTCGCGCTGCGCCCCTTTTTTCCGGTGACACTGAAAATAACACCCTTTAGCCCACTCTTGGGAAGCCCCGAACCCGGACAAGTCCCCAGTGTGACCACCTGGATTCGAACCCGGGAAACTAGACATCTACTGTACCGCTCAGGCAAAGTGAAATACCCCACCTGGGCCCAGGGAGATATTAAGCAGGACTATTCTGCACATACTCTCATGTACTGCATGTACAGCATGTAATGCAATGTTAAGTGACCATGTCTTTGAGACTCAAGGTAAACATCTATCAGACACTCTCTCGTCCCGCGCACATGTGCACGCGTGTCTCTGTGTTTGTGTGTACGCATGTGTGGGTAATTTCTAAATAAATCGTTCTGCATAAATTCTCCATACTCTTCCGTTGAGACATTTAGACCTTGGTGTCGGTTAGTACACCTACTGGTTGACAAGTAGTACTGCCTGAAGCTCATACGGGCAGACAAGTTGGGGAATTGCGTCTTTGGAGAGCGGTAGAATTTTTTTCTCCATCTTTAAGGAGCGGGGCATCTAGCTCAGTGGCTGCAAGGACCCCCAAATTGATATGTATATTTGGCAGAAGACGCCCATCTGAAACATACTTTGAGCCAGGGACCCCCATAAGAGAATATTTGTGTTAAAAATGTCTTATTATTTAAAAATCTTCACATTCTTTCAAGATTTTTCTAGAAATCGCATATCTCCAATGTCACGGTGTGAGCTTATAAATGAACTATTTTTGAATAAAATAGGATTAGACTGACTATTGCTAAGTGATTTCGATGCTATATTAACTGATTTTGACGGGGACCTCCCGGGAACCCCTTCAAGGACCCCTGGGTGTCCCCGGAACCTCACTTTGAGAAGCAGTGATCTAGCTAACATTACAATGTCGTGTGTGTGCCTTGGGGCCGCTGCAGCGTGGCTTATCTGCGGCTAAGCCTCAGTGCTATGCGAAACAAGGAAAGAACAGCCCCCTTTCACAGTCGCCCTGTTCACAACCCCTTGTCTCCACCACGGGGAGATCCGGGTTGGGGGGGCTGACGGGGGGGGCTTGCATTGTGTAAGAGTGTGGGTTGGAGATCTAATCCCTTCCTGCCTCTCTATGCGTTTGTTTTCTTGTACTGTGACTAATGACCGGGTGCTGCAAAAAGGAAATGTGCCGTCAAGTGCTCGTGACGTCTACACAGTAAAATCACTCACTGTTCATTTGATTGGATAAAAGCCTTTTATTACACACTTCTAATTTATTTTGAAAACTGAAAAAAACTGATAAAAAGAAAACTATGAAATTGAATGCTAAAAATAAATAAAGAACCCTCAAATGAAATATTACATTTTCAAAAAGGAGTAGGAAGAAGTATAAACATATCAACTACTAATCTAATATATTCATACATGTATAACCCATGTATCATTTTCATACCATTATACTCACATGTACTGTATATCTCATACATATTTAACTCTGAGAGTGTACAAATGTACTTTTATACTCTACCAGAGTTACAGATGCATAAATGAACACTGAGGATTTACGGTGTACTGCCTGGGGACAACAGCCACGCAACCAATGGGAGCAGAGCTGAAATGGAGATGAGCCAATGAAACGTCTAGCTCTGTGACAGATTAAGATACAGTATAGACAGGTGTGTGTGTGTGTGTGTGTGTGTGTGTGTGTGTGTGTGATGGAGGAGATAGGCAAATTATTGTAAGTCACTGAATCGAATTCAGCTGAAATGCTGTGGTCCTTGGGGGCCGGATTACACACACACACCAGAACATGTACAGTACACATATTGTAGCTCTTGTTTTTCTTGTGAGGTTCAGCATCTTGGACCTCACTTAAGGCAAAATACCTCACTAGAAGGCTGTTTGGACCTCAAAAGTATAGTAATACCTCTGTGTACACACACACACACAATCTCCTCAGAAGCATGAGGGACATATGAGCTGCTGCTGCTGTGTGCATGCGTGCGTGTGTTGAGTACGTCTGTGTGTGTGAGGTGAACAACGGTTGAGGCAGCTGCCAAGTACAGCGGATCTGAGGATTTTCTCCAGTGTACAATGGCCACTATGTGCTAGCATCTAATCCCAGGGCTTTAGGCGAGCAGCGCTCTCGCTAATGGGCCATTTTGGAGAGAATACGAGCACTAAATGATCGCACAGCTCAATGCCGGTCGAACGCCGTGAAGAACCTCGCAAACCCTCCGGGCCAAAGTTGCTGTGTCCTCGTGTTCTGCACCCCGGCCCTGTGTGCTGCTAGAGCAAATCCTCTTACATTGTGCCCGGATTTGTTTAATTCTGAACTAATCTCATTGGCCAATAAAGTACTTTTTTCATACACGCAGATATGGGGAAATTGCTGATCTATGTTTTGTTTTTTTGTTTTTTTTAGAGGGAGATCGGAGTTAAGCAGCTTAATCACGCCCCCTGATTGGCTATGCCAGTGCTCGGGGCGCTGCTGGGCCGGGCTCTGAGCCCAGGTTCTGGCCAACTAGATGTACAGTACAGTAGCTAGCAGCCTCATTTAGATTCCCATCACAGGCCTGGGCTTGTTGCAGAGAGAGAGAGAGAGAGTTGCGAGTGGGAGAGGGGTTAGTGTGGGTATATATACCGTATAAAAGGCATCTATTATGCTTAATTTATACCGCCGTGCCCCATTGTAAGTACGACAAAGTATAAAACAGGCTTTAGGTTGCCAATGTGTTAAACAGTGGAGGCTTGGATATGTAGTTAGAGTATAGCCTACATGCACACGCCTGTAAAAAAAAAAAAAAGAAGCAACAAACATTGACATCTGTCATGCCGGCCTTCGCCCTGGCGGAGATAACAATCGCAACGATAGCTGATCGACAAGCTCACAACACGTTGTGAGCTTATCTGTCGGCTATTTTCAGCGAAGATATTTAATGTAGAGCGAAAACCGAAAAGACCCTAGGGCTTAAATTAATGGCAATATAGCATAGAGCGGACTGAGGGACTCCGCTCAACCATATTTAGATTATTGTTACAAAATCCTATTTTATACTTAGGGTATTTGAAAATAGCTGATCTACATGTTGCCGGACTCGCATTGCGACGTATTGTGAGCTTGTAGATCTGCTATTTTCAAAAAAGTTAGATTTTTTTTGTGGTACTTTTACTTTGGTAAGTATATGTTGATGCCAATACTTTTGTACTGTTACTCAATTACAAAATATATTTATAAAGAATATTGAATACAGGCCTTTTACTTGTAGCAGAGTATTACAGTAAGAAATATGTTGTTGTATTGCTACTTTTAGCCAACTGAAGTAAAATATCGGAATACTT
The DNA here is from genome assembly GCF_963280865.1 of Gymnoscopelus braueri. Classification (NCBI taxonomy): domain Eukaryota; kingdom Metazoa; phylum Chordata; class Actinopteri; order Myctophiformes; family Myctophidae; genus Gymnoscopelus; species Gymnoscopelus braueri. The sequence continues at coordinate 23,257,624 of NC_137613.1, read as the reverse complement.
CCAACACAAGCTTTCACTAGTAGATATTTCTTCTCCACAGCCATAAAGTCTCTTGATTTGCCATTTTCCATTTCGTTTTCAAATCAGTCAGCAGAGGAGGCATTGGCGCTTTATTTTCTTTACATTTTTCTTTTCTATTTCTAAAGCTGCAATCCGGAACTTATTCTAATGAATACAAATGTATTTTAACCAATCTGTATGGTAGAGTATGTACAATATAACTAGTACATCTGCAGTGGTTGGAGGTGGTCTCCCTATACTCTTCTATTCAAACAATTAGACCCTGGTGTCGGGTAGGACACCTATGTGGTTGACACGTAGTACCACCTGAAGCTCATGAGCTCAATATCTGCCTTGGTGAACTTGTGGATTGTATCTTTCAAAGCCAACACCTCTAGACCTCTAGAGGAATGGTGAAATTAACTCACTATACCGCTGTGCACTGTGTCCACTTTAGGCTACAACGCAATTACAGCGCGTCATGCCGGTAAAATCCAGGCCGCCTCACGCTGCGTTTGTGTCACTGCGGTTTTCATAAATTGAGCAAACATTTCGTGGAAAGCTCTGGTGCCTGCGACAGCATCCATTAACGTAGGCCATGTGAGTCTGTGATCTAAGCATTGCATGCTGCAGCAGAGCAGACAGCAGAGCCACTGCCAGACATTACCAGTGACAAGGAGCTTTACAATGGATAGTGAAGTTAACCATGTAGCCCCTATTCTATACATATAAAATAGGCCTACTGTGCATATTTTTTATACCAATGTTGCACAATAATAGCAGAGTGTCTGTCTGTCTGTCTGTCTGTCTGTCTGTCTGTCTGTCTGTCTGTCTGTCTCCTGGGCATAACTTGGCCTTGGCTTTTTTTTTGCTATTTAAGCCCACTAGATGAGGGTCTGTCTTTCAATTTTTTTTTTAAATAGCAGATCTACAAGCTCACAATACATCGCAACGCGTTGTGAACATGTAGATCAGCTTTTTTCAAATAACCAAAGTATAAAATAGGGTTTCGTAACAATTATCTTAATATGGTCTTTAGGGCTCTATGCTAGGTTATTTTCCGTTTTCGCTCTACATTAAATATATCTTCGGTGAAAATAGCCGATCGATAAGTTCACAGCGCGTTGTGAGCTTATCGATCTGCTATTTTCTGAAAGAGTTTTATGGATCCTGGGGTATAAGTGGATTCTATAGATGGATAGATGCTGTGTCACACCCACCCAGGCATTAAGGAAAGTTCTGTCTGTGTGGTAAAGACAAAAACTGTGTTGGTTCTATGCTGTTGTTTTAAATGTGCTCTACAGATATAGTGGATTGGATTGCATTGTCTTGTCTTTCTGTGTGTCTGTGTGTCTGCAGCCAATCTCACAAACCGTTTGACCGATCTGTGCCACATTTCTCTGCAAACTGCCAGTAGGCCCATATTCCTGCTCACTGTCATCAGTAAAGTGATGGAATCCTCTGTCCACAAACAGCTACAGAGATATCTCCTCCGCCATGACCGTATCTCCAATAAACACTACGGATTCAGACCAAACCACAGCACAGACGATCTCCTTACAGTTTTGTCCCAGACGTGGAACAACATCCTTGAAAAAGTGTATACTGTCGGACTGGACATTAAGGGTGCATTCGACCAGGTCTGGCACAATGGCCTTCGTGCAAAGCTCTCTTCAATGGGCATAACTGGAAGATTACATGTCTGGCTACAGAACTACTTTCAAGGAAGATCCATCAAAGTTGTGCTTTCTGGTCAGTCTTCATTACCACGTCCCATCAACGCATCTGTACCTCAGGGATCGATTCTTGGCCAATTATTATTCGGAACAGTGTGAGAACAAATTTCTGTATGCGGACGATTCCACCATTTTTGCACTTATCACATCATCAAATGGGCCTGAGGTGGCTGCGTCCCTAAACAAAGACCTGGAAAACACCCGAAAGTGGGTTGATGCCTGGAAGGTCACTTTCGAGCCCAGCAAGTGCAACTGCAAGGCTATAATTCTGTCCAGAAAGAGGAATCCATCTCGCCCAGATCTCTTCTTTGGCCAACAAGCTTGATGCTTAAGGCAGAGCAAGCATCCACAAAACAAAGGTCATGAGTATTATGGAGACTCCTGCCTAGCCTGGATGAAAGCCTCACAGACCGCTCTTAGGCAGCTAGACATTATCCAAAAAAAGGCTTTAAAAATCATTGGGGTGGATGAGGACTTTGCCCTACAGCAGTATGCCATCAGTAAGCTGAGTCATTGTAGAACAGTTGCAGCAACAACTGTTCTTTATAAGATGCACACTCCCAGTGGATCTCCTTGATAGGAGCTTTCTTCACTCTGCTATAACAACATGGAACAGCCTTCCCCCTGCGGTTGATTGAGACATTACATCAAGTAGTGTTCATGCCTTTAAGAAGAGGCTGAACAAACACCTCCTCAGTATGTGACTGTAATCCCATAAAGCTCAAGGACAATTGTGTTGTCAGATGTTTTAAAAGTTTTTAAATATTTAACTTTAACTTTTATAATGGAAGTCACTGGGGCTCTGATTGGGCTTAAACCTTTGTCAAATTTGGAGTCAAATAAATAAATGTGTTTTTTTTAAATAATAATTTAAAACAATGAATTGTTGTCTCGTAGTGACATGCCAACAATAAGGACGGCAGGTTGAAATGAGTTAAAACTGCAATGTGAACGTTGTGAGATATGATTTGGAGTTTGTAACAACTTCACGCTGCACTGCAGCGTTTGTGATTGTCACAAGGCCTGGAAATAATCTGTGTGAATGTTTTGCTAAATACAAAGTGCTTTACATGAAAGTAAAGATAAAATAAAATCAGCCACAGAATTATATATTTTCTTAATATATTTGTCCCCACGTAACAGGGACTATTACCCGACTCTCGCTAGATGGCATTGTTCAGTAGAGCAGAAAAAGTCTCAATAATTAAAGAAATAATGTAGAAATGCTAGACTATTCTACATAAATGTCAGAGCTTAAATCGACATGTAAATATGAAATAAATGCATAAAAGAAAAACGATTAGACCTTGGGGATGCAGTAGCAACAACAAATAGCAACACGCTAACCTTTACACAAAACATTTAGGCAGGTGCTTCCAGAGTGAAGGAGCCCCTGACTGCAAAGACGACAGTTACCCTTAGGGTGACCATATTTCCAAAAACCCACAACCTTAAAGCTAGGGTAAGTGATATGTTTTGGTTAAAATAAGTGTTAAGTAGCTCTAGGCTATATTCTGATAGTAATCATTGCTACAGGGTGTTACTCTCCCATGTCTTTCCAACTCTTTAGTAAACAGAAAAATGCATTTTCAGGTCAGGATATTGGATTAGAACACTATAAACTTGAAGCTGATAAATGAGTACTCTCTCCTGATTGGATGAAATTGGCAACCCACCTGAAAATGTATTTTCTGTTTATTAAAGAGCTGGAGAGATGAGGAGAACAATTACTGTCAGAATATAGACTTATTTTTTCCCTTTTTTTTTTTTTTTTTACCAAAAACATGTTTTAAACAAACAATATCACTTACCCTACCTATAATCACTTAAATGGTCTTAATGGTCTAATTTTCTACTTTTGACAATTTCTTCGACACTTTTTGGTGTTTTCATTGGGTTGGGGGACAGTTATTTTGGCATTTAGCACACCTAAAAGTGATTGCACCTTTCAGCAGAACAGAACATGATAAACATCTATTCCATTAACCATTATGTGGTGAAAACCGAGCCAATTTGGTAGTGAATGTTGAAAACCAGGACAACGTAATAGTGTTTTCGAGATATTTGTCGTGACTGTCTCTAAGTCGAATCACCCGGAGGGTCCCAGCTTAAAACCAGGAAAATACCAGACAAACCGAGACGTCTAGTCACCATAGTCAACCTTTGTCTTCAGCCATGACTGCATGAACCTCCAGAAGGGTTCTAAGAGGTTAATAGGTCAAGGTGTGAGCAGAAATATGAGCTCAACTCATGGCGTCTCTCTAATAATAGTGCGGTACTGTAATTAAACAAGGTGAACAGTGGGAGCAGTTAATTATTTACCAATGAAAGCCAACGCAACAACGCAGGAAAATCTTTATCAAACTGATTCCAATCAGAGTACAGTATTTCACCTGTCAGGGAGTTATCTTAAATTCCCAGCATGCATATAGGGGACTATACATTGATTAAACCATAATAAAACCCCAGCTGGTTTGATTTGGAAAGAAAGAAAGATTAGTGTGTGTGTGTGTGTGTGTGTGTGTGTGTGTGTGTGTGTGTGTGTGTGTGTGTGTGTGTGTGTGTGTGTGTGTGTGTGTGTGTGTGGTCATTCATACACTATTCTAGTGTATGATATCTCTGTTTTGAATTAGATTTGTTATGATCTTTATCAAATAAATGTTCCTTTGGAAGTTGGACTGTTCTTTTTGTATAAAATTACATTGGTCAGTTTGGACCTGAAATACAATAGTCTTGTGGAACCATTAAAAAAAATGTGATATGATATGGCTGAAGAAGGTCCTTGACTATGCCTTGCCTATTAAATTGTACCTTTATTGAGCGAGTGCAGAGAGTGTGCAGGTGTCCTTGATTCTCTATACCTTTGAAATTTTAAATTGTTTCCGAACAGTAGCTACCCTTGCTTATCTTTGAAAATACTGTATAACTAGCCTGTGAAACTCCCTCAACAGGTCTTCCTCTGGTCTTCACTAAAATTATAAAAAGAAAATACCGTAGAATACATTTTTTATGTAATGGCCATGCCAATCTGGGAACCCATCGCCAAATAAAAGGGAAAAACAGCGCCCTCTGCTGTTTTTTTTTACTTATTCAGAATCTGTTCTTGACCTGTGTGTATTCTTCAGTGGTGGAAGAAGTACTCAGATTTTTAACTAAGCAGCAACACCACAATGTAGAAATATTACACGTAAAAGTCCTGTATAAAAAAAAGTACTTGAGTAAAAGTACAAAAGTATTGGCATTTTGGAGCTGCAACAGTTTCCTGCAGGCATTATCGAGACACAGAGAGAGAGTCAGACAGCAATGGATTGAATTGTAGTGATGGCTGTCCTGATTGCAATGGAAATATCATAGAAGCAAGCATTCAGAAAAGAGGGAACTGTTCATTATATGGGTGGCAGCCCAGGAGGAGCTGAGTTCAGTGTCAACAGAGTGAATATTACCATTTTCACAGATATACTGCATTCTACTGGTCATTGATTGCTACGACATGACAAGGCACAGAGCCATGCAGCAGTAATGAAATAGATAGATAGATAGATAGATAGATAGATAGATAGATTGATATAGATAGATAGAGCTGGAGACACAGGGAGACCGTTCTGTTACTGAACAAACATAATATGTTTGTTTGGTGTTGGGCAGAAACCAACGAACTCAAATTTTCAGCTTTTTTTTCTTTCTTCATAAATCAGTGCTATTGAACACCCTTTATGTCTGTGTGTTGGTTAAGAAAATATTGAACCAATGAAAAGTATTAAAAAGTGCTTCTGGCAAAACCAATTCCATTGGATCCTCAAACGTTCTGCTAAACCCCCCTTTGGTGGAGTTAGCTGGTTTTGCTGACTCCAGGCTCCACACCCTTTTGATCTCCAACCTCATTGTGAGCTTGGAGGTCCATTCAGCTGTTCTTTCTTATCAATGATGAACAAAACCTCCTAACTCCACTTTTTGTTTTGTTTTCATTTCCTGAAAAATTAACAATTTGGAGTTAGCTGGTTTCTGTCCGACAGCAGAAATATACTTTATAAGACTGTAGAATATAGAGATTTAACTTTTTAACTAATAAAGTTTTGTTTTAACCCAAAAATATCACTTACCCTACCCTACCTTTAATCACTTAAATTAGATTTCAAAAATAGCAGATCCACAAGCTCACAAGCATGCATATTTTGGTACATTAAAACATTTAGCTGGTAAAAAAAATTATAACTTCAACTGGGTCTAGGGCCCTTGAAGTCTCAGTCATTTGGCAACCTTTGAGCAAGAGTTTTGCTAGATTTTACGTTGGTGTTCTCTGTTTTAACACATTGATTGCCTAGAACGAGTTAACTCGTTTTTCAAATCCATCACTTGATTGCCAAGATCGAGTTGACTCTTTTTTTCTTTTCTTTTTTTACCCAAAGACCAAGGAGATAATGATTTTTCGAAGATCTAGACTCCTATCCACTTCCTTGTTAACTTAAAAGTTAAAAATTCTGTATCTCGGCTCCTGAGTACTTTTTTTTTCTCAATGAAAAATCTCTGGCAATAAACTGCAAAAAATCAGAAATAATTCTGGCAGGTTATGTGAAGCATAGTTTACAATCTTTGTCATCATTAAAGCAAAAGAAATAGGCTACCACTACCAGTGGTGGAAAAATGACTCAAATGTTTTACTTAAGTAAAAGTATCAATACTGCAATGTAGAAATACTCTGTTACAGTAAAAGTCTGTTACTTTAGTAAAAGTACAAAAGTATTGGTATCAAAATATACTTAAAGTACCCATTATGCAGAATGTATAAAACGTTTTCAAATGAAAAAAAAATGAAAATAGCAGATCTATAGCTCACAATGCGTTGCATTGCGACGCATTGTGAGTTTGTAGATCGGCTATTTTCAAATGGCTGAAATGTAGTGTAGTGGGCTGAAGTAGTTTGTATGTTTTGTTATAATAATCCAAATCTACAAAGTAACTAGTAGCTAAAGTTTTCAAATAATTGTAGTGGAGTAAAAGTACAATATTTGCCTTTGAGATGTAATGGAGTAGCAGTAAAAGTATAGAAAATTGGAAATACTCCAGTAAAGTAAATAAAATCACACCCTGTGTGAAGTGGGCGGTGTCTTGCTAGCTAATCACAATACTGAATGGAGTCGATCAATCATGTACAAAGGATAAATACATTTATTGAAACACTCTTTATGATGGACAAAACCATAACTTGAAAAAAACAAATAGTTTTTTTCAAGTTATGGTTGCTTATATAGGGCTATGCACATGTGTCATGTGACACTGGCCAATCACAGTCCTGAATAGGCTGTGATTGGCCAATCACAGCGCAGGATAATTCTACTAATTTCCTGGGCCCAGATCACAGCGCAGGAGTTAGTACATTTTTCCAAATCTCACTTATAGGGGCGGTTTCACCGCCCAAAAATACCTCAAAATTGTACTTAAGTACAGTATTGAGTAAATGTACTTAGTTACTTTACACCATTGAGAAATAACAACATTTACCAAACCTCAACAGCCAATGCTGTAGTAGCCTAATACTCAGTCAACCGCAGTTTATCACAACACCCACTAGGCGGCAGCAGAGATCACACTTTGCTCAGGAGCCTGCGTTTTAAGCCTAATAACTACAAACTCCTTGGTCAGTGGTGGAAAAAGTACTACATTTTTTTGTATACTACAATGTAGAAATACTATGTTACAGGTAAAAGTCCGGAATTAACTGTTCCACCACTACCTCCACTTTTGAGTAAAAGTACAAAAGTAGGCTATTGGTATCAAAATGTACTTAAAGTACCAAAAGTAGAAATTAGGCTACTCCTTATGCAGAATTTCCTGTTTCCCAAGTTGTATAAAAATGTATAATGTATAAAATAGCAGATCTACAAGTTCACAATGGTAGCAGTGCAATGTATTGTGAGCTTGTAGATTGCTATTTGCAAAGGGCTGAAATGTGTATAGGGCTTAAGGTTGGAGATTTAGGTTATTGTTTAAAACCAAACTCTTTCATTGAGAGCAAAACGGAGAGATGTTTTGTTTTAGCCTTAATAATGGCATACATGTCATACCTGTTTTGTCATTTGTTAGTCATTTCTTCATTTTAGATGATCAAAACTCGAGAGCAGTAGGCAGCTTCCATCTAAATTCTAAAAGGTAAAAGGGATATTTCACTTAATTTTATTTTTTATTTTAAAATGTATCACTTTTGGGAGCACCCCGGACAGTTTTGAAGTTGCTTGATTCAGTATTTAGAAATGTAATATTAATTTTATCAGACAAACTCACACCATGTTAGATTAATCGGAAACACTCATCCTTGGTTCTGAGCTTCAATTGGAATTGACTTCTAAACAGTCTATTTTACTGATTTTCGTTTCAGAACCTAAATACATTTATTTTTTAATTTTCTTGTCTCCCAAAAAATCTGGAAAATGCTCCATTTGTTCTGATTAGTATTTTGGCATCTTTCATCCCAGAACAAAAATCAAAGAATGGGTTATTTTTTCCAATTTTCTAGCCCACAATCTTTTTTGGAAAATGCTGAATTTTTCTGATTAGTATTTTGGCATTTTTTGACTTGGGACTGACACTGCTAAAAAACTCTTAAAAAAGGTTTTTGCTATTTTTTCATCCCAAAACAAAAATCAAAGAATGGGTTAATTTTTCCAATTCTTTTTCCCACAAATGTTTTTCCCCCTGATTTTCTGATTAGTATTTTGGCTTTTTTTTTGGGGGGGGGGGGGGGACTGACAAAGGAAAAAGCTATTTATTTGTCTTTGTTTTTCTTAATTCATCTGGAATCTAAAAGCCTGAAATGGTTATTATTTGAAATGTCAGTCATCTTTTAATCTACCTTTTTCATAAAAACAAAGAAGTCACGTGACCACATGTCAAATCACATGGTCTTTGTCCTTTGAAGTAAAAGCTGTAACATGCAACAGACAGTCATTAACACCTCATGTAATGACTGTATGATGTGGTTTTTAATGCCTTTTCTGTCATTTTTTTTAAATCAATGCTACGGCTCACAAAAGTATGTTGCAAGACTACCAAACCTTTATGGGACATAAAACCGTAAACCCCTTTCATTGAATATCTGAATGTGATGAGGTACTGTTAAAATTATGTGTCCTGCAGACACAATTGGGCCATATCGCAAATATCTATAAAACATATGTAATAGCCTACTTTCTGAACATTATTACAACTATATACTTGTCATGTGGAAGCTCCACCAGCAGGGGTCATTCACTTTCCCCTTGTGCCTCCCAACTTCACAGCACAGCACCTCAGTAGTTTTACTGAGGTGCTGTGAAGTTATGCCTCAACCTAACCTTCCCATGTTTTCATTTTCTTGTCAGTGTGCCATATCAACATTAAGTTTAATTATGACACACTAGTTCTCCACTAGTTCTCCAGGCATCCACAACAGAATTGTTGAAGTACCGATTTCAGTGGAAATGGACTCAGAACCATATAAAGTATTTGGGGGTAAAGATTATAGATAACTTGGAAGAATTGTTCAAAATAAATTATGTCCCAATACTTGAATCCATAGAGGCAGACCTGAAACGATGGCAGACGCTTCCAATATCTATTTTAGGCCGTGTAAATGTTCTAAAAATGAACGTCTTACCTAGACTATTATACTTATTTCAAATGCTTCCTATAATGGTCCCAGAATATGTGTTTAAGAAAATCCAATCTTTATTTTCGTCTTTTATTTGGAGTGGTAAAGTTTCTAGAGTTCGTTTAAATGTATTGTACCTCCCTTTGGAGTTGGGTGGGCTCGGGGTTCCAAATATGAAATTGTATTATTGGGCAGCACAACTAAAGCCATTAAAACAATGGTTTAGTGAACCATGTGCATGGGTCAGAATAGAAAATCATGATATGTTACCGCTGGATTTAAATTATGCTTTGTACTGTGGAATGAAAAATCTATAGAAAATAACACATAACCCGTGTATACTCCACAATATATGGGATTCTGTCCATAAGTTTTTGAACTGGAGAAGACCTATCACCCTATGCTCCCATTTGGAAAAACCCCACATTACCTTTTATCTTCAATGGCAGTAAATTTAAGCAACTGGTGGACAAAGGTATTTCAACTTTTATAAATTTATACAAAAACGGAATTTTGCTTTCTTTTAGAGAAATCCAAGAAAAATTTGGTATACCTAATTCACATTTTTTTTGTTTTTTACAAATAAGAAGTTTTATTCAGTCCACACAACATACACTTGACGAACCAGAACCCTCTACAATGGAGAGGATCCTGAGACAAACAGAAAAACCAGTAAAATTATTGTCTAAATTATACCATGGGCTGATAGAGGCTTTTCCAGCTAATACTTTGGCTACAAAAACAAAATGGGAGACGGATGTGAGAGAGGGCATCAGTGAGGAAGAGTGGGTACAGATATGGTCAAGCATACATTCCGAATCATATAATTGGAGACATAAACTTTTGCAATTTAAGATCGCACATAGAACATATTATACTCCAGTGAAATTGAACGCTATGCATCCAGAAATGTCCTTTCTATGCTGGAGATGTAAGAAAAAAAAAGGTTATTTTCTACATATGTTATGGTCCTGCCACAAACTTGTCCCGTTTTGGGAAGATATATGTGCCTTTATGTCCTCTTGTCTTGACCTTAGGCTGATGCCCTCCCCTCGTCTCTGCTTGTTAGGTAATTTCAAACATGGTGACAGTTACCAAAGAAAATTGAGCAACCTGGCATTCATCGCTGCCAAAAAATGTATTGCTGTAAATTGGAAAGCCCCTTCCCCCCCAACACTAGCCCAATGGAAGACAGAAATATCAAGTTATATACCTCTAGATTACTTACACTACAAAATTAAAGGAAAGTTGGACATCTATGATAAAATATGGACTCCATTCATACTCTCAGATGGGCTGATGTAAGAACTAGACCCTGGAGGGTGTTTGGAAAGATAGCTGCATCAGCAAACCTAGCAATGTGTTTTTGTTTGTCTTTTTTCGGTTATTGTAATATTTTATTTTGTTATTTTTCGTGGTGTTTTTTGTTTTGTCTAACACTGTATTGTCTTTAAAAATGAAATAAAAAAAGTTATAAAAAAAAAAAAAGAATTGTTGAAGTAGATGTTTATCTGCTTCACTGGATTGAATTCCACCCCTTTTCACCACAGAGTTCAAAGTGAGTTGTAGTCGCTGTAGATAGGCAGAGAATTTTTCATCTCGATCTTGGAAAGTAGTTAAGAACTGAGCAACTGCAAAAAGCTCCTCTCCATCCTGAACAGTGGCAAAGGCTGCATCAAGGACCTTCGAGTAGGTGACAAGTTGAGCGTCAGGTCCTAGACCTTTCATCACATCAGCTACAGGAGACGGCATTACTGGGTTTTAGACATTTTCCAAAGAAAGCACGGACTCTGAGTGTGGACAATGAGTAGCGGTCAGATCTGTGGCTCTGGACAACCGGACCTCCATATATGCCTATGTATGGGCATATCGGTTTTGTATATGGTTATGTCTGAGTCATAGTGACATGGCTATATGGGCTTATCGGGTTATGGTGATTGTCATTATTTTGTTCTCTGTTCAAAGCCTGTTCATGGCTGTGTTCTCTGTACATGGTCTGCCTTCTCAATCAGGGCTCTAGGCGTGGTGAGCAGTGATTAATTAGGTATAAATAGAGCTCAGGTGTGAGATAGACTCCAGGTGTTGGTTTGGTTCAGTTCAGATGGAACTCCAGCTCTCCACACTTGCAAGCAGGTAACTAAACATTATTATTAACCACCAATATTTAACATGGCAGTTCATTAATTATCACTGCAAATCAGTCACATTTCAAATCCTCTGCTTTGCAAGCTCTCTCTCGCTCGCTTGCTCCTTCTTTCTCTCTCAACAGCATGTGCGTGTTTCTGGGAGAGAGAGGGAGAGAGAGAGAGAGAGTGTGTGTCACATGCTGTTAAGTTACACCTATTTCCTGTTAATAATAACCAGTGTAAAATGTGCTGCATTGGGAGGTAAATGGGAGACACTTTATTGTGAAGGTACAACCGGAAGAAGAGAGTTATTGCTGCTGCGTAGTTGTCGCAATATGTTATAACTCCATGGTCTGCACTGCAGTCAGACAGAGACCGAGGTCCGGTTATATTATATAAAGTTGTGTGTTTAATAGTCACACAAGTTGTATCATTTAATACGAGTTAGAATATGTCACAGACACTAGGTTACTACAAGAACACTTGTGAGTAAAGTTGGCAAGTTGCAAGTAATTAGAAGTGTGGGTGGGGCTGAAAAGGCTACATCCATAAGGGCGCATACACGTTTTCCTAAATGTGACCATGGCCATTTGGCCTACACAACTAGACAGTAGAGCTCGTCGGGTTAGGCATGTAACCCGAAATACCCGGGTTCCGACCCGTACCCGGCTCGGTCACGGGTCCATTCACAAGAAGTGACTCCGGGTCCGGGTCGGAGCCGGTACAGTCCGTCTCGGGTCTCGGTTCTCCGACTGTGAAATGGACGGTTCCACTAATACCCGAGTTGACCCGGCGAGCGGGTTTCTCGGGGCTCAGACTGTGAAATGCACGGTTCCACTAATACCCGAGTGGACCCGGCGAGCGGGGGGTCTCGGGGCTTAGACTGTGAAATGGACGGTTCCATTAATACCCGGGTGGAGGGAGGGAGGTCGGTCGCTCAGAAGACAGACTGGCAGTGACGCAGTCAATGACTGGCTGCTATTTATATTATCGTGTCACTACATAATGTTATATCATTGACCTAAATGGCGATATATTAACAAGGATAGGATGATTAAAACATATTTATGTCTGTATTAGCCTTGATGATCGTCTTTCTTGACCGAAGGCTCTGTCTGTATTAGGAACAATTTGGACAGGTGGAAAACTTTAGTTAAACTTGCAGAGTGGCGCATTACTTTACCTGAGTTACATCTTCTGATACTTGTACTTGAATGTTGACATGAAATAATAATCCTGTTTACCTGTTTTTACCACGAGCAAAGACTACAGCGCATATTAACGGCACTGATCAACACACACGTTGAAAGGCTAGGACAAAGATACCAAGGATTCGACAGTGATGTCACTATGCAACAAGGAAGTAGCGACGGACGCTACGTCATGTTCGAAGTTGTTTTAAACATAGACATATAGACCGCCGAAGTCTGACGTCATTTACACATCCTTTGTTTGTCTACCTGGTTCGCAGTTTTCCACCCCCGTTCTGAATCCCATAGACGTATTTAATATCGCGTCAAATAAGAACTGTGTTCCAAAAATAAACAAATGACCCCGGCGTGTTGACTCTTATGGATATGAAGCATCAACTGACGGTGAGAAAACGCTAATGTTACTTCCGCCGAATTAGTTACATTTTCGCCAGAAACAGACTGTATCAAATATAAGTGACTGACTATCATAAACGATACAGAACCCCCTCCCTGACAATAACGCCGACACGCGGTGTTTATTTTTGGACCACAATTCTTATATGAGACGATTCTAAGATGACCCAATGTTATTCTCCATAGAGAAATTACTTCCGCAAACCTGGGGATGAACGAGTCACGTCAGGACTTCGGTGCTCTATAAAGGTAGACGCCTCTGGCTCTGAAGCGTCGGCATCTCGGACGCACTTCCGCTTCCTCTATGCTTGTGGGGGGCAAGCTGGAAACTTCCGTGTGCGTCACAGAAGGGGGCGTTCGGTAGGCCAATCAGAGGCAGGTGGGGTGGGTCTCTTCTTAAGAGGCAGCCGCGCAGCAACTAGTCAGTTAGACGCGCTGTGATTGGCCAGTAGTTAACGTGATGTGATTGGTCAGTAGTCAAACAGCCCGCGGAAGAGCCTTGTATAGAGCATCGCAGTTCCCGCCCACTTCCTGGTTTTTCGTGGTGCCGGAAGGAACAACTCAATGCATTTTTCCCATTGACATTTCCAAAAATATTTGTATCTATTAATTTAAGCCTCGAATCAAGCCATCATGACATGACATGAATCATGACCATAAAACGTTTGATTCTGTGATTATTATTTTTTTGAAAACGGCAAAACAAAGGGTATTCATTAAATATAGTATATCATATAATTAAATATAAAATAAAAAAAATCACAGAAAAAAACGTTCCATGATTCATGTCATGTCATGATGGCTTGATTCGAGGCTTAAATTAATAGATATAAATATTTTTGGAAATGTCAATGGGAAAAATGCATTGAGTTGTTCCTTCCAGCACCACGAAAAACCAGGAAGTGGGCGGGAACTGCGATGCTCTATTGAGAGACCAGTCGTTACAATGAACTGCAGAGGCCAATGAGGTATCTAGGTTTCTATATCTATGGTTTTAAAGATAGCAAGGATTCGTCGGCGATGACATCACCGACGAATCCTTGGACATATTTTACCCACTCATTTATATACACCAGTTATATCAAATATTGTCGATTAACGTAACGCTTTGGTTAATGGTTAAAAATGGTAAAATAATCGAGTTAATATCAACATGTTGTTACCGGTATACTCAAAGCACAATGGAAACTCCAAAGCCAATTATAATGTTAAACAACAATAAAAGTGGTTTAACATTAGAAATTAACGTGGATTATAGTTGGCAATGAAGAAGGATTACAAACATCTAGAACGTGGATTTATTTTTGTATAGCTGTCCAATGAGCATTGACTGGGATTATACATCATAATCATGGAGGCTATACATTTAGGTAAGAAAGTATGAAACAAGTCTTATTTAACGCTGGACAACTTGTACTAATGACGTTGGCAAACAATTTTGCGGGTTATGTACAGTACGTGTTCGGTTCTTGTATGTCACGGTTCCATATCGGTCGGTTTCCGACAGATCTCGGTGCTGTTCGGGTCCGGATCTCAATTTCTAATAATGGCCCGGGTCCATTCGGTTACGGGTATTTTTTTTGCGGGTCCATTCGGGTATCGGTCCTTCATATTGGACCATAGGCCGGGTCCATTCGGTTCCGGGTAAAAAAATCACGGGTCCATTTGGGTTCGGGTATTTATATTTGACCGTGAAGTCCTCTACTAGACAGTGGTGTAAAGTAACTAAGTACCTTTACTCAAGTACTGTACTTAAAGGTAGGGTAAGTGATATTTGCCGGACCCAGGGGGTCTGGCTTTCATGAGGCTTTGTACCCGTTTCGTCCATACATGGGCATGGTCACTTTGTCCTTAGGCCCCAGCCATAAAAGTCTGTCCCCCTTTCGTCCATACATGGCCATGTTTTGTACCTGTTTTCTCCATACATGGGCAAAAAACTGGTTTTGGTCACTTTGTCCTTAGGCCCCAGCCATAAAAGTCTGTCCCCCTTTCGTCCATGCATGGGCATAGACACAGGCTGAAACGTCAAGTCTGGGTCTGGCAGAACCAGGTCTCCTGGTCTTGTATTTGGTATATTTGTTTTGTTAAAAAGGTTAACTCATTCAGTGCCATTCTTATTTATGCCAGTTTGGTTCTGAGTGCCACAGCCACATTTTATTTTTTATTTTTTTAATGATGTCTTAGACGTCACGTGGCGCTCAGGGCGCTTCAGGCCATGACGTCATGTGGCACTGAAGTACTATAGTCTGATAGTAATCATTGCTTCAGAGCATTTGTTCGGTCACAGGGGTCTCTCCAGCTCTTTGGTAAACAGAAAATAGTACATTTTCAGGTAGGTGACACAATTTAAGCCAATCAGAGAGCACTGAAAATGCATTTTCTGTTAAATAAAGAGCTGGAGAGACATGGGAGACTCCTTTTACTGAACAAACACTCTATAGCAATGAGTACTATCAGAATATAGTGCTATTTAACACTTATTTTAACCAAAGACCCTACCTTAAGTACAACTTTGAGGTATTTCTTTCTTTACTTCAGTATTTCCAATTGTCAGTAGCCTATTTTAACTTCTACTCCACTACATCTCAGATGATGTACTTTTGCTCCACTACAAATCTTTGAAAACTTTAGTTACTTTGTAGATTTGTATTATTATTACAACACACACTAACCACTTCAGCCCTATATACATTTCGTCCATTTGAAAATAACCGATCTACAAGCGTACATTTTGCTACCAATACTTTTGTACTTTTGCTCAAGTACATTTTGAATTCTGGACTTTTACTTGTATTTTTACATTGCAGTATTGAAACATTTTACTTTTTCCACCACTGCCGGTAAGGGTCCATTTGGTTACATTTGGGAGGTAATTAGAAATGTGGGTGGGGCTGACAAAGCGACATTCAAAAGGGCCCATAAATGTTTTCGTATGTGTGACCATGAATAACTGAACACTTTTTCCTTTGTGTCTTTTCAGGATATGAAGTCACGTGAAGAAGACGTAAGGTAGGAACTCAATGCTGCTTGTTCAGTGAAGAGCTGCTTCTCTGCAGTGAAGATTGGTGTTCAAAGTAGGAACCATGTTTTTATTCATTTTGTTGCTGCTAGGGGTTTTGCGACAACTAAAAAAACACAAAACAAAGGCACAGGCATGGAGCTCCTGGTTTACTGGGACGGGGTTCAATTCCCTGCTGTGCCCTGCTCATTGTATTGGCATTTATATTTGAACTGTCACATTGAATTGTTAAATGTATTACACAGGCATCAGCCTTTAGTATGGATCACAATGTAGAGCTTTAACTTTTTAACGTATCTTAAAAATATCATATCTTACTTACGTAGATTACTTCAATCTGAATATGAATGTATATGAACTGTATCCACTGTATCCAGATGTGTAATGGGTTATTTGAAAGGTGTAAAGTGATTTTTGGTTAAATCATTGCCCCTCTCTTAAAGGTTAAAAACTCCTAAAGAACTTTTTCACTCTCCATCTAAATTCTAAAAGGTGGGTTAAGTATCACATTCTTAGTTAAGTATTACATTCTCAATTCCATCTTCCATGCTAGCATGGCATGTGAGTCAGGAGTACAAACCATGGCTCAAATGATAAAACAGGGGTTCATAATCTGAATATTCTGGGTTCAAAACTCCCAAAGAATGTTTTTCACTGTCTATCTAAATTGTGAAAGGTGAGTTAACTATTACATTCCCAATTACAGCTCCTATGTCTGCGTGGCTCAATAGGTGAATCATGGGTTTATATTCCAAAGGTTCTGGGTTCAAAGCTCCCAAAGAGCATTTTTCACTTTCCATCTAAATTGTGAAAGGTGAGTTAACTATGATATTCCCGATTGCTTCTTCCATGCTAGCATGGCTCAAATGATAAATCAGGGGTTTATAATCCAAAGGTTCTGGGTTTAAAGCTCCCAAAGAGCATTTTTCACTTTCCATCTAAATTGTAAAAGGTGAGTTAAGTATTACATTCCCGATTACATCTCCTATGCCAGCGTGGCTCAATAGATGAATCAGGGGTTTATAAACCAAAGGTTCAGGGTTCAAACCTCAACTAATACAAAAGACAACTCCAACAACTAATACAAAATATCTCAAACAACCAAAACAACAATCAATACAAAACTTCAAAGTGCTTCAATAAAAAAACATGAAACAGTGGTAAAAAAAACAACAAATAAGTCAGCTATAATACTAATAATGTCAATGACATACAACAAATATTGCTTTGCTTAAGGGTGTGTACATTTATTAAGCTCCTCCCACTGGAGGTGGGCTTTACCCATGCTCCTCCCCCTCCTACCGGAGCTAAAAGAGGGCGGGAGGCGGGAGGAGGGAGGCGGGCTGATTCCATGCTCCTCGCCTTAAAAAGAGCAAAGATAGAGATTTACCAGGACCAAGATTCAAACCCCCAACCTTCCACCTGCGAGGCCTCTCCTTTTCTCTTGCGCCACCAGGCTTTTCACACTAATTAGAAACTCGAGGTCATATTTGAAGTTTAAGGGAGAGGTGCCAGGTCAAAAGTTGAAAGTCTACAGCAAACACCTCTCCCCCTGACAGAATGACTGAATTTACTAGATTCACTGATGATCAGGGTTCATTATGACACAACTTTTTTTGAGTTTTAGGTTATTGTTAAAAAAACATCTGTTGAAAAAAAAATGCAACGGATGGTTGGAGAGCAAACAGAGGGATGTTTAATGTTATCAAAACACATATTCATTATTGTCATATCTTAAAGTCATTTATCAATTTCAGAAGACCAAAACTAGCAGTTTAATGTGTGAACCTGGCTCAGAGTTCAAACAAAATAAGAGCAATACACTTAAATACAAAATTGATAATGAATATAAAGACAAAGACTAATTAACTAATTGTTTATGAGTGAGTTAGTCTGCAGAATCTGTAGTAGATGTGTGTAAAGCAGTGGTTTTCAAAGTGGGTTCCAGGGGACCCTCATGGTTTCCTGAGGGGGTTCTAAATGTCCCCTTACATTTCTGTAACTCCCGAGAGTGTACAAAATGGAACCAAATGGACCCCTAATGGTCCATTTGTACACTCTCAGAGATATGGGGGTCATTGAAATTAAAATGTCTTAGAAGTAATGAGTTGGATGATGGATACAAACCAAAAGACAAACAAGCAGAGGGGAGAATGAGAGACTCCAAAAGTAATGAAGACTGCTGTCACTATGCGAGTCAGGAGGGAGTGCAGGACAGAAAGACCAAGGCAAACTAGTTCAGATACAAGGAGTTTTCTTTTTTTTTTATTATGACAAAAACCAGGGAACACAAGGAGCACGAGAAGGACTAGGAAGGCACTTGCAAGTTTCACTTGTAAAAGCACAAGAAGATAGCCTACATACACCGAATCAAGGAGACTAGATCAAACACTAAGATACTCACAGACAACTACATACAACAAACAGACTGGCAGTGAAGGGCAATCAGGAACACATTGTAGACACAGGTGCATATGTATGCACAATCAACACACGATTGGCTAGGGCTAAACAAGACACAGGTGAACAACATTTGCAAATGACAGGGTGAGACAAGACAGGTAGCAGCAAACAGGAAACACTCAGACATCACTACAAAACAAAAGGTACACAAGTGTAAATTAAAACTAGAACTAAGATGCATTTCTAAAATATGTAAAGAAACACAACTGTATTGTAAAACACCAAGTATAACTAAGAAGCAAGGAACACAACAGGAAAACACAACAGTTATTGTTAAAAAACAGATCTGTTGGAACATTTTTCTCTGCACCCAGATTTACTCTTTCATTTAGAGCAAACAGAGGGACGTTTAATGTCATCAAAATACAAATCCGTTATTGTCATATCTTATAGTGATTAAATAGAGTTGCACAGTGGCGGAACAACTGAAAGCCGGGCCGGGAGGCACAGCACAGTGATCAGGCCCCCCCTGCGCACCCACGCACTTTTGCTCCACTACAAATATTTGAAAACTTTAGTTACTTTGTAGATTTGTATTATTATTACAACACACACTAACCACTTCAGCCCTATATACATTTCGGCCATTTGAAAATAACCGATCTACAAGCGTACATTTTGCTACCAATACTTTTGTACTTTTGCTCAAGTACATTTTGAATTCTGGACTTTTACTTGTATTTTTACATTGCAGTATTGAAACATTTTACTTTTTCCACCACTGCCGGTAAGGGTCCATTTGGTTACATTTGGGAGGTAGTTAGAAATGTGGGTGGGGCTGACAAAGCGACATTCAAAAGGGCCCATAAATGTTTTCGTATGTGTGACCATGAATAACTGAACACTTTTTCCTTTGTGTCTTTTCAGGATATGAAGTCACGTGAAGAAGACGTAAGGTAGGAACTCAATGCTGCTTGTTCAGTGAAGAGCTGCTTCTCTGCAGTGAAGATTGGTGTTCAAAGTAGGAACCATGTTTTTATTCATTTTGTTGCTGCTAGGGGTTTTGCGACAACTAAAAAAAACACAAAACAAAGGCACAGGCATGGAGCTCCTGGTTTACTGGGACGGGGTTGAATTCCCTGCTGTGCCCTGCTCATTGTATTGGCATTTATATTTGAACTGTCACATTGAATTGTTAAATGTATTACACAGGCATCAGCCTTTAGTATGGTTCACAATGTAGAGCTTTAACTTTTTAACGTATCTTAAAAATATCATATCTTACTTACGTAGATTACTTCAATCTGAATATGAATGTATATGAAGACACTGTATCCAGATGTGTAATGGGTTATTTGAAAGGTGTAAAGTGATTTTTGGTTAAATCATTGCCCCTCTCTTAAAAGTTCAAAACTCCTAAAGAACTTTTTCACTCTCCATCTAAATTCTAAAAGGTGGGTTAAGTATCACATTCTTAGTTAAGTATTACATTCTCAATTCCATCTTCCATGCTAGCATGGCATGTGAGTCAGGAGTACAAACCATGGCTCAAATGATAAAACAGGGGTTCATAATCTGAATATTCTGGGTTCAAAACTCCCAAAGAATGTTTTTCACTGTCTATCTAAATTGTGAAAGGTGAGTTAACTATTACATTCCCAATTACAGCTCCTATGTCTGCGTGGCTCAATAGGTGAATCATGGGTTTATATTCCAAAGGTTCTGGGTTCAAAGCTCCCAAAGAGCATTTTTCACTTTCCATCTAAATTGTGAAAGGTGAGTTAACTATGACATTCCCGATTGCTTCTTCCATGCTAGCATGGCTCAAATGATAAATCAGGGGTTTATAATTCAAAGGTTCTGGGTTTAAAGCTCTCAAAGAGCATTTTTCACTTTCCATCTAAATTGTAAAAGGTGAGTTAAGTATTACATTCCCGATTACATCTCCTATGCCAGCGTGGCTCAATAGATGAATCAGGGGTTTATAAACCAAAGGTTCAGGGTTCAAACCTCAACTAATACAAAAGACAACTCCAACAACTAATACAAAATATCTCAAACAACCAAAACAACAATCAATACAAAACTTCAAAGTGCTTCAATAAAAAAAACATAAAACAGTGGTAAAAAAAACAACAAATAAGTCAGCTATAATACTAATAATGTCAATGACATACAACAAATATTGCTTTGCTTAAGGGTGTGTACATTTATTAAGCTCCTCCCACTGGAGGTGGGCTTTACCCATGCTCCTCCCCCTCCTACCGGAGCTAAAAGAGGGCGGGAGGAGGGAGGCGGGCTGATTCCATGCTCCTCGCCTTAAAAAGAGCAAAGATAGAGATTTACCAGGACCAAGATTCAAACCCCCAACCTTCCACCTGCGAGGCCTCTCCTTTTCTCTTGCGCCACCAGGCTTTTCACACTAATTAGAAACTCGAGGTCATATTTGAAGTTTAAGGGAGAGGTGCCAGGTCAAAAGTTGAAAGTCTACAGCAAACACCTCTCCCCCTGACAGAATGACTGAATTTACTAGATTCACTGATGATCAGGGTTCATTATGACACAACTTTTTTTGAGTTTTAGGTTATTGTTAAAAAAACATCTGTTGAAAAAAAAATGCAACGGATGGTTGGAGAGCAAACAGAGGGATGTTTAATGTTATCAAAACACATATTCATTATTGTCATATCTTAAAGTCATTTATCAATTTCAGAAGACCAAAACTAGCAGTTTAATGTGTGAACCTGGCTCAGAGTTCAAACAAAATAAGAGCAATACACTTAAATACAAAATTGATAATGAATATAAAGACAAAGACTAATTAACTAATTGTTTATGAGTGAGTTAGTCTGCAGAATCTGTAGTAGATGTGTGTAAAGCAGTGGTTTTCAAAGTGGGTTCCAGGGGACCCTCATGGTTTCCTGAGGGGGTTCTAAATGTCCCCTTACATTTCTGTAACTCCCGAGAGTGTACAAAATGGAACCAAATGGACCCCTAATGGTCCATTTGTACACTCTCAGAGATATGGGGGTCATTGAAATTAAAATGTCTTAGAAGTAATGAGTTGGATGATGGATACAAACCAAAAGACAAACAAGCAGAGGGGAGAATGAGAGACTCCAAAAGTAATGAAGACTGCTGTCACTATGCGAGTCAGGAGGGAGTGCAGGACAGAAAGACCAAGGCAAACTAGTTCAGATACAAGGAGTTTTCTTTTTTTTTTATTATGACAAAAACCAGGGAACACAAGGAGCACGAGAAGGACTAGGAAGGCACTTGCAAGTTTCACTTGTAAAAGCACAAGAAGATAGCCTACATACACCGAATCAAGGAGACTAGATCAAACACTAAGATACTCACAGACAACTACATACAACAAACAGACTGGCAGTGAAGGGCAATCAGGAACACATTGTAGACACAGGTGCATATGTATGCACAATCAACACACGATTGGCTAGGGCTAAACAAGACACAGGTGAACAACATTTGCAAATGACAGGGTGAGACAAGACAGGTAGCAGCAAACAGGAAACACTCAGACATCACTACAAAACAAAAGGTACACAAGTGTAAATTAAAACTAGAACTAAGATGCATTTCTAAAATATGTAAAGAAACACAACTGTATTGTAAAACACCAAGTATAACTAAGAAGCAAGGAACACAACAGGAAAACACAACAGTTATTGTTAAAAAACAGATCTGTTGGAACATTTTTCTCTGCACCCAGATTTACTCTTTCATTTAGAGCAAACAGAGGGACGTTTAATGTCATCAAAATACAAATCCGTTATTGTCATATCTTATAGTGATTAAATAGAGTTGCACAGTGGCGGAACAACTGAAAGCCGGGCCGGGAGGCACAGCACAGTGATCAGGCCCCCCCTGCGCACCCACGCACTTTTGCTCCACTACAAATATTTGAAAACTTTAGTTACTTTGTAGATTTGTATTATTATTACAACACACACTAACCACTTCAGCCCTATATACATTTCGGCCATTTGAAAATAACCGATCTACAAGCGTACATTTTGCTACCAATACTTTTGTACTTTTGCTCAAGTACATTTTGAATTCTGGACTTTTACTTGTATTTTTACATTGCAGTATTGAAACATTTTACTTTTTCCACCACTGCCGGTAAGGGTCCATTTGGTTACATTTGGGAGGTAATTAGAAATGTGGGTGGGGCTGACAAAGCGACATTCAAAAGGGCCCATAAATGTTTTCGTATGTGTGACCATGAATAACTGAACACTTTTTCCTTTGTGTCTTTTCAGGATATGAAGTCACGTGAAGAAGACGTAAGGTAGGAACTCAATGCTGCTTGTTCAGTGAAGAGCTGCTTCTCTGCAGTGAAGATTGGTGTTCAAAGTAGGAACCATGTTTTTATTCATTTTGTTGCTGCTAGGGGTTTTGCGACAACTAAAAAAAACACAAAACAAAGGCACAGGCATGGAGCTCCTGGTTTACTGGGACGGGGTTGAATTCCCTGCTGTGCCCTGCTCATTGTATTGGCATTTATATTTGAACTGTCACATTGAATTGTTAAATGTATTACACAGGCATCAGCCTTTAGTATGGATCACAATGTAGAGCTTTAACTTTTTAACGTATCTTAAAAATATCATATCTTACTTACGTAGATTACTTCAATCTGAATATGAATGTATATGAAGACACTGTATCCAGATGTGTAATGGGTTATTTGAAAGGTGTAAAGTGATTTTTGGTTAAATCATTGCCCCTCTCTTAAAGGTTCAAAACTCCTAAAGAACTTTTTCACTCTCCATCTAAATTCTAAAAGGTGGGTTAAGTATCACATTCTTAGTTAAGTATTACATTCTCAATTCCATCTTCCATGCTAGCATGGCATGTGAGTCAGGAGTACAAACCATGGCTCAAATGATAAAACAGGGGTTCATAATCTGAATATTCTGGGTTCAAAACTCCCAAAGAATGTTTTTCACTGTCTATCTAAATTGTGAAAGGTGAGTTAACTATTACATTCCCAATTACAGCTCCTATGTCTGCGTGGCTCAATAGGTGAATCATGGGTTTATATTCCAAATGTTCTGGGTTCAAAGCTCCCAAAGAGCATTTTTCACTTTCCATCTAAATTGTGAAAGGTGAGTTAACTATGACATTCCCGATTGCTTCTTCCATGCTAGCATGGCTCAAATAATAAATCAGGGGTTTATAATCCAAAGGTTCTGGGTTTAAAGCTCCCAAAGAGCATTTTTCACTGTCCATCTAAATTGTAAAAGGTGAGTTAAGTATTACATTCCCGATTACATCTCCTATGCCAGCGTGGCTCAATAGATGAATCAGGGGTTTATAAACCAAAGGTTCAGGGTTCAAACCTCAACTAATACAAAAGACAATTCCAACAACTAATACAATATATCTCAAACAACCAAAACAACAATCAATACAAAACTTCAAAGTGCCTCAATAAAAAAACATAAAACAGTGGTCAAAAAAATAACAAATAAGTCAGCTGTAATACTAATAATGTCAATGACATACAACAAACATTGCTTTGCTTAAGGGTGTGTACATTTATTAAGCTCCTCCCACTGGAGGTGGGCTTTACCCATGCTCCTCCCCCTCCTACCAGGGCGTGAGGCGGGCTGATTCCACGCTCCTCGCCTTAAAAAGAGCAAAGATAGAGATTTACCAGGACCAAGATTCAAACCCCCAACCTTCCACCTGCGCGGCCTCTCCTTTTCTCTTGCGCCACCAGGCTTTTCACATTAATTAGAAACTCAAGGTCATATTTGAAGTTTAAGGGAGAGGTGGCAGGTCAAAAGTTGAAACTCTACAGCAAACACCTCTCCCCCTGACAGAATGACTGAATCTGCTAGATTCACTGATGATCAGGGTTCATTATGACACAACTTTTTTTGAGTTTTAGGTTATTGTTAAAAAAACATCTGTTGAAAAAAAAAGATGCAACGGATGGTTGGAGAGCAAACAGAGGGATGTTTAATGTTATCAAAACACATATTCATTATTGTCATATCTTAAAGTCATTTATCAATTTCAGAAGACCAAAACTAGCAGTTTAATGTGTGAACCTGGCTCAGAGTTCAAACAAAATAAGAGCAATACACTTAAATACAGAATTGATAATGAATATAAAGACAAAGGCTAATTAACTAATTGTTTATGAGTGAGTTAGTCTGAAAACCACTGCTTTACACACATCTACTACAGATTCTGCAAAGTGGGTTCCAGGGGACCCTCATGGTTTCCTGAGGCCGGGGGTTCTAAATGTCCCCTTACATTTCTGTAACTCCCGAGAGTGTACAAAATGGAACCAAATGGACCCCTAATGGTCCATTTGTACACTCTCAGAGATATGGGGGTCATTGAAATTAAAATGTCTTAGAAGTAAAGAGTTGGATGATGGACGCAAACCAAAAGACAAACAAGCCGAGGGGAGAATGAGAGACTCCAAAAGTAATGAAGACTGCTGTCACTATGCGAGTCAGGAGGGAGTGCAGGACAGAAAGACCAAGGCAGACTAGTTCAAGGAACACAGATGTACACAACAAGAAAACAGTTATTGTTAAAAAACTGATCTGTTGGATTTTTTTTCTCTGCACCCAGATGTACTCTTTCATTGAGATTAAACAGAGGGATGTTTAATGTCATCAAAATACAAATCCGTTATTGTTATATCTCATAGTCATTAAATAGAGTTGCATCTTCCATATCAGTGTGGCTCAGGAAATATACCAGGGATTTATAAGCTGAAGGTTTAGGCTTTGAAACGCCTTAATATGATTTTTCACTCTCAATCTAAAATCGAAGAGGTTGGTTAAGTATTATACTTAAAGTTTACTACTCGATCCGAGTATACTTATATACTTAAAGTATACGACTCGATCCGAGTATACTTATATACTTAAAGTATACTTAAAGTTTACTACTTAAAGTATACCACTCAATCCGAGTATACTTATATACTTAAAGTATACTTAAAGTATACGACTCGATCCGAGTGTACAAAAGTGTGGATTTGAAACACAAATCCAAAAAAACAACCAGAACTTGTTTATTCAAAAATCACCCTGTGTGGATACAAACCAGGACTTGTGCATTTATTAATTGAGAGACTGATCTGACTCCATACCATAATGGTGTACATAATGATGTACCAAAGGAACATCACTTAGCCCTGTCTGTATCAAGACCTTGTGATCAGTGGTGGAAAGTAACTAAGTACATTTACTCAAGTACTGTACTTAAGTACAATTTTGAGGTATTTGTACTTTACTTGAGTATTTCCAATACTTTTACTTCTACTCCACTACATCTCAGAGGCAAATATTATACTTTTACTCCGCTACAATTATTTGAAAACTTTAGTTACTAGTTACTTTGCAGATTTTGATTATTATTACAAAACATACATTAATCACTTCAGCCCTATATACCTTTCGGCCATTTCAAAATAGCCGATCTAATAGATCTGCTATTTTCAAAAGATTTTTTTATACATTTGAAAACTTGCGAAATGGGACATTTCTGCATAATGACTACTTTCTACTTTGTACTTCAAGTACATTTTGATACCGATAGTTTTGTACTTTTACTCAAGTACATTCTGAATGACTGACTTTTACTTATAAAAGAGTATTTCTACACTGCAGCATTGATACTTTTACTTAAAGTTGTACAATGCAGAATCACAAATAACGATTTTTAGCAACCTCTGCTGGTCACTACCGTCACTGCATACAATTTCCGTTGTCCTCGATTACCCAGAATTCCATTCGTTTTCACCGGAAGCCGGAAGCGTTTCAAAAAGCGATCTTTTAATTGTTTTATACTATCTACGGATCGTTTCTCTTAGCCAGTGGAGCATTAGTTACCATGGGCTGTGCTTTCTTTTTCTGTTCTTTTTCGATCTTCCAATCCTACATTCTCTTAAAATCAGCGTGAGGTTCCTTTTTGTTATTAGCGCGTAGTTCCTGGCCAAACAGGAAACCGTTGCGTTAGTTCCTGGCCAAACAGGAAACCAGTGCATTTCCGCCTCCGTTTTCCGGCCAGATGACGTCATTTCCCCGGGAAAGTCCCCCCAGTCCACGTTCAATATAAAATATATAAATAAAAGGCTTCCGGGGGTGAAATTCATGGAGTGGGTGTTGTGAAACTTTTGCCACTCACAAAAGATATACAATTTAACTTTAGTTTTGTTGAAAACGTTACCTAGTATGCCTTTAAGTAAAGGATGTGAGTACCTATTCCACCACTGCACTGCTTGTGACTAAATAATGCGTCCATTGTAAAGTGTTGGACATGTGAGGAGTGCCTTCGATGAGGGACTTACATTGGTGACGCACACGTCTATGTCGTTCAGGAAGTCAGTCAGGACAGCGGGGGACAGCAGAGTCAGTCACACTCTACAGCAGTGAAAGAGAAAAGTCATTCAGTATAATTTATTATTATTACTATTATCATGATTAATTATTATTATCAATCATTATTATTATCATTATCATTAGTATTGTTATTATCACTTAGAACACTATCAATACTTAACATATTCCCTGCCATTGAAGGAGATCTCCGTCAATTAAAAAATAATACTTTCTTTTTTTAGAAATTACGCTAGAGGGCGCTCTTCCCCAACCCATCCACTCCCATGTTATGAGATTTAGAAAAACACGTCTAGCTCGGATTTCTTCTTTTTTTTGATGAAAACGAGTCATGTTCAACTGCCGATTACAACAGAACGGACGATCGCGGTAAAACATGTTTTTGTTCCGGTGGATAAAAGAGACCTAGCCTGGCATCGGCCAGACTGATAACGTGGATTCACTCTCACGTTCCTCCCCGGTATCAGTCTGGACTTCGGCTCAGGGATCAGAAAATGGTCGGGCCAATCAGTGACTGCTTTTCAACTGCTGTCAGCAGCGGATTAATTAATTAATTAATACCTGGTAGGGAAAGTATTAATACTATTACTTAGCTTAGAGCTTTATTCCAACAATAGAATCAAGGATAACGTCACAGAACATTTATACATGGAATTTCACTGGTTGTGGTAGTGTGTGTGTGTGTGTGTGTGTGTGTGTGTGTGTGTGTGTGTGTGTTTGTGTGTGTGTTGCTACTAACGTGGTGGTCAGTGGACAGTGGGCGGGGCCAGCAGCACACATCATCCACCAAGGGGCAGTAGATAGATCGGTACCAGATGGGTCCCAGAACACCGCTTGTGGTGTTCTGGGATTCGTGGGATTCGTGGATTTGGACTCTTTGGTCTGACCTCTGTGACCCCTGACCTCCAGGGATCAAGGGTTACAGAGGCACGCAAGCCTCCACGCCACGACAAGGCAGAGTCCATGTGGAGGGAGATTTTTTATTTAACCAATTTTTAACCATTAGCCGATCTTATACTTTGGCCATTCAAAAATAGCAGATCTACAAGCTCATAGCGTGGCACCGAGGGCCGCGCTATGAGCTTGTAGATCTGCTCTTTTTTTAAAAATCATGAATTCTTGCAAATCTTATTTCAAAGCGAACATTTCTAACTCAAATCTTTGCTTCTGGGGGGATTCTACAAACAGTTTTCGAACGGAGAATCCCGTTCCAACACACAGGTTTAAAATAATGTGGTTTAGCCACGCCCCCTATATATATGAAGTGAAGTGCACTCCCCCAATTCAACCAGAGAGAGAGAGAGAGAGAGAGAGAGAGAGAGAGAGAGAGAGAGAGAGAGAGAGAGAGACAGAGACAGGGAGTTGTGCGCACCCATGGGACCACGCAAAAAAAAAGTACGAGCAGCAGCAGAGAGAGAGAGAGAGAGAGACGCAATTTGTTCCGTATTTTCATAAACATGCGTAAAATCAACACTGAATTTAACAGTAATGAACAAAATAAAACACAAGGAGAAGGCCAGTATGTTTGTCGTAGGACCCAGGTTGTACCTTCAGTCTGAGCTCTCTGCTCAGTGTGCTTCTGGTCGCACTGTTTGTGGAAAAGGTAAATGGAAGACTCGCCCCAAAACACGTCACCCCCATTTCTTTTGCAGACACGCGGTACATGGAAAACTGCAGCATTTTTTGGACAATCAGGAAATTGATAAAAATGATTAAATCATTTACACGATGCCCAAAATACACAAACAATTGGAGTCGCCTCCAGGCAGACCCATTGTGTCCTCAATAGGGTCTCTAACAGAGAAAATCTTTTTAAAACCACATGTCACTTCCCTCCCAGCCTATGTAAGAGACTCAATGGACATGATTAACACCCTGAAAAAAATGGGAGATATTGAAGGAGGCTTTGTAGTGATGGAACGGACTACAAAACGCAAGCGGACCTCCTAGATATGCGCTTCAGACGTAGAGGCTATCCAGACGAATGGTTAAAAAAGGCACGCGACAGATTCAGTGACTGTACACAGGAGGAAGTCCTACAGTCCAAACGGGACGCCTCCCCAAGTAACGGTTTCAAGGACATGCCGAGAGTTGTCTACAAACGTCCTCCTAATATAAGACAAACAGTTGTAAATCACATCTCATCCCTAAAAAATGACACCCCCAGAATCGTCTTTTTTGACTCAAATCCCCGAGGGCAATTACAGATGCGCCCGTTGCGCACAATGCAATTTCACCGAAAAGACCCACTCACAGGGAAATATTTTGATATCAAGGGTATGGAGTTACATTTGTGTCTTTATTAACCAAACAAAAGAAAAACATTTGAGAGAGAAAAAATATAAACAGAGCAAAGAATAGTTTTGAAAGAAAATGAAAAAATAATAATTTGTAAGCAAAGGAAATTATATAAACAGAACAAAAAATATTTTAAATTAAAACAAATTAAAAACGCAATCAAAAAAATATATTTGCAAGCAAAAAAATATAAGATTTGAAAGAAAATAAAAAATAATTGAGAACAAAACTTTTAAAATTCAAGAGTAAAAAAATAAGGAAAAACGGTTTAAACTACATAAAACAAAATACTTAGTAAAATGTTTGGGTAATAAAATGTGTTGTGCTAAATAAAATGTTTTTAATGTTTTTTTTCCTCATTTGCGAATGAAAGTTGTTTTTTCTGATTGCAAAATGCCTTCTCTCTCAAAACGTGTCTTTGGTCTCAATTTTTTTTTTCTCTCTCTTGGATTTGTTTGTGTGAGGGGTTAAAGTTCAGAAGGCGGGTCCTACGCTGATAGATGTAAGACACCTCTCCATTGGTCACTTGGAGTCTGAGTGACAGCTCCCCCTTCCTTATGTAGCTTGTTGAATGCAGGGATGGAGGTGTGTTACGGCCAGCATGGTTTTTTGATTATTATTATTATTAGCAGTTTGCAAAAAAAACTAAAAAACATGAAAGTATAATGCAAGGTCAGCTAAGAGTATTTAAAACCTAAGAAATATGACTTGTTTCCATTGGGGTCCTTTGTACTCAATTCATAGAGACATTTAATGACAGACAGATATACACTACTATGCAAAACATCATAAAAACAAAAACAAAAAAAATATGTACAGTAAACAGTTTGAGTAAACAGATTGATGGAATACTTTATTAACAGTAGGATACAGAGGTACAATTGTACAATGATTGTTATAAGGATAACACAAAAAGGCTTGTTTCCATTGTGGTCCTCTGGGACTGAGGTCAGAGCTCCATTCCAGCTCTGGACGCTACACTATTCGTTACAATATTGAGCATTTTAGGCTATTAGCAATTCAGATGATTCCCTAATGTTAGGTTTCTGTTCTACTTACAGTTTGTGATCTGTATTTAAAATTGTTGTATTGTTGTTACTGTTATAGTAGGCCAGTGGTTCCCAAACTTGGGATCGGGACCCTCAGAGGGGGTCCCCAGATTAGCTTAATGGGCAACATTGTTTTCTCTCTCAACAGTAAACAAACCAACCTATACAGTATAAGTGTATACAGGGTAACACATTTCTAAAGTGACAATTTAATGACTTTTAAGACCTTTTTAAGGCATTGTGCGCTTGAAGTTCGGCTATTTTCACAATATTTATCTGTGGAACTGAGTCAAACTAAATATAATGCCTGGGTCAGGGTGGGTGGTCCCCACTTCAAGTATGATTATTTTGGGGGGTCCCCAGTTCAAATATGATTATTTTAGGGATTCACAGCCTCGGAACCCTTTGAAATTATAAAATAAAGCTACATTATTTTATGTTATATTCGTTATTCTAATTAAGGCAAGGCTGAAGTGACTGGCCTATTGGCCAGGCCCATTCCAGATAGACTGCTTTGGAAACGTTTCGTCTGATAGTGTGCTTCAGGCTGTGAATCCCTAAAATAATCATATTTGAACTGGGGACCCCCCAAAATAATCATACTTGAACTGGGGACCACCCACCCTGACAAGCACTTGAAATTGTAGGCATTAGATTTAGTTTGACTCGGTTCCACAGATAAATATTGTGAAAATAGCCGAACTACAAGCGCACAATGCCTTAAAAAGGTCTTAAAAGTCATTAAATTGTCACTTTAGAAATGTGTTACCCTGTATACACTTATACTGTATAGGTTGGTTTGTTTATTGTTGAGAGAGAAAACAATGTTGCCCATTAAGCTAATCTGGGGACCCCCTCTGAGGGTCCCGATCCCAAGTTTGGGAACCACTGGCCTACTATAACAGTAACAACAATACAACAATTTTAAATACAGATCACAAACTGTAAGTAGAACAGAAACCTAACATTAGGGAATCATCTGAATTGCTAATAGCCTAAAATGCTCAATATTGTAACGAATAGTGTAGCGTCCAGAGCTGGAATGGAGCTCTGACCTCAGTCCCAGAGGACCACAATGGAAACAAGCCTTTTTGTGTTATCCTTATAACAATCATTGTACAATTGTACCTCTGTATCCTACTGTTAATAAAGTATTCCATCAATCTGTTTACTCAAACTGTTTACTGTACATATTTTTTTTGTTTTTGTTTTTTATGATGTTTTGCATAGTAGTGTATATCTGTCTGTCATTAAATGTCTCTATGAATTGAGTACAAAGGACCCCAATGGAAACAAGTCATCTTTCTTGGGTTTTAAATACTCTTAGCTGACCTTGCACTATACTTTCATGTTTTTTAGTTTTTTTTTGCAAACTGCTAATAATTCAATCAATCAAAAAACCATGCTGGCCGTAACACACCTCCATCCCTGCATTCAACAAGCTACATAAGGAAGGGGGAGTTGTCACTCAGATTCCAAGTGACCAATGGAGAGGTGTCTTACATCTATCAGCGTAGGACCCGCCTTCTGAACTTTAACCCCTCACACAAACAAATCCAAGAGAGAGAAAAAAAAATCGAGACCAAAGACATAGGTTTTGAGAGAGAAGGCATTTTGCAATCAGAAAAAACAACTTTCATTCGCAAATGAGGAAAAAAACATTAAAAAAAAAGGATTTTTTTTATTATTTCCCAAACATTTTACTAAGTATTTTGTTTTATGTAGTTTAAACAGTTTTTCCTTATTTCTTTACTCTTGAATTTTAAAAGTTTTGTTCTCAATAATTTTTTCTTTTCTTTCAAATCTTATATTTTTTTGCTTGCAAATATATTTTTTTGATTGCGTTTTTAATTTGTTTTAATTAAAAATATTTTTTTGTTCTGTTTATATAATTTCCTTTGCTTACAAATTATTATTTTTCGCTTGCTGTTTTAATTTGTTTTCATTCAAAACTATTCTTTGCTCTGTTTATATTTTTTCTCTCTCAAATGTTTTTCTTTTGTTTGGTTAATAAAGACACAAATGTAACTCCATACAAGGGCACTATAAAATGCACAACCAAAAATGTTATATACCTGCTAAAATGCCCATGCGGTCGAGGATATGTTGGTAAAACCAACAGGGCTAAAGACACACATTTCCGAACACAGAAGCAGCATTCGCAACCAAGATCCAAAAAGCCCAGTTGCAATGCACTTCATGTCCGCCAAGCACAATGTGGTCAATCTCAGATATCAGGGGATTGAACATGTTAAATGCCCTAGACGAGGAGGAGCGGAAATCATTTTGGATTTACAACCTAAACACTAGGTCTCCTAAAGGAATGAATGAGGACTTTCCAATCAGCCACTTTCTATAATTATATCATAATATGCTCCTCATTTAATGTATCGGTGATACCAGTATCATCACATACTCATGAGGCTGAGCATTATATAGAGCCCCTCTTCCCTTGTGCATTCCAGGAAAAACACCTGACCCATGGCTGACATTTTGTGTGTTTGAGAAGTTAAATGTTACGTTACGCAAAAGGTCAGCCGAGAGTAAACAACCGGAGGCACGGAGTGAGAGAGGGAGAGAGAGAGAGAGAGAGAGATGGTGACACCGCGGCATTTTCCCCTCAGAGATGAAATTGAAAGTGCAGAAGAAATGTGGAAGTGTTTTTTTCTCCTTCTCCTCTTTGCCCTCGCAGTGAAGAGCCGTGTGGAAAGAATCCTTCAAGGCATGCAGCTAAATGTGTGTGCGCGCGTCTGTGTGTGTGTGTGCCTATGTGTGAGAAAGAGAAAGGGACACAGGTGGGAGAAAAAAACAACAACCCATATGAATAATAAAAATGTGATTTCTTTCCTTTTTATTCAGCATCTCCACACATATTTCAAATATACATATTTACACGTTTTTGTACAATGAATATATCTTTTTTTATGTGTAACCTATTGTGGACTTTTAGCCCCGAGGTTGTGTCACAAATACATAATTCACAGTGCAATATGAACTTTGTGCACTCATGTCAGTTTTATGTACACACACACACACACACACACACACACACACACACACACACACACACGCGACTCACTACACGTATGAACCACAGACATAAAAGGAAATCCATTCAAATTGTTTCGCGCACAGTAAAATCCTCAGCATTAATTAATCCATTTGTAACTCCGGGAGCGTACAAGTGGGACCAAATGGACCTGTACGCTTCCGGAGTTAAATTAACGCTCACAATTTGACAGCGCAGTGATTGATTGTCCAGACCTGGCACAGTGGAACCAATTAAAGATTGTCTGGATAGTACAAAGACCCTCCCTATCCGGACCCCGCAGGCAGACCCAGAGTCGATGCTCAAAGTACCATAATTGGAATTTAATTGGCCTTCCATCTGACCCAGATTTCTGAATGCGCAGCGCTTCTGCAGATGCCACAGATTTAATAATAATAATAATAATGCCCCCTTTTCATCGAAAGCACCTTTCATAGGCCAAAATCGCCTGCTAATGGACCCCCCTGGCAGCCTTGTGGCCCTGCGTCACCGAAACGCTGCAACTGCCTGTCACGATGCAACAGAACCGCCATTCAGAACGCAGGTGCGCCGGCATCACCGAGGCACGGTGACTCGGCGCCACAAAGCTGCGGGTTTCAATGGCAGACGGAGTGGGGAAGGGGAGAGGGGGATTCTGTAGCATTAAGGAGGAGAGAGCGGATTCTAGGAGCTGAGGTCAGGATTATTCTCCCGCAGACGCGCCGTTCGAGTGCTGAGTCATCGACAGACAAACCATCAACAACCTCAAATGCCGAGGCTGCCTGGGACCGGTTCAGAGCCGCTCCGTTTACAAAACACAACCGATGGGGGCGAACACCAGCAGCAGCAGCCGCGCCGCTCCCACCGTGTTCAGGCAAACGGAGCGCTCCGACAGGGAACAAAACTCACCGAATGTACGCCACCTTACGAATAACGCAAATGCACAGTGTTGGACAGATGTTTCTCAGGGTTTGAACTCCTACAGCTTATCCAGCCCTATATACTTATCCGTACAGTACGACAAATAGTTAAAATAGATAATCTACAGGCTCACCAATAACCTAATAATTTTTTTTTTGCTAAATTGTCAAAAGTTTTGATAATTTTTGACAACATAATGACATGCCCAAAATAGGAACGCCAGGTTGAAAGTGGTTAAACCCTGTTTCGCTGCCCTTCGGGTGGTTTTAGTTAAACTGTTCCTTCAGCTCCAAAAATAATCTGTCAGAAAGGCAATACTTCAATCCATAAATCCTTTCTGTAGCTGCGAGGGGCTAATACTTCCCAAGCAATTTGACATCCAATCAGACTCGTTTGCTACATCATACATCAACCCGGGGGAGCGTTAGTGGTATGGAACACAGCGCCATTCATCACAACCACAACACTGTGGAAAAGGTCAGATGCATGTCATAATGTGAGACCCACACTGCTGGGAGAGAAGTGAATCCACCTCAGAGAATTATCTTTGGTTGCAACCTTTTAGGAAATATTTCAGCTACTCTTTTGGCTGCTCAGGGTTATTTTAAGGGCATAAAAGATGAGAAAAGGGGGTCTTGCTTGCCCCCCCCCCCTTTCCTGAGGGTTTTGACTTGGCAGTTTGGCCACATGAAAATTGAAAGTGAAATTTCTTAGATACTAATTAGGCAATATGATGTCGGCAATTTTTCCCTATCAAACATTTAGACAAATATCAGTGTAGCTTTGTACCACTGTGTGTGTGTGTGTGTGTGTGTGTGTGTGTGTGTGTGTGTGTGTGTGTGTGTGTGTGTGTGTGTGTGTGTGTGTGTGTGTGTGTGTGTGTGTGTGTGTTATGAGCTAGCCTCACAGTGATCTGGTACCACCCTTCTCTGCTTTCCGTACACGGTGTGTGCAGGCGTGTCTACTCTTCCCCCTCGCTGAGAATTTAGCGCTTTCGCAGCAGGAAGCGCTCGCCTCCTTATCAGCTACCCGTGGCGCGCTGCGCCGTGTGTGACCCTTGACCTCCTTCCTCCCCTCCCTGGCTCACCCCCGCGCTCGCCATCGGGGCCCGTCGCGAGGCATCAGGCTTGCGTTGGGTCTCGCTGCGATGGGCCTGTGAGTCAGCCAACGGCGCCTCCAGCCTGTCGGTCGGAGCGAGTAGAGGAGCGCCTCTGTCTTCTCGCCTGTCTCTTTAGCTAGCTCTTTCTCTACCATGTCCTCAAGGCGAGGACAGGCGTTAGTAACTACTCCAACAGCGCTGGTGCATTTTTTTGTGACACCTCATTTTGTACCCGGCGGAAGAAGGTTTCGGGGAACGTTTTCTGGCAAAAATGTTTTTCTGTTTCGTAGCACCAAGTGATTTTTTTCAGACACGTATAGGAACACACAATGAACAATCATTGTGAACAATGCCCTTCGCACGTAACACGGATGCC
The DNA here is from genome assembly GCF_963280865.1 of Gymnoscopelus braueri. Lineage (NCBI taxonomy): Eukaryota > Metazoa > Chordata > Actinopteri > Myctophiformes > Myctophidae > Gymnoscopelus > Gymnoscopelus braueri. Next base: position 23,221,942 of record NC_137613.1, on the reverse strand, counting down.
ACGACAAAAATACAGTACGTTGAATAGTAAGCTAGTGGGTGTGCGGATATACGACAGTACACAAACACAGTCCTAAAAAGTGCCAATGTATAAAACAGTAAAAAAAACTAAAAGAAACAATGAGTTCCTCATGGCAACATTAGTCTTTTTCTTCCTCTGTTCTCTTTTGTTTTTGTATTACTGCTCTCAACGTGCGGTCCAGTTTTACGGGTCCATTTGGTTTCCATTTGTACCGCCGGCGGTCCCCTGGACCCCGACGTTGAGAACGAGTGTATTACTGGTCCCCTCGACCAATCGGAGGCAAGCGGCGAGTCCGTCAGCAGAACAGATCGTCCTCCTCTTCCACGTCGAAGGAAGGCACAGTCTGTTCCGCAGAGCTCACTTCCTGCTCTGTCTCCCGTGCCGCTCCTGGTACCGCCGCCGCCGCCTGCCGGAACCACGGGTGGGCGAGGAGCTCGCCGGCGGTCAGTCTCTCGGCGGGCTCCTTGCGCAGGAGGCTCTGCAGCAGGCACCGGGCCCCAGGCGAGAGTCCCTCGGGGAGGCAGCACTGGCCCCGGCGGATCTTGGAGAAGAGCGTAGCCGGGTCGGGGTCGTGGAACGGGTAGCGGCCCACCAGCATGGTGTACAGCATGACGCCCAGGCTCCACACGTCGGCCATCTTGCCCGAGTACGGCGCCGAGCCGCTGAGGATCTCGGGGCTGACGTAGGCGGGGCAGCCGTGCGTGTCGGACATGGAGTCGTCGGCGGGGTCGGCCAGGACGTGGCAGTCCTCCACGCTCTCCAGTCTCACCTGGGTCCTGCAGGAAAACGGAGGAGGAGGAGATGGTTAACACCATCTCAAAACAGTGATTCTCCAAATGTGGGCCAATGTTATCAATGTTATGTACTGTACCACATTGTTATTTAAAGCATAGTATTATAGTCCAATAAACAAGTTAATACTATGTTATACTATGTTATGTCCATTGAAAAAATGGGCCTGTTCCACATATTTCAAGATGGGAGGTCTTCAGGAATTGTGCATTAACAAAAAGAACAAATCAAAATGTGACCTGTGTGTTCTCGTAAGAGGAAAGGTATTCAAAGCCCAAAGCACATCCCTTGATGGCGTAAGCACACTGTGAGCGTGTGTGTGTGTGTGGCTATTTCTGACAGCGATTATGTGCACCACTGTCAAACATGTCAGAGGGATGTTATGGTGAAGTCAGCGGTTGCATCATGGAAAATTCAGCATTCTCTAGCCTTAAGCTGCACACACGCACGCACACACACACAGAAAGAGAGAGGATTTGGACAGTCATTCCGCATTCCTGCCCCTAATTAAACAATCACTATAATTCCAATTCCTGGACATGGAAATTACAGATTGCAACTTTAAGTCAGTTATTTTCAAAGTTTTTTCATTTTCAAATGAACCCCAGTTTGATGTGCATTAGGCCAAAGACCCCCATTTGATACAATGTTTGTCTCTGTCTGGGACCCCAATCTACAGTATGTAGACTATAAAATCCTCAGTGTTCATATAACTCTGAGAGTGTACAAATGGAACGGGTCTATCTGGCTCCATTTGTACACTCTTAGAGTTACAAAGCCTTCCCTTAACACATTGAATGCCAAAAACGGTCCGGACCGTTTTTGAGGGTCCAAACGAGAAGTGCCGAAAACGGTCCGGACCGTTTTTGACCCAATTCTATTTTTATACGAGTGGCCCACGTGGGGCGCTAAAACGAAACTTTGACATCACCCAAGGAGTTTCTGAGAAGAAGAGGCTGGATGAGGCTCCATGTCAAAAATCCTTCCGGTCGGCTTGACTAAAAGCTTAATATCTCCATTTCTTTTTAATGTGGTGGAAACGAGCCGTTTCCGATCGGCGATCACGCTGCAATGGAGGATCGCGTTGGAAATATTATTGTTCCAGGCGTTAGTCGGGACCCTCCGCCGTCTCGCACGCACGCTTTGTTTACATGCACTTCCGCGTCGGGGCTTCTGCAGCACGAAACGTATAACGCAAGTGGATGGAAGAAATGCAGGCACTCAACGTATAATATTTTAATAAACCTCTGGCACCCAATGTGTTAAGAGTCCTAACCCCTGAAATAGCCTCTCATAGGGGCTATAAGAACCACACACACACACACACACACACACACACACACACACACACACACACACACACACACACACACACACACACACACACACACACACACACACACACACACACACACACACACACACACACACACAGAGAGAGAAAGTGTCACGTGAACTCATTAACTTTAACGAATGAGGGCCCAGACAAATTAGCCTAACTGCCCACTAGCAACTTTCTCCTGACTTCTTGGCACACTCGCACATAAACATACGCATAAATCTACACCCACACAAGCCCTCACTGTGCTATATTTAGCCATGTTAATGGCAGGACATGCACAACAAAAGTAAGTACATTTACTCAAGTACTATACTTAAGTACAATTGTGAGGTACTTTTACTTTACATGAGTATTCTCGTTTTTCCAATACTTCTCTTCTACTCCCCTACATCTCAAAGGCAAATTTTGAACTTTTTACTCCACAAAAATTATTTGACAGCATTAGCTACTAGTAGCCATTTACATTTGAGTAACTTTACATTGTTATTTAAAGTATACTTTACTGCCCATACTTTTGTACTTTTACTCAAGTAAAAGTTAGAATACAGGTCTTTTACAGAAAGTGCTTTTATATTGTGGTACAGCTACTTTAACATAAGTAAAAAATCGGAGTACTTCTTCCTGCCCGTGCCAACGCTGAAGCAGCAATGAAGGAGCGTGCATTCATTTATTTCTTTTAGTTTAGCTCATAATTTAATTAAGAGGATGAAACCCTTTTGAGATGCACACACCCCCCGTCCCCCCCCCCCCCCCCGTCTCGTTTTCAAGGGGGTCCTTGGGACTGTCACAGTTGCTGGGGAGCATGAGTTAATTGCCCGAAAATACATTATGCACATTCCCGTAAGTCCTTAGCCTTGTGACAGACAGGAACGCCCGCACGCTCCCTTACACGCACGCTCCCTTGCACACACACACACACACACACACACACACACACACACACACACACACAGACTAGGAGATAAGAGTTTCATCACACATTGTACGGGTGAGGACACTTTCAGACACGTCACACACTCGTCAGATGATAACACACACGCGTGCATGAGTAACGCTGTGATGGGGGGTAAGAAACAGGTACGATGGATGGATGAATGCAGAGAGAGAGAGAGAGAGAGAGAGAGAGAGAGAGAGAGAGAGAGAAACATAATGGAGAGAGTTGAAGGGTGGAGAGAATGAGTCATCCTTCTGTTGAAAGTACACATCTCCTCTCCTCCTTCCCTTCTATCTGACTCTCTAGCTCCCCCCCCCTCTCTCTCTCTCTCTCTCTCTCTCTCAGCTATCTGCACCTGGGTCCCACACACTCACGGCGCCAGCCATCCCATAATTACCCTCAAAACGGCTGTTGCCACATCAGTGTGACGCATGGGGAGGCAGGGCCGGCAGCAACCCTTCTTGCATGTTTCACAGCGCTAGTCACTGGCTTTCAGGTTCTACCGTGTGTGTGTGTGTGTGTGCGCGCGCGCATGTGAGGAGATAGCATTTATCGTATTGTTATGGCTTTCTCCGTGTGTGGCTCAACCCGGCGCATTGTTCTCTCTCTACGGCATTGCGTCCTCGCATTGTCAGGGCTTGAAAGACCGACTGATTGCAGATCTGCGAGGGCACACGTCGTCGTGCACCAAAAACAACTGATCTACAAGCTCACAGCGTCAACTAGACGATCTATGGGTGAGCTTGTAGATCGTCTGTTTCCGGTGTTTCAAGAAAGAGGTGGAAAAAAAAAACCTCACGGCCAAAGAATGAATAGCATCACCCATTCAATGAATGGGGTGATGCTGGTTTTCTGCACATTCATAGCCGTAATGAATGTAAACAAATTCCACGATGACCTTAGTGTGGGCATGCAGTTGCAGCCGGTTATAATTCACAGCACAGCCAAGGCGCAGATACAGAGAAGACGCTTTTCAATGGCTGCTATCAAAGCAGGGTGCTTTGATGAATACATACAGGAATCGGCCGGCGCTGGGGACATGCAATCACACCTAGAGCATTTCACATGGTCGGTAAACGTAGCTTTTGAAGAGGCATCTCTGATTCACTTAAGAGACAGGAAATGGGGGGGGGGGGGGGGACGTCATGCATCACAGGTCACAAGCCACATCCAGTGACCGCGAGACCGAGGATTCTTTTTAAGCACAGCAGGAGGCTCGGCGATGCTAATGGGAATGATAATGTTGTTTAGCTCCTCAAAGTGCAAAGAGACATCATTGTCAGAATAACACAAATCTCCCCCCGCCGCCTCGTCACTGCGGGTCAAGTGGGCATACCGCTGCCGGCGTTGCAATGTCAACTCCCACTCAGCATCACTTTGAAAGTCCGAGCAACATAAGACCGTCCAAACAAACTGCATGTGCACGCGCGCGCACGCACACACACACACGTTTGTATTACTTTACTTGTGAGGACATTTTAGGACAGTGTTTTATGAATGCCATCTACAAACTCAAAACGTATTGTTCTACTCTCTGCTATTTTCGGTACACGACATCGGTGTGCAAGGAAGTATAAATCGACCATAACTTCAACCCTAAACATAACCTCTAAATGCCTAATCTTAACCCCAACCTGAATATTTTCCTAAATGTAAGCCAAACTCTACCAATCTTTTTTAACCATTACTCCATTGAGGAACAGGAAAATTGTCCTCACAATTCACAATGTCTATTTCTCAAGTTCTACTATACTTGTGAGGACATTTGGCCCTCACACAAGTATAGTAAGACAAGTACACACACACACACACACACACACAGTCACATGACACAGTCATGGCGGAGCGGCCGTATAGGTATCAGGGGGGACGAGTTCTCAGGCGGCGGAGGTCACGCGGGTGGAGAATGTTCGTGTTGAGGCTCAGAGAGCGGAGGTGGGGGGGGGGGGGGGGGGGGGGATTGTGGGACGGGTCGGCGTTTACAGGAAAGAGATTGGCGCAAGGGGCAAAGAGGTGACAAATAGTTTTGTAAGCAGTGGTTTGTTTGTGTGCGTTTTTTGTTACACACAAGCGTGTGTAACAAGCGTGTGTGTGTGTGTGTGTGTGTGTGTGTGTGTGTGTGTGTGTGTGTGTGTGTGTGTGTGTGTGTGTGTGTGTGTGTGTGTGTGTGTGCATGCGTGCATGTGTGTGTGTGTGCATGTGTGTGTGAGAGAGAGTTTAGAGAGATAACATTCAACTCGGAGGCTTGGAGGAACGCAGCATCTGCAGCCTGGGATCTGAACCTCATGAATAAATGATGACTAATAAACATATTTTAAGATCCAGACACTGTAGAGAGGGAATAAATGTCTCATTCAGATGCCTAGACGAGCATTCTCTGCCAGAATGACACCCACTGGACTGGCACACACACACACGCACGCACACGCGCACCCACACACACACACAGAGAGATACATAGAGATACATAGAGACGTTAACAGACAGAGAAGATGCTAAGCTACCAATCTACAAGAGCAGCGATTCCCAAACTGTGGGCCGGGTCCCACTGGTGGGCCGTGAGGATATTGCAAGTAAGTGGGCCCCCAAATAATTGCCTTTTTAATGATAATATAACATTAATATTCAAGATCTTCAAGTGGGTCCTGGTCCAGAAAAGGTTGGGAACCGTTGTGTCAGAGTCCGACCAATGCTAGATTTTTGGGGTCTGATGCCGATCCTGAATTTGTTGATGAGAGTGCGACGCATTGTGAGCTTGTAGATCTGTTTTATTTTATTTTATGTGACTGCAGGTTACTACAAGTGGTCTGGCCACTATATCAGCCCTCATTCATTATATCAGACCGATATGTCGGGTCGGGTTTTAAAGGAAGCTGCCTCTGTCCGTGTCCATGTATGTAAAACAGGTCTCTGTTGTAGCAGCTGTCACCATGTCACTGTGTCACCAAGTCGTTACACAAGCACTGCATGTCCTCGGCCTCTGAATCACATTCAACTCACCAACAGCTTTAACGGTGAGCGAATGACGCGCAATAAATCAAGCTGCGCTGCCGTTCAAAAGGCAGCGACGTCAGCCCGCACCTACAAGACAAAAACGGAAGCAGGGGGACTTGTTCCCATTGTATGCGGTTGTTTTATGAGGAGTTGACAGAGGATAAGTGACAGCGGTACGACCAGCTGTTTGGTCCTCTGTAAAGCAGATGACTAGATTAGACTAGGGGTTCCCAGACTTTTTTCAGCACAAGACCAAAACGATACATTTGGAGTATCACCCGAGACCCAAACGTACAAAAATATATTTATGAATTAACAACTTGATGCAACTCGTTGTAAGCTTGTAGATATGCTGTTGTCCCTATTTCTTAAACATTTTTTCTTCTTTTTTTTAAGTAATTTCTTTGATTTGTTTTATTTAATTTTAATTATTTAGAAAAATCGTAGATCTTTTATAATTCAGATTTCTTTTTGAAATATTTTTTAATAATTTTCCAAAACATAAAAAGAAGGGGACATTTACTCGCGACCCATGACAATGGTTGTGTGACCCAAAAATGGGTCTCGACCCATAGTTTGGGAACCACTAGATTAGACAACACGGGGGCCAGTGTCACTCACAGCAGGGTGAAACGTGCCCTGGGAGGCCTGTGTTCCAGGTTGGTAAACAACACTTGGTCTAATGATGCCATGGCTTCACCGTGTACCTTGGCCTTCACGTGTCCAATCAATTGAAATTGAAATAAAGTGTTATGTGGTCAGATGCATGGGCTGCGAACGCTTGACATCTTTCCTGGTCTAGAAACGGATGAGAACCACTGACTGGTCTATGACGTATCTACTATATGACATATGACTCCACATTTGGTTTCAGCCCAACTCGACCGCCATTCCCTTCCTCTTAAAGACGCCTTGGCTCTTGCCGTGTATTTCTACTGTAGTAAAAACAACCTACGTTTTTGGCAGTGGTGTGCATAGCTGAGATGCAAAATGCCAAACATCAATTTACATCATCATCTTACGTCATCCAGGAAACAACACAGGGAAGTGAAACGGCTTGATGGAACCACCTGGAATCCAACCTAACCCGCGTGGGAAACCAAACATCCACCGGCTCACCCAAAAAGGGAATCCCCCTTGGCCTGAGGAGATATATCATGCCTGATTTCTAGTTAGTTGCTATAGTTGCTGGAAATAGCAGGTCAACAAGCTGCGACTCGTTGTGAGCTTGTAGATCGGCTATTTTAGGTGCGCAACAAAGTAGAAATCAAGCCTTTACAGTAGGCTTCTAGGCTTCAGGCCCAGATTTACTCTGCTACACTGAAACAATGCAACTGGGTTTCATTCTATGATGAATCAGAAGTTCTGTATGACAAATGAGTTAATCAACAATTGACCTTCTTGATCTTTGATCACCGAGTTGCACCATACTCAGAGGTTTCATGGCCTTAGGATTTGACTGTGATAACTGTATTGCGTTATTGCGCACAGAGTGGCATACATACTGTAGGATAGAGGTTGAAGTGTGTATGTTGCCTTTGTTATTGATCCGCTTGCAAAACCAATTTCCCTATGGTGCAATAGTTGAGCCACGAAGCGATTGCACAATTCTTGTAATGAGTCTGTCTGCGCGTGTCTATGTATGTCAAGACATAAAGATACAAAGTACTATGTGCACAATGCGCAATCTACAGTACAGATGTCTAGATCAGACTTGTAGTTGACCTATTTTTATTCTTATTCTTTTATCTTTACATTTCTACATTTTTACTTTTCTTTTTAATAATGGTAAGTTACCTATATCTTTCCTGTTTTTTCCATGCTTAGGCCTATAGAGATGCTGCTATGACACCTGAATTTTCCCACGGTCATCAATAAAGGTCTGTCCATGTCTGTCTGTCTGTCAGTCTCCATTCCCACCAACAAATGCCATGTGTGTGACAGCGTGAGCGTTGTGCTAAAACAGTGCACAGACCAAAAGTGTAAGGAAGACATAAATATCTCACCTTTTCTCGTCGGCGAAGACAAACTTGCGCAGCTTGAGGTCCCCCAGCACGACGCCCTCCTGGTGGCAGTGAGCCACCGCCGACGCCACCTGACGGAAGAGCCTGGAGGCGCGCTCCTCGTCCAGGCGGCGGCAGCCCTTCACCAGGGTGTGCATGTCGCCAAAGTCTTTGTCCAGGAACACGTAGGCCTTGCGGTCCCCGAGGACTATGTCCCTGATGCCAGCCACGTTTTCGTGAGCCGCCAGAACGCCGTAGGCTCGGATCTTCTCCTGGTAGACACCCATGTCAAAGACCTTGGGGGGAGAAGATATGGGGACATTGTGAGGAAGGACATGTTTTTAGACGGAGCGAGAGAGGAGAGTGCATGGAGCATGGGCAGAGAGGATATTACAAATGGGCCCCCAAATAATTAGTGTAACACTAAGATTTTATTGATAATATAACATCAATATAAAAATATAGGCCTATATATAATGTAAAAACCAAAAAAAACTTGAACATTAAGTTTTAATTGTGATACCACTAAATACAGATTTCCACTGATCCAAGCCAGAACACAATAGATTGATTGATATCTCATTGGGCCAATGAGATATGATTGGTGGGGTGGGGAGTGCGGGTGCTGTCAATCATGTCACAGTAAATGTCTGACTGGTGACAAGCCTGTCAATTCGACTGAAAGCCAGGGATTATTCTAATGCATAAAAACATTATTTTAAGCAATCCGTATGGTAGAGTATATAACTAGTACATCTGCAGTAGTTTTAGGTGGTCTCCCATCACGGCCATTGAGACATTTAGACCCTGGTGTCAACTTTCAAGTAAGGCTATAGGAAACCTACAGGTAAACAAAGTAGCACTGGCTGAAACCCACAAGCACAATATAACCCCTGGCCAAGCGGGGATTCCATCTGAGTTAAGGAATTTGCTCGCATTGGAAATCCCTGAAAAAGTCACGGATCTCTAAAATGAAACTGGAAGGCCATTCACTTTATTATTTAATCTTCTTCAAAAAAAAATCTGTCATGCAAAACAAATGGCTTCTGGACTGCATTCCAGCCAGGGTGCTGCCTGGCCTGCCAGTGCCACTATTATCATGAGGGCAGCCAATCGGAAACGGATCCCTAGATCAGATAGGGGCCAGGGCAGCCAGGCAGGCACTCAAGCAAACAAATAGGGCGCACTCCCCTCTCATCTCAATACAGTATGTTTGATGTTTGCCTGTTGCTATTGTCACGGCGTGCTTGTGCCGTATTGCGGTGACGTGTATGCAAATGAGCAGGGTTTGACAGGCGAAGGGAGGAGTGAGTGAAGTCATGAGCGCAGAAGGTACTGTAGATGTAGAGGGTGGAACCTGCTGGTGAGGCAGGCTACTGGTATTTCCATAATAAAGCACTATACTTCTTGGGGCTATTAGAGTGCGATTGCAACATCAAGCATCCTTCTCATAAGCTCACACAGCCTTACAGAAAATCCTTAGCGTTGATTTATCCATTTTTTTAATTTATTTATGATCAACACTTTGAGTTTTACCTTTAGCAGAACAAATAATAAAACAAATAAACATGTAATAAAATTTATATTCATAGAAAATCTAAGTAAGAAAATGTACACAAAAAGTTATTTATCCATTTGCAAATCTGAATGCTTTCAAAATGTAACCCCACATTTTGCAAGCGCTCAGAGTTAAATGTAAACTCTGATGATGTGATGGCATGCATGCCAGACCCTGGTGTTGTTGAGCAACACCGGCACCATTCATTCGGAGATCATTGCACAACAACACACACAAACGCGGCGGGTCGTGGCGTTTGCATACCTTGCAGACTAGCTCATCCCCCGTGTCGGTGTTGAGCGCGCTGTACATGCACGGCTCGCGGTCGGCCAGAGGTAGGAGCAGAAACGGGCCGATCCTGGACGGTCCCTGCGGGTGGTGGGTCATGATCGCCACCACCGGAGGGGGGCTTTGAGCCACCGGGGACCCGGGGGAGAGGAGACCCCCCGCCGGTGGTGTGGTGTCCCCGGAGGAGGGGTCCGCCGCCACCACCACCACCGCGCTCAGCCGGGCGCATTTGGCCACCGGCGGCTGATCGTCCGAGTCCAGCCGCTTGTGAGCGACTCTCCCCCGGGTGCGAGCAGCGCACGGTGTCACCGCCGCCGGGCTGCTGCTCCTCCACTGCAAGTTCATCATAGTTACCCCGACACAACGATTCACCTACTGTAACGGGAGAGGGGGGGGGAAAAGGAGAAAAATGTGTTGTTTTCGGATGTGTCCGATCGTCTTAACTAGAAGAACCCGAGAAGAACCATCACGTTTTTCTATGCGCGGCTCCGGATGGTTAAACAAAAAATAAGTGTAAACTTCTCCAGGACAATTCAGCGATGCTCCTGATGAGGAATGAAGCCTTGTTGTAAATAATCCCCGTTAAAATGTTGCTTTGTTTTGATCTTCTTTCTTTCAAGAGGTGACGGGATTCCAGTCTTCTTTTTGGAGACAGAGAGAGAGGGAGCACTAGACTTGTTGGTGAGAAATTCCTTCTCCCTTCAGACCCCGAGCTGAGCGAGAAGAGACCGTCTGGCTCTCTCTCTTTCTCTCTCTCTGACTCTGTGTGTGTGTGTGTGTGTGTGTGTGTGTCTACTGTTGTGTCAGTCTCTCTCCACACGTACACACACACATGCAGTAAAGAGAGAGAGAGTGCTCTGGTCAGTGTTGCCAGATTTTGAGAAAAACAAGCAAGGCTCGAGCACTTTTAAACCTATATCGCCTAGTTGAATAGCGGATATACAAGCACACAACGCGTCACAGTGTGCGCTTGTAGATCTGATATTTAATATATATATTGAAGAGTTTTTGAAAAATGTGGAGTATTTTTTTTTTTACATTTTAAGTTTTAACAACAAATCTTGTATGAGGGTCCCTGGCACAAAATATTTTCAGATGGGGGTCTGCAGACAAATATATATATTCATTTGGGGGTCCCTGAGATGTAAATGTTTAAGAACTACTGGTTTAAACAACATTAGGAAACAAGACCCAAAAAACCGCAACCAACAATATTTACAAGCAACTTTACAGGAAAAACAAGCCCAAAGTCGCTTAAAAATAAGCGGACATGGCAACACTGCTCCACACACACATGCAGTAGAGAGAGAGAGAGAGAGAGAGAGAGAGAGAGAGAGAGTACTCTGGTGTTTCTCTATTCCTGATCCCAGACGCACAGCGCGGAGCTGGAACTCCGCCCGCACTATGCAGTCCAGCCTCTTCTGTGTGCGACACGGCGATTGAGCAATCCATCCAGTAGACTGACTGTGTGATGAAATATTAGACCTTATACATAACAGTACGCACGTCCCTCGCGTATTCTATATATAATACACTGTCAAATCCAACTCTGAGAGTGCACAAATGTGGGTGCAAATTTGGTTACATTTATGATTTGTGCACCTTTGATTGATTGATTGAATACTTTATTAACAGTTTGCAAAAAGGTACAGTGGTAGATTATACAAATGGTGCTAAAAGGTTAACACAAAAAGCCCAAGGGCTTGTGTATTCAACTGTGTATTCAATTCATCAAAGTTAACTCTCCTGATATCAAATAGGGTAAGGCCGGGTCCAAATGAACAAGAAAATGCAGGCAATAGGAATAAGGGAAAGTCCAAATGAACAAGAAAATGCAGGCAATGTGAATAACGGAAATAAGTGAATAAGGTGTGGGTCTACTATAAGAAACCATGTGAATAAGGGAAATAAGGCAATAAGGTCTCATATCGAAGCATAGGCTTACATGTGTTTTAGATGATGATCAACATTCTTTGAGAAGGCCTTTCTCTGCCATTCTGTGCCATATCCAGCTCAGCCATTCGAAATTGACTGTTATAACTTATAACCTAATGTTTGCTCTGAAAACATTAGGCCTAAAGTGTGAAGTTGCAAATCATGTTACTATGTAGGCCTACAATATAACCAGACCATGAGAATAAGGGCAATAAGGGAATAAGGTCTCATATCAAAGCATAGCCTACACATGTTAGACAGTGATCAACATTCTTTGAGAAGGCCTTAGTGTATTGAGCTCAGTAATAACTTAACAACCGTATGTGAATGTTAAGTGTTTGCTCTCAAAACGTTAGGCCTAAAGTGTGAGGTCGCCAATACACACAGGGCCTTTAGTGTATGAGTGTCTCTTTGCCCCCTAGCTTCAACAGGGGCTATGATATTTTCCCATGCTGCGTGTGTTTGTTGTGTGGATATGAGTCACCCCCATAAAGCCTGGGTTTGTGCTAGCGAGGCCATAAGCATTCACATAAAATATGCCAGTGATTCTGTAAACAAGATTATAGAAAGCAGCAGCCAGCCAGCCAGGGTCCCGGAGGAGACATGTCTCTACGTCCCATGTTGAAAAACGCCACTGTACCGCCCTGGTAAAGAACAACTCAACCTGAACAAAACAAAACAAAACAAAAAAACAAAACAAACAGAAGTGGACTGGTGTACTGTAGCTAAACGAAACATTTCTGCCTAGATATGTAACGATGACTATTAGGATAAGACTTGTCAGTGACAGTATGAGGTAATTATGATGAGTGTGTCTGTGTGTGTGTGTGTGTGTGTGTGTGTCTGTGTGTGTGTGTGTGTGTGTGTGTCTATGCACGCACGTTGCGCAAGACTTGGCCAATCCTTTCACTGCAGTAAGCAGAACATGCCTTGTGACAGCAGCAATGGTGTATTTGGTTTACTGAGTGTCTGTGTGTGAGTGTGTGCGTGCGTCGTATCCAGGAAAATGTGTAGCACATGTGAACAACACCGCTTATTTTGAGCACTTTCGCCCAAGCCAAACAGAAGTATGCCGTTCCAAACCATTCTTGTCCCCCGTTGCACTTTCCAGGGAGGGGTCCCTTCCTTTCACAACAGACCCCTACACCAGCGATGCCCAACCTGTGGGCCAGGGCCCACTGGTGGGCCGTGAAGATATTGCAAGTGGGCCCCCAAATAATTGGCAAAACACTACAGATTTGATTGCTAATATAACATTAATATAAAAAAGGGGGAGGAAAAGCAATGGTATTTTTTTCATCTAAAACCAAGAAAAATGCGTTTTTCGATAATCAGGAACGTAAAAGTGTTCCATTGATCCAAGCCGGGACACAATCGATTGATTGATCATTAAAATAAACATTCTCTGAGAATGCACGCAGCCCACCCATCCGACCACTTAAGTGGTCGGACGGGTGGGCCGCCAACACTTTTGAGAGTTTCAAGTAAATGTTTAAGAACCACTGGTTTAAACAACGTTAGGAAACAGGCCCAAAAAACCTCAACCAACAATACTTATAAGCAACTTTACAGAAAAACAAGCCCAAAGTCGCTTAAAATAAGCGGACATGGCAACACTGCTACACACATCCAGAAAAGGCTGGGAATCCCTGCCCCACAATAAACCAGGTCTGAAAAAGGTTTCCCAGCAGACCTCCACAGGACCGCCCTGCACACAAGCGGAGGCTGCCTTTCCGTAGAAATGACAGATGTTATTTTTAGGACCTGCATTCTTTTCAAGTATGTGCAGCGGCCTTCCTGCAAATAAGGTGACTCAATAAGGTGACCCCGCTCTGTGGCATTCATGCGCACGACCGTGAGTGTGTGTGTGTGCTGTATGTGTGCATGTGTGTTTGCCGTGTGAGTGAGCAGGCAGGCACCGGAACAGGTTTCCTATCTGACGTGTGTGTGTGTGTGTGTGTGTGTGTGTGTGTGTGTGTGTGTGTGTGTGTGTGTGTGTAACAGCACAATGAAGTGTGACTGTGGGAAAGGATCACAGAGGTATAGCAAAGCCTAAATGGTTCATTGTTGCATGACAATGGCCAGGGGCTTGTGTGTGTGTGTGTGTGTGTGTGTGTGTGTGTGTGTGTGTGTGTGTGTGTGTGTGTGTGTGTGTGTGTGTGTGTGTGTGTGTGTGTATGTGTGTGTGTGTGTGCGTGCGTGTTGTGCATGAAGGGGTGCGGTACAGTTAAGTATATATCAGAAATCCTGCAAACAATTTGCGTTGGTATGTGTTTAACACAATCTGTTCATAATAAAGGACACAGCCATTGACACCTGTGTTGACTGTTATCTGCAATTCCGGTTGTGTCGGAACATGACACTGTAACATGACCCCATTACACAAGGTCAGCGTGTATACGTATACGTGTACAGGCTGCAGTAATAATGAGTTATGTAAGCGAGCTGTACGCCGTTGGCCCGCAAGTCGTGACACGGCACAGGCCCTATAGACATCTGGCTGCCGCGTACCTCGCCGTGTGCGACTGTGCGTGAGCGTGGGACAAGCGCGGATGCGATTTGTTGGGCATGTTTTCATGCACGCACGTAGCATATAGTGCGCACAATATGCAAGGATTAAATTTCTCAGTTGCCACGACTGTCATTTTTATACGATTAAAGAATATCAGGGTCAAACTAGCAATAGAATGCAATGCATGTTCTATTGCGTAATTGTAAACTGTATATTGATATTCAGAAGCATCTTCCATAAAACCGTAATGGTCTCGGATATTTCATAAAAGCAAAAGGTTAAAGCCTCAATCTGCAATTTCTTCAACTGATTGGCTATATAGAACAGCAAGAACGTACCGTACCATTGGTTTAGAATGATTCATAATAACTAAGCATCATAATACTACTGCTAATTGTTTAAGAAATACAGCTAATTTAGTTTGGCGGACTCCTTTCACGCTGCTTCACAAATCACAGCCACAACAAAAAAATGCAGTCGTGAGATTTGTTTTTACTTTAATCCCTGAATATGTCCCTGGGTGGGGGCGTGTGTGCCTGCATTCCATGCACCTAACGAGCCAGGGGAGAGACAACAGCGTTGTTTGCATGTTCGTCCTGGGTGTAATTAGTTGAGTCACTGCCCACCAGTGGTGGTACAGGAAAGAGAAGCGAGGGGCTGACAGTGGGAACACTTCCATCTGATCTGGCTGTCAGCCAGACCCCCTGCCGTAAATTATCCTCCACTTGAGCTGTGGTCTCCAAAGAGCTGCGCGCAACGCACACAAATGTGCTTCCACGTGCTGACATGTGCATCCAGCCCATACAGTGAGACATCTCCGTGCTAAACGCAAATGACCTTAGCTGGCGAGGTCACCAGAGCACGTACTGGTTCTTAAAGTCAGGTCCAGGGAGCACCAGTGGTCCAAATGGACCCTTATAGATCTGTAACTCGGAGAGTGCATAAAGTATGGGGCTATCAAGCATCTGTGCTGCGGTAGACGATTATGGCCGACATGTTCATGCGTCGACTTAGCAGCGTACAGATCTGTAAAGGAGCCCAAAGTTCTGTCGCCTCCAGTTCTGTCTGTGATCACTAGTTTTGTGTTTCAGCACTTATATAACACGGTACAGGTGTTGTCATTGGCGTATCTTTCTATTTCTGTTTTCAGACGACTGCACAACCATAAAAAGGAATTTGTTCGAGGGTCGCAAAAATGTTAACAGCCCAGAGAAATTCCAATTAGCCATGGCTATCCAGTTAGCATTGTGTGACCCTCGATCAAATCGTGTTTTATAGTTTGACAACAGACAGAAAATGTCAATGACAACAAAAGTGCTGTGTTGTACGCTATGAAATAAGCACGAAGGTGACAGAAAGTTGACTTCCTAACGCTGGCTATGGTGAGAAAAATATCTATGACCTAAAGTGCAAGTCCATCTCATCTCATCTGCCTTATTTGCGAAAAAGGTCTAAATGTTTGCATGGATGGCTGCAGCCTTTCCGTAACATTTGCAAAGCAGAGCTGTAAAAACATGCGTTTCTCAAATGTCTAGTTGTCTGAGCACTTTGCAATGGATTAAATGTTCAGTGGCATTAAAAAAAAAAGTACAGGACTCAGACAGGGGCGGCATCTTGTTTCAATGTAAGACTGGATTTAGAACATTGCAGTAAAGCTAACTGAAGTGCATCCAGAGACATAAACTCACGGAGCAGCAGCGGATGAACTGTATGAACTCCTGCGTTGAGGTTTCCATCAACTTAGTCATCGCCCACAACCACAACCACCTATGCCAGAGATTCTGCAAGAGCGCCCGCTGACCTCGGGGGCAGAAGCAGTCAGAGCAGGAGCAGAGACGAGAGGGCTGCTTTCATGTGGACTCACTCCAGGCTGCCGTCTGCATAGAAAACTCCTTTTCTCCTCCTGGCTTACACCCCAATCTGTTCATGGTCTTGCCTTTGATCTGTGTAAGTTCGGGAGACTTTAGAGAGAATACGGTACATCGACTGCACTGCACTTCTGAATTCTGTATTACCCTCTGGGGATCAATAAAAGGTTTATCCAATCTTTCTAGAAATACTAGACATGTTTTCCCCAATCAAATCAATATCAACTAAAGCAACTTTTTGAGGCTGTTGTTGTTTTTGTGGCAAGAAAGGTAATGATGAGGTGATGATAACTAGAAATAAACTTAAAAGAGGGGGGGGGGGTGGGGGGTGTTGCACACTCTGGCTTCACAAGCAGTGATTTTATTGATAAAAATTAAATCTTTTTTTCCCTACGTTCACGAAAAGAATAAGTTACTCCTTAATTATTATTATTATTTTAAATGTACATTGCGCAACTTATATTACATTTTGTGATCTGTTAAAACGTATTTGACAAAAAAGAAATAAGCACATTTTCTGCCCTAAGAACAGAATATCAACGATATAAACTTTGCTAACCCGTGTTCAAACCCTGTGTACATCATTTAATTGAAATGGCTAGTTTTACCACTTTGTCTTCCGTAAGCCAAGGAGACACAGCCGCAGCATTCTTGGCGTCTGACACAGTTGAACAATTTAAGTATAAATCATCCAGAAGATGTCTTTCTAGGCTCTTGTATAGTCCCTGTTCATGACTAGTCCCTGGTTTTCTATTCAACTTTAGCTAAATGTCCTGTGCATTTAGGAGAGGATGAGGAAAATTTCCAAAGAAAATAGACTTCTCTTTAGAGAGGCCGTGCAGCGACTGGTTGGCAGCCAGGAACAATACGTTTCCCATAATTTACTGGTCATTATACTCTAACTCAAGTTCAAGTTAAAGTTGTTGATTGTCTCGTGCTCACACGATACCGCTGATAGTAACATTGCAGACTGAATACAAAAAACGAAAGAAAAACTAAAGAAAATGCATTTTGATCATATGGGATCTTTAAACCCCATGTCCCCCTCAGAAAAATAAAAGGCCCTCATTCAAATATTCCCTCAATCTCATGTTCTTTTATTATATTTTGAATCCACATCTTGAAACACACCGACACTCATACACCAATGAGCTTGTTTATTCAAGTCAACACCTAGCGACACCATTGTGACCATTAAGACCATGTTCACACAGGCAGCCGAAACCAGAATTATGGCCTATTACAGATTGGAATCAGATTTGTTTTATCAAGTTTGAACGCCACAAAAAAACACACAGAAACCAATTTTTGCTAATCCAACTTGAACCACATTCCTAAGTGGTTTGAAATGCGAAGTTGAAATAAATAAAGTCTCAATACACAAATCCAATCTGATACTTGCAAATAACAGTGTGGACAGTCAGTCCTAAAGATCTGAAGATTTGAGAAACAAATCAGATTTGCCTGCAGTCAAGAACAAGGTCTAAAGACTTCTGAGGAACAATATCTTGCCCTCATCAGCAAAACTTACAGCAGCAGTTCCATTGACACGAGTGTCTCACTTCCCCGTGACCTCCCAGGAACACGCTTTCATCATTTCACTGAATTGACCAACATCAGTCACGCACCAACACATGATTTCAATGAAACAGCAAGCCTTACAATTAGCGCTTCGCTCCGGGCTGACTCAAGGGGTTTCCTGTCGCTAATGGGAAGTGGATGGTAGTGTGTGCATGTGCGTGTGCGTGTGCGTGTGTGTGTGTGTGTGTGTGTGTGTCACCGGCGCCGCCACACTGTCACCAGCAAACCACTGCGGTTATACAAGAGGTCCCCTCTCAGCCGGGCAGACTGTCTGATGATGTCACCCAGACCCCCACCCCCTGGTGCAGTCTGAGGAGATGGAAGGAGGAGAGATTGTCATATGTCACTCCAACTGTGACAGACAAAGGAGTGTCAGACACTGGAAGAACTGGACCCAATGCTTGGCTGTCAAACAACTCATGAGAAATACTTTTTTCCCCTTTAGGCTAATGCTCAATTTATGCTCCATTGTACGCCCCAAATAGCAGATCTTCAAGCTCACAACGTGTCATGGATGCGTCACTTTGTGAGGTTGTAGATCTGCTATTTTCAGCACGCAATGACACCGTGCGACTAAGTATGAATCATGCTTAATTCCACTGGGTCCATTCCCCTGTGAATGACGCAACACCGGCAGTGAGGAAATATTCTCTTCACAGCACTGACATGCACAGTTTCTGCCTCTTTCGTTTGCACTAAATCATTTTCTTTTTCATCAGGGATATATATAATAATATAATAATATATATATATGATGTCAGTGCAGTGCCCCAGGGGATGGCACACAACAAAAGCAACACCCAGCATTTATCTGCACTGTAGCGCTTGATAAAAGATATACTACAACCATTGTTTCAAAGGGATGTCCTGCTTTCAACATGTCTCTGTCTGTCTGTCTGTCTGCCTGCCTGCCTGCTAGACAGACACATAGACAAACAAACAGACAGACAGACAGGTAGGCAGACACTTTGAGAAGTTGGCTGAGAGCCCTTATTTGTTACCAGTTGTCGGTCCCTCAACCCCCGAACTCCTTCCAGATTGAGTCGTCTGAGTGCTGAATGTATCAAAGTGAGTGAACACCAGAGAGCGTGGAGCTTAGAGCTTGCAAAAGCAATTAATTGCAGGATAGTACCCGCATGTAACAGGATTTCAACAACTTTTAGCGCTGCTCCAACCCAAAAGGGGATTTATCCTGCTAATCCTGCAGTGCTGGTCCTAGCCATCCAGGGGCCCAAAAAAAGTTTTTTGCACCAACCCACCCCATGATTTGCAATTCATTCCTGCCATAATGAATAGAGAGAGAGACAGTAATTTGTTACCAAAATTATAGCTTCCATGACACTCTAGCTTGTCACCAGAATGTCCAAATTGTAGCAAGCAGAGTGTAAGACAGAATTTTTCAAATAAATTGTCAATCCATTGCTCTAAATCTTGCATTAGTCCAGACTTGTAACTGAACCTTGACTGAGAGACTAGATAATCATTGCCTTGTTTTGAAATGATGTGTGCCCACAGTATGAGGTGTGCCATCACACCCATACAGTATAGCCTATATTGTTAGGACTGGTCCCCACAGAGGTTGCTGCTAGAAAGTGCATATGAAGGCATGTTCACGTGCAAACATGTTGGCGTTTATCGATCGTAGTAATTGGTTCACTCTCACTTTTGTCAGGCACAAAGTCATGAAACACAGCCCTGGAAGTGACTGGCAAGCAAGCAAGACAGACAGTTGCAATTGCACCGCTAGGATAAGCAAGACAGACAGACTAGAGAGAGATGCACTACAAGCTATCACATCAACTTAGCGTTATTATTTGCTGACATCAAACCTGCCAGAGGAGAGAAGCCAAGTTTACGTGGTTGCTCTTCCCGCATTTCACTCTCACAGTGTTCTTTGTTTGTTCTCTTTTTGTGGCTAGAAGGATAGTTCCGTTTCATCCTCCTTGATTGAAGCTGTAAACATTAACACTCTAACCAATCACGGGTCCCTAAACAAATGTTTACTATGTTTATTGGGTCAGGCCGGCCATGTAATCCTGTGATAGAAAGTTATGGCCAATTATTTCCAATGTGGCAGAATACACAGGCTGAACTAGAGGTAGGCCAGTGGGAAAATGGGGAGTCAAAGTCAGGGCACCGCATTCTCGCCCCCCCCCGGGCGTCATATTTCACCGCTTGTCCCCTAACTCATCAAATACTGCCACTTGGTCAAAGTGACGCCTCAGGGTGTCCAATGGCCAGATTTGACTTAGTGTGGTGAGCTTGGTTCATTAAAGATAGGGTACAACCACTCTCTCAAGGGGCGTCAAGCTTTCGACATGCCTGTGCTAAAAAATCCCCTCCAGATTGGGACTGACTCCCCAGTCTCATACAGTGTCTCGGGAGTCGGGACAGAGTAGGACCCTCCAGCCAGAACATCACAGGGTACTGGGCCCACATGAATGACACTTGTGGAGAGAGAAAGGAAGAGACGGACGGACAGACAGACAGACAGACAGAGTTGGCTGAGAGCTCTTATCGTTGCTATTTGTCGGTCTTCACCCTCAACCTCTGAAACTCCTTCCAGAGTGTATCGTCTGAGTGCTGAATGTATCAAAGTGAGTGAACGCGAGAGAGCGTGGAGCTTAGCGCTCGCAAAAGGCAATTAATTGCAGGATAATACCCGCATGTAACAGGATTTCAACGACTCTTAGCGCCGCTCCGACCCAAAAGGAGATTTATCCTGCTAATCCTGCGATGAAAGGCATGGCCAATTATTTCCCATGCATCGGAATACACACAGGCTGAACGAGGGCTAGGCCAGCGGGGGAATGGGGAGTCGGAGGAAACAGGCAGGAGAGTGATTTTGTGTGTGTGTGTGTACTGTGTACACATACACACTTAACTATATTCAGCTAGCAACAACAAGCTGTCAGTCCTCGCAAATTACCTAGTGTGGAGCTTTTAATGAACCGGTTGCATTGCAACTCACAGGAGGGAGATGAAAGCCGAGCATCGCTCTATTAAAACCGATTCCGTGGCTGATGGGAACGGGGTCCGCCCGACGCGTTTCTTGGCGTTTCATCAGTTTTGAAGTGTGCGCAAAATGTAGGCTAATGTTCATGGAGTGTTTGAGTATGAGATTTCAGCACCATCACGGAGGAATGCACATGGCAGGAAGGAAACACGGACTGGCACTGAAATTTGTTACAAGTCTATCTGTAGATATTTCTCCCTGTTGTATCACAACAGAATACCCACACTGCCAAATCCAAACATGACTGTGTTGCAAACGATAGCTGAAAAAAATCTTGCCTATGGAACATGACACATATTGTACCAATCATAACGTGAATCATTCAAATATTTCAAGCTCAACAACTTAAAGCCCTACCTTTGTCATGTGATGTATCGTGAAAATAGTAGATCTACAAGCTACATGCAACACGTTGTGAGATATACATCTGCTATTTTAAGTATTTTGGAAGATTTGGGACAATTTATGACAGCTTTCGCTTATAAATACATGCCCAAAATAGGGACACCAGTGGTTAAATGTGTTCAACATCACTTCAGACACAGACAACAACAGCCTCCATTGACCACTAGTTTCTTTGTTTGTTTAACAGCACTATCAGTCAAATAATGTCAAACAGGGGTTTGGGTTTATGCAGGTTCAAGCTCTTTCGAGGTATGTGGAGTCAGACCTTTTCCGAGCAACAATGCAATGTCTTTACCGTGCAATTGCATCAGACGGCAGATGACAAAACTCGCATTGCAAAGTCACATTGCAAATCTTTACCTACGCTGGTTAAATAAAGTGTTTTTCTAGGCTTTGTTCCACATACGCACATTAAAAAAATAACATTCAAATCCAAGAATTGCCAGCACACGTCCATAAAGAGGATGGCTTTTTGATTTGATAATAATCCCTACGTCCCACAGTATGCTTTCTCACGGTTTATGGACTTTAGATCAAATCTGTTAGGAGTGTTTATTGTTTGATGTTCAGTACACCCCATCCACTCTCATCTTGTGTGGGTGTTAACACCTGGAGATGAACCTGGGTCTCCCAAACATCTTTTTGATTGATTGATTAATTGAATACTTTATTATCAAGATTGAACTCCCTGGCCAAAGTAGATGTTCTTTCAAGCTTACTTGCCACACCACCACACCAAAAATGAACATTACATTTTTACCCTGTGAGTTAAATCGACGCTCAAAATTTGGCAGTGGGCGACAATGGATAAGGAGAACGTGTGTTTTTGTATGCAGAGGTTATGGTACAGAGTCTGCCGACTGAACCTCTGTGTGTGTGTGTGTGTGTGTGTGTGTGTGTGTGTGTGTGTGTGTGTGTGTGTGTGTGTGTGTGTGTGTGTGTGTGTGTGTGTGTGTGTGTGTGTGTGTGTGTGTGTGTGTGTGTGTGCGTGTGTGTGTGTGTGCGCGCGTATGTGCATGTGCATGTGTGTTTGTTGTGTATCTTAGGGTGTGGGCGGAGGTAATTAAGGCCTCAGGAAACATGCATTATTAATCGTAACACGACATAATAATGGAAAAGGCTGCGTGATCCATCATGCCCAGATGCCTGCCCGCCCCCGGGGAACTGTTTTTATCTGTGTGTGTGTGTGTGTGTGTGTGTGTGTGTGTGTGTGTGTGTGTGTGTGTGTGTGTGTGTGTGTGTGTGTGTTGCAGCGGGGGTTGGACGGTAACCCCTTTTTGCTGTTTGATTGATCTGACAAAGAAAGAACACACTATACATACTGTTAAGATATCTTTGTGTAAATAGCCCTTCTGGGCAAGGGCAAAGTGTTTTGTGTGTGTATGTGGGCCTAATGTGCTTTGATATGCGTGTGTGTAATATACAGTATGTACCCGCCTAATGCGTTATGGGACCGTTTGCAGCTATACGTGGGAATGTGACTTCAGTGTGCGTGCAGTTTGTGCATGCATGCGTCGATGCAGTAACTCTGACTGTAACGAATGGAACCTTAAAGGGTCCATTTTGGTTCCATTCATTACAGTCTCAGAGTTAAATTAACACCCTGGAGTTTTGCTGTGTACTATTACGCCGTGTCCTCATTTCGGATACTATGGTGTTGTTGTTGTTGTTACGTGAGGTCATTTGTCCCCATTCACACACGACGACAATAAAAAGGGCCGCGAGGGACACTCAGCGAGCGGAGTCGTGACATGGCCGTCAGACAAAAGGCGACAAAGGGTTTCTATTCGTGGGGGCTCTAGTGGGCTGACGAGGACCTGGGCGGCTTTGTAGAGCACTCCTGAGACGATG
Source organism: Gymnoscopelus braueri (assembly GCF_963280865.1). Taxonomy (NCBI): domain Eukaryota; kingdom Metazoa; phylum Chordata; class Actinopteri; order Myctophiformes; family Myctophidae; genus Gymnoscopelus; species Gymnoscopelus braueri. The sequence goes on along the minus strand of NC_137613.1, from coordinate 23,198,842 downwards.
TGTGTGTGTCTGTGTGTGTTGGAAGGGGGGTGCGGGGGGGAGGGGGGTGCTCAGCGAGCTAGGCGGGTTACCAGACTCTGACTCAATGTTTTGGTGTTGCGTGTCCCGCAAAATCTTATGTTACCCTCTTCTTCTCCCCCCGCGGCTAAGTTTGGGGGGTTAGCTTGATCCGGTTCCTTTGCATTCAAGGTGAGTGACAGGATATGAAACGGAGAACAAGGCCGCCGTGGATTTGAGGATTTGCTTGAACAAAAAACACAAGATCGCGAAGGCGAGCCAACATCCACAGAGAGGTGCGGACCCCGAGGGGAGAATCAATCTGTTCTCTGGTCTCGCAATGAAAGCACAAAAGCCTTCCAGTAGCAGCGTTATGCACCGCTGGGCTGAATTAGCTCTACAATGGGTCGCTGCTGCCCGTGTATAATACAATTAAACCACTTTGAACCTAGCGTCCCTATTTCGGGCAAATCAGTTTAGATCAGAAATGTTTCATTTAAAAAAAAAAAATTCAGAGATTTTCTTTGGGGGTAAAAGTTAAATATGAAAAAAATTAAACAAATTATCGTTGTGACTCGTGGGGCTACTGCTGATAAAGTACACTATTACACCAAAAGGATCCTTATTGCAGACTTCAATGGCATCTCAGTAACAACCATCATGGTTGTGTACTCGCCCACCAGCGTAGCCCCAGCTGAGGAGGCAGAGCAGTTCTATGAAGACTGCTCTGAACGACAGTCTGCAATGTCCCAGCTCACAACTTCCTAGCAATTCTGAGAGACTTCATGCAAGCCTCGGACCAGTGTATGCACCCTATGTATATAACAACACCAACCGCAATGGTGAATACCTTGAATACCCTCTTCCAAAAAATGACTGGCAAGAGTAAGAGATGGACATGCAGGACCGGGCTTACGTACTGGTTATGTGGAGGTGGAGGAACTCAATTCTGAATGCTGAATCTTACAGGACTTTCGGCTCTGTGGGGTCTGATTATTGAGTGGTCTCAGAGAGCATACGGACTGAGCCTGAAGGTTCCCAACCTAAGCCCGAGTAGCCTACCAGATATGACTGTAAGGCACTTCATAAAAAGGCTTCTTATTTAGTTAAAGCCTTAGCACACAGCAGGTACCCAAATGGGTTGCTTTGCTGTTGTAGGGACACCACTGACGTATTGTATTTTGGTTTTACAGTTTTGTATAGTAGTTAGGTGAGGTTTAGGTTTAGATTTTATTTTGTGTTGATAAGGATAGGTAGTACAGTAGGTAATATCAAGAAAATATTCGTTTTTTTAAATTATTTGATTCATCTTAGGTTCTGTCGACTCCTTTGTATCTATTCGCACTTTTCATTTGTAAACATGTGATTTCCTCAATAAAAACGGGTTTCACCTTTATATATTGCCTCCCTCCTCCCTCTAGATAGACACAACAGGCCTACAAACAGTTGAACGCGCGATCTTAAGGTATTTAGCGAGGTCTGTGGCGAGGTAAAAAAATAATAAAATTAAATAAAATCGCTGGCACTGGTGAGAACATTATGATATTAAACTCTGCCGTGGAATGTGTTAAGATTCATTAAGCCAAGTTTAACTAATTTAAAAAAAGTTATATATCAACAATTTCTAACAAAACATTTTGTAGCTTATGCCAGGTGACAGAACATTTCATAGGATTATGTGAACCCCAGTGAGAATATAACAGTAATCTCTGAAGACATTTATGAGGACATCATTGACGGTAGCGTAGCACTGCAATCACAACCTTCAACCCGCTAAATGGCTGTGTAATGGCCCAATTGGGGCTGTTAACAGCAAAATTGCGAACAGATATCTGGCAGAATGAAGACAGCCCACAATAACGCGGTGAAAGCTACCCTTACACAGTAGTTAGTTTGAGAGTCTACAAATGTAACCAAATGGGTTACATTTTTTACTCTCTAAGTCATAAATGAATGAATGAAGTATTGTACTAAAGTACCATTCTGAAGTGCTTTAACTTTGAGTATTTCCATTTTGTGATACTCCACTACATCTCAGAGGCATATAGTGTAGCCTACTTTTTACTCCACCAGTTATTTGAAAGTTTTAGTTGTTAGTTACTTTTTAGGTTACTAAAACATACATTAAGTGATGATACATTTTACAGATCGGCCTCGGCGCCACCAGGAGGCAGATTTTTACAAAAAAAATGTTTTATTAGTCCTACAGATTTTGTCCAAACATCACGCAAATCGGTACACAGTATCTCTATAGTCATGTGATTGACAGATCTGTCCAAATTTTTCATATTCCATCCTGATTGGCTAACATTGGCTTCCAAAGTTTGCAGGATTGGTCCGTTTTGAACAAAAAGCCTCAAATCACGAACACAGATATAGTAGGCCCTTTTCACACTGGCCTACTATAGCGACACCCAGGAGGCCACAATAACCTACCTGACCTGGCGAAGACCTGTGCTCCGAGGAGCACTTTTTCTAGTTTGACCTGTAACAGTGTATTTCTACTTGTGGTATTGCCATTTGCTACTTTTACTTATAGGTAATGTAATCCAGTAGGTCCCAAACTTTTAGCTTGAGACCCAATGGGGTTGAGAATTTTTTGAAACAATAATTGAAAACAAAATGTAGGAAACTTGCAATATTTATATATATTTATATATATTGCGGCATAACAATTACCCATACACATGTGTCCGCAACCAGTGTTTGGGAACCACTGATCTAATCTACTAGTGGATAAACAAAAAACAAGGACTCTACTGTGTAAAATCAGGCCTTGATGTCTTTGCCACTGTCGACCCTGTTGATAAAAAGAAGTTGTCCACTTGCCACTTCTATTTGTCGGAGAGCTCCGCGAGACAGCGAGACATCTTGAAGTGTTGTTTTTCCAGGCCTCGGGCGTGTTCCGTTATTCTCAGGCGGTCTGCGTTTCTTTGACGGGGGTTGTTCTTTAGCGCGCCTCTGGCTGAGCATCAGAGGGAACAGTTAAAACCTGCGTGGAGGGCTGCCCAGAACAGACTCCACCATGTTGGGAGAGAGAGAGAGGAAACTCCATCTATCCACCTTCTCTTCAAGGTTTATTTTCACCGTAACACCCTGTCGAGGTTGCATTCTTTGAGCTGCTCATCATAAACATATCCATTTACATTAGTGGTTGTCAAACTTTTTCATGTAAAGGACCCCCAAATTGATATGTATTTGGCCACGGACCCTCATCTGAAAATATTTTTGCCAGGGACCCCCAGAGGGAAAGATTTGTTTAAAACCTAAATTATTCAAAATTGTAAAAAATAAATAGCAGATCTACATTCTACAAGCTCATAGCGCATCACTTTTTTGGGGTCCCTGGTCCTGTGAGAACCACTGATTTACATGAATGTCGGGTGCTTTAGTGTTTGAGTTTTAAGCTGCTGCCTTGTTTGTTTTGCCTTGATTTCACTGGTTATTATACCTAAAACAAGTAGGGCTGTCCCAAACGAAAGATATTCTTATGACAACAGTCATAGGCATGGACGGATTATGGACTAAATGACATGACCAGTAAAGGGGTGCTAAAGGGTTCAGACATTAGATTCCTCATCGCTTTCTTACCACTGACGAGAGGAGGGCTGTGTCGCACGGGTGGTTGAAACGCACCCCGGGGGGTGAGGGGTGGCGGACCCCCACGCTTCCCTGACAGCGTGCAAGTGGTTCTCAACATGGGGCCCAGGGACTTCCCAGGTGTCCTTGAGCGGGTTCCAGGGGATCCCCAGCTAAATCATTGATAGTTAGGAACCAAATTGACCCTTATGGGTGTGTAACTCTAAGAGTTAAATTCAAACTGAGGATCTGAAAATGTAAATTGGTGTCCCATGCAGCGATGAAAAATAATCATATGAAATGGGGGTCCGTGGCATAATGCGTATCAAACTTGGGGGTCCTTGAAATGAAAAAGGGTTGAGAAACACTGCGCTCCATCTCGTCACCTTGGAGACAAACAGAGGCTATAACCCCGCCCCGATGCTTGACCTCGGCGGTTGCTTGGTACGCAGGCTATGCTGCACTGGTGAATGGAATCATCTCCCACTGTGGGTTTTATGGTATAATGAGTGCACGATTGTGCGTGCACGTGTGTGCAATCATAAGAAAGAAACAAGCATTGCACGCCACAGGGGAGGTAATTTCTGTGTGCGTGTGTGTGTGTGTGTGTGCGCGCATGTATATGGGTTAGAGTGTGAGAGCCTGTGTGAGTGTAGGTGTGTGGGTTTGAGAGAAAGTGTGATATGCTTTCTGTGTGTGTGTGTGCGCGCTACTCTGTGAGGTACTTTGTGGGTTTTACTGGTGTGGAATCCACCACAGTCCACTTCCCCTGCGGGAGGAGACAGACAGTGGAACAATATTCTCCTATTATGATTATCAGTCTCCACCACACACACACACACACACACACACACACACACACACACACACACACACACACACACACACACACACACACACACACACACACACACACACACACACACACACACACACACACACACACACACACACACACACACACACACACACACACACACACACACACACACACAGCTCTAACACAAGCCAGATGCCTCCTGGAACGGTGTCAGAGATGGAAAGTTATCCTCTTCGTTTTCAGGAGTAAATATTTTTCACCGGTTTGGAAGGTAACTAGAAACAGACCTGGAGAGAGACAGACAGAGGCATAGATAGACAGAGAGACAGAGAGAGACATACAGAGACTTAGAAATATGCAGAGACAGAGAGACATACAGTAGACAGACAGAGAGAGGCTGATATAGAGAGATATAGAGACGTAGAGAGACATACAGTAGGAGAGGGAGTGATATAAATAGACATAGAGAGACAGAGAGACAAAGAGAGACACAGAGAGACATAGAGAGAGAGAGATACATATATATAGAGAGATGTAGAGACACAGAGGGACATAGAGATTAAAAGAGAGAGATATAGATAGGCATAGACACAGAGAGAGAGAGACATAAAAAGACAAAGAGGAAAATATCCCCCTTGCTGATACTCTTTGACACTCTCTGCGCTGTGGGGCGGAGGAAAGGCAGCGGCGTGCGTCCTTGCCCCCCCCCCCACGCCCAACACTCATGATAAAAGTATGTACCTGACAATAAAGGCGGACCACCCTGATCGCTCAGCTCGCCTCCATGGGCGCTCGCTCGCGCAACCTAACGCCTCCTCCTCCTCCATCCAAACACCCTAATTTCCCACAGCCGCTCAGGTTTTTACGATCGCTCAGACGCGTCCGCTCCCGTCCCGTTCAGCTAAATTTACACAGAGACCATTAGGTGCCTTGCGTGTAACGGCGCAGCCATAAAATATGCTTTATTCTGCCCTATAAATAAACGCCGTAAATGTATAAATTATACACTCTAATGCCTGGTTTTATGGTCCTTCGTACGACGGTGTCGCGTGCGTTCTGCAAGTTCACAACGCGGTGCGGACGCAACGCGCTGTGAACTTGTAGATCGGGCTATTTCCGGCACGCGGCAACGTTGTGCGCCGAACTATAAATGAGGCATAAATCGTCGAATAGATTGCTTCCATGATGGAGGCCGGTGTCATATGGCTCGTTATACCGATGAGTCCTGAGAAGAGACGTGTGCCTTTGGGGGGGTTGACTCTGTCCAGATGTCCCCACCTGCATCCTGTCCAGTCTAAACACAGCCACAGGACAGGAAGCACTCAACATCCCCCTCCCCATCCCCCCCGCACAGTCCTTCATCAGGGACACTTCAGTTTTCTTTCTCTCTCTCTCTCTCTCTCTCTCTCTCTCTCTCTCTCTCTCTCTCTCTCTCTCTCTCTCTCTCTCTCTCTCTCTCTCTCTCTCTCTCTCTCTCTCTCTCTCTCTCTCTCTCTCTCTCTCTCTCTCTCTCTCTCTCTCTCTCTCTCTCTCTCTCTCTCTCTCTCTCTCTACCCCACTGTCATCTCCCTCTTTCCATCGTCCATCTCATCTTGTCTTTCTGTGCCATTTATCTGGGTCTCTGTCGTTCACTTAAATGTTCTCGTGTTTTTTGTTTTTCTCAACCAGATTTTAAGAATGTGATTTAGATAGCATGTTATTTAGACAGAGGTTAAGTTAATTGTTTACCTGGTAGGCTATCCTTGCTTCTGCGGGGCACTACACTGCACTCACACTATTCCGATCTTGCACTTGTACAGTAAGTACGCTCTGGATAAGAGCGTCTGCTAAATGCCTAAATTGTAATTGTAGATCATCTTCCGCTCTTATTTCTCACTCTGTCTCTCTCTCTACCCTGCCTCCCCTCCAGCTAGGTTCTGTGACGTCTGCCTTCTGCAATTACGCTCTGGGGTTGAGAGAGAGGGGGGGTTGGGGTTGTTTACATCACTGAAGGATTGATGTGACGTTGACGGAGCGAGCTGACCTTGAGCAGACGGTTCGTATAAGCGGCCGTAGATCAAACGCACACACACGTGCGTGCCCCGCCACGCCGTCACGTTTACGGAGGAGAAAGTGCGAGGAGCGGATGAAGTAATGGCTGACCTCATCCCAGGGAAAGTGGTTCAGTGAGACTGGTGACTCCTCTGTAATGTACAGGTGTTGCATGGTTTAAATCAAACTGCACTTGGCCATAGCAGTGGTTCTCAAAGTGAAATCCTCCAAAGGTCTCGGAGTTCTCGAAATTGAGTTAATACAGCATCAAAATCAGTTTAACCACTTGAACCCTAATTGTCTCCGCCAGGCCGAAAGGCATGGCCGAGGACTATGTTTTGCACCCTGTCTGTCCGTGCGTGCGTGCGTGCGCGTGTGTGTGTGTGTGTGTGTCCCCGTCCTTCCGTCTGTGAACAGCTAATCTCCGGCACCGTTGCCTTGATGGCAGCGAAACTGTGCACATACACTCCCTGGTGGAATTGTTCACATGGGCCTGTTATAGCGCCACCAGGAGGCCAATCTTTGCAAAACACATTTCTTGACAGTACTCCTACAGATTTTGTCCAAACATCACGCAAATACACAGTAACAGTCATTAAATGTAACAGGTCTTTCAGATTTTCCATATTCCATCCTGATTGCCTAAGATTGTCTTCCAAAGTTTGCAGAAATGCTCTGTTTTGAACAAAATGCCTCAAATCATGAACACTAGACATGAACATTTTCAAATTAGCCTGATGGTGGCACTATAACAGGCCGATTCGTGTTTTTGCCTATAACTGCACCGATCTGTGTAAAACTGTACGCACACTCCCTAGAGATCAAGGAAAACCTTATGTCCGGCCGACTTATGTAAAACAAATCTTTTAATATTACTCCATCAGATTTTATCCAAATTTCATGCAAATCGGTACACATGATCTCTATAGTCATGTGATCAAGAGCGATCTGTTTGAATTTTCATATTCCATCCTGATTGGCTAAGATTGACATCTAAAGTTTGCAGGAGTGGCCCGTTTTCAACAAAATGCCGCAAAACATGAACGCAGTTTCTGATTGCGGTGAAACTTTGCACACACTTCGTTGAGGAACAAATGCCACCCATTTAACATTGCCCTATCATAGCGCCACCAGGAGGCTGATTTTTGCAAAACAATTTTAACCTGTCCAAACATCACGTAAATCGGTACACATTATCTATAGTCAAGTGATCAAGTGGCCCACAATAACCTACCTGACCTGAAGGAGACCTGTGCTCCGAGGAGCACTTTTTTCTAGTTTATACTATTTTTGAAAAATTAAAAAAATCTTGAGAAATGTTTAAACTTAATTTGAATTATTTTTAAAGGACCACTTCACCCATTTTCAACCTATCTTCATATAATTGGTCCTCACTAATGCTCATTGAAAGATTGTCCAATTTTTGTCTTCTCACTCTACAGAGCAACCTTTTTTTTCTTTTATGAATTAATGCAAGAACAATAGAGCACCGAAGTCTGACGTCACTGCCACTAGAGGGCGCTGTTCCACGGGTTCGTGGCTTTATTTTTTGTGTTGAAATCCCCATTTGGGAATCTTAGATCACGTCATATAAGAACTGTGTTCCAAACATAAACACACCACCCTGGCGTTTTTGTCAGGGGGGTGGCTCTGCATCGCTTATGATATTCATTCATATTTGATACAGCCTGTTTCTGGCAAAAATGGAATTAATTCTGCCTTAAAAGTCTTAACACATTGACTGCCAGAGTTTATTCATAATGTACTCACCCCTGTGCCAGCAATTTGCGTGTTTTTTAATTTTTTTGTTTTGTAATTTTTCATTCAAATACATTCTCTGATTGTGTTGTCAAGCACCTACGATTGTTCCACCAGTAGAGAGCAGCACATCCAAACATTGATCACCTCGCTCACCCCCTCCCAAACAGGCCCACGTCATATCCGGTCATTCAAAGGATGTGACGTTTTCGACAATTCCCGGCCCGCAGATCGGCCTGAAAACGACGTGATACACTACGACGATGACTGTTAGTCACCCGGACCAAAGAAAATAGAAGTTGAGCTGTCCGTTTGCCTTTTATACCATGTGAAAAACCGTGTTTTTCCTTATTCTGGCCGAAAATCACAGGAGAAAAACAACGTGACCCGGAAATGAATTTTTTTTTTTACATCCGGCTCCGGGTGAGTGTGACGTAAGTGGAAAACGAAAGTGTTGATGAGAAATAAACACAGCCGTGCGATCACAGATTAAACAATGAAAATTCAAAAGAACGTGTCAACTCGTTCTTAGGAATCCTGGCACTCAAGCGATGGATTTGAAAGAATGTGTTGACGCGATCTTGGCACTGTATGTGTTAAGAACTACTACTTCCGGGTCTGAAATCACTGTCCCCACAGCAGTCTTTGGGTTGTTTGACTCGTTTCTAGTGTTTATATTGTGTTACTCTTTGGGTAAATGTGTACATTTACACCTTCAGTCGATGCTTCATATCCATATGAGTAAAAACGCCAGGGTGGTGTGTTTATTTTTGGAACACAGTTCTTATATGAAGCGATCTAAGATTCCCCAATGAGGATATCAATACAAAAAGTAAAGCCATGAACCTGCGGAAAGCGCCCTTTACTGGCAGTGACTTCAGGACTTCGGTGCTCTATGGCTTCTATTATAGTAGTGTTTCTCAATGGGGGCAGTACAAACCCCCAGGGGGCGTTCAGAGAGCATTGGGGGGTGCTGGAAGCAAGGGGGGGTGCTGGAAGCAAGCACTGAGGTGCTGGGGGGTTTGGCTTAAATGTTCCCGTTACAACAGAGAGGAGGACGCATAACTCATAGCCACGATGCAAAATAATTTGATTGAAACCAACGTTTCGACAGTATGCATGGTCGTTATGCTTCTTCAGGGTTTGGCTTATGTTTCCACCATAATATGGATGCTGGGGTTCAAGTGGGTTTAAGACATGTTGATGTTCTGTTGACATATTCCAGACGGCAGACAGTTGGAGTTAGGTATTGTACATAGAGCATAGCAGTGGCGGCCATTTTGTTTAGCGGCTCTGGTTCTACAGATAAAAAGCCCATTCGTTCAGCCCATAGTAGAGACGTATTTGGGGCAGTATTTGGGGCATGAGGCAGTGAACGAAAGGGAAAAAAAGAAGCCTCAAATAGGACGGGCACTAGGACCACGTGGCTGCTGACACTCCAGAAGCAGCCCATTGAGGGGGAAGAAGGAGGAGGGCCGGGGACGGCTGCGTGATGGACCAATCACATCACTTGCTCGACAGGGTAAGAGCAGACCCAACCCCTCCCCTACCGGTGTGTTTTCACTGTTTTCAACTTGCCGAAGTTTCCGTGCCCACCAGAGTCAGTTATTATTAATCTGCCTCCGTTTTAAACTTTATGGAACCATACAATATTGCATTTGAAGAACCTAGGCAAGGTGATCAACAAAACATTTTGGGTTTCTAGCGCACAATTTGCGCGCGGCTGTGTGGGCTGATGTGAATGTGGTCCCCCCACCTTGGAAGACACAGATACGTCTCTAGCCCATAGAGATTTCCGAAAATATGTATTACTTATTTTAAGCCTGGAACCAAGCCATCCAGACTTTGATTCTGTCAAAAAATATTTGAAAACTGCAAAATAAAATACAACTTTTTTAGCGGTTTTCAAATATGTTTTGACACAGAATCAAATGTTTTATGTTCATGATTCACCGGGAGGTTTCTATCTGTGGAACCAGAGCCTCTAAACAAAATGGCCACCACTGCTATGCTCTATAATTACATCATAATGCAACGACATCACCATGTCATCATCACAACTCTTTTGATTCGTCAAATAAACAACTTTTACCAACAAATCCAGCTGCCTGTAGAATCTTCCTAAAACAAGGGAACCAGGAGACCTGGTACTGCCAGACCCCTAGTGGTTGAAATCTGAATGGCCGGACTTCGCATGACGTGTGTGCAGAGGAAAAGAGGGACCGACAAAGCCTCGTGTAGGCCGACACCTTGGGTCTGGCAATTATTTGTCAACACTGCTGAACAGTGTGCAGTGTTCTGCTGTGTAGCGAATTACATTTGCCATATTAGGAGATCAAAAGTCATCGGCACCCAACTGACAGGCTTTGTGGATTGGCCAAACTTTGCGAGACATTTGTCCCACTGAAGCGTAACGCACATATTAGGACTCACTCCTTTGTAGCCAATGTTAGCCAATCAGGATGGAATATGAAAAATCTGACAGATCCGTCTTAATCACATGACTAGATACTGTGTACCGATTTGCGTGATGTTGGGACAAAATCTTTGAGTAATATAAAAATTTTGCAAAAATGGGCCTCCTGGTGGTGCTATAAATAATTTAAAAAAAATCGGGGCCGAGGTTTTGCTCTGGCATCCAGGGAGTGCGCGCGCGCGCGCACACACACACACACACACACACACGGTCGGTTGGACAGAGCAAAAAACATAGTTTTTTACTCAACAAAACAAGTACAGCAAGACTGCAAAGTATATATGAATATAATTATATAATTCAGTTTATGTCGATTTGCAATTATAACAGTAATAATAATAACAGAAGAAAAACAATCAAAGTCCTTTTGGAGATTCACATCTGCTACTGCAGATGAATTGTCCAAGTCCCTAAAAAGGGGATAGGGAGAAGCACTGAGCTGGTCGGGCCTTACCCATGTCATGTAGTGTTCACATGATGATGTGGGGTTGTGTGTCATGTAGTGTTCACATGATGATGTGGGGTTGTGTGTCATGTAGTGTTCACATGATGATGTGGGGTTGTGTGTCTTGTCATGAAGTGTTCACATGATGATGTGGGGTTGTGTGTCATGTAGTGTTCACATGATGATGTGGGGTTGTGTGTCATGTAGTGTTCACATGATGATGTGGGGTTGTGTGTCTTGTCATGAAGTGTTCACATGATGATGTGGGGTTGTGTGTCATGTAGTGTTCACATGATGATGTGAGGTTGTGTGTCATGTAGTGTTCACATGATGATGTGGGGTTGTGTGTCTTGTCATGAAGTGTTCACATGATGATGTGGGGTTCAGGCACCGATTGGCTGATAGATTTGTGCGGCAGAACGTTGGCTCCGTTCAGGTACAGCTCATCGCTGACGATCACGTCTTCCCCGAGCACCGTCACGTTCTCCATGCGCACCCAACGGCCCACCGTGCAGCTCCATCCCACAATGCAACTCTCCAGCCAGGAGTGGGATCGTACGCGCGCCCCCTTCAGCACGGTGCAGCGTTTTATCCTCACGCCATCCTCTATGACCACGCCCGCTCCCACGGTGACGTCAGGTCCTATGATACAGTCGTGTCCTATCTGAGCCGTGGGCTCCACCAGCACGTTGCCCAGGAAACCGCCTCCCGTGCGCCGCAGCCTGTCGGGCGCACGTTTCCGCAGAGACTGCAGGTACAAACACATACCGGTCAGGAAATCTTTAGGCTGGCCGATGTCCATCCAGAACCCCGGCATGTCCATGGCGTACAGCTGTCCCTCCTCGGCCATGGCCGGGAACACGTCCTTCTCTAGGGACGTGGGCCTGAGCTGCAGGCGCTTCAGCATGCGGCCGTCCAACACGTACATCCCGCCGTTGATCCTGTTGGAGACGAAGGTCTGGGGCTTCTCCACGAAGCGGCCGATTCTGCCGCTGCCACTGCCGTCCATCTCCGAAACGACCACCACTCCATACTTGGAGGGCTCCTCCACACGCGTCACCGCCACCGTGCCCTCTCTGCCGTGGCGCCGGTGGAAGGCCAGCAGCTCCGTGAAGGGGAAGTCACAGATGACGTCGGCGTTCAGGACGAAGAAGGGCTCATCATCATCAGCAGACAGCAGATCTCTGGCCAGCGCCAGCGGTCCGGCGGTTCCCAGCGGTTCCTTTTCAGCGGACAGGGAGATACGGACCCCCAAGCTCTGCTCCTGAACTCTCATCTCCGTCTGCAGCAGGTCACACATGTTGCTGCTCACCGCCAGGACCACGTGGTCCACGCCGGCGCTCACTAGCGCCTCCAGCTGATGAAGCAGGATGGGCTTGTTGCAGAACTCCACCAGGGGCTTGGGCACGCTCAGCGTGAGGGGGCGGAGCCTGGTCCCGTGGCCACCAACCAGAATCAGAGCCTTCATGGTGATGATGACAGTCGGTCTGGTAGATTGTCTGTTTATGATGTGCTGTAGATCACGGACACATAGGCCGACGACGATGGAAGATTAAAATCAAATATATAATAAACATGTTTTTTTTATAGTTTAAGTACCCGGTCTGTCCACGAGGCGTGGCATACGTGGCCTCTCAGCCAATCATGTGAGGGTCGGAACATACAAATTACCATATATGGCTTTTGCTAGATGCACCGTATGATGGTGTATTGAAAATGTTGATTACATTTATTATCCTTAAACCCCCCCCTCTGTCATCATGTGTTGTTGTTGTTGTTGGTAGTCATGGCTACCAGGTCCCACCTGATGTTCCTGTCACTGCTCTGATCTGAAAAATCAGAGGTTCTGCTCTGGCATCCAGGGAGTGTGCGTGCACAGTTTCGCTGCAATCGGGCCAATGGTGCCGGAAATTAGTTGGTCACAGACGGACGGACACACACACATGGACAGGGTGCAAAAACATTTTTTCCACAGAGAGTGCAAAAAGAGCAAAAAAATAGAACATCAGCGTTATGTACACATGCATATGATCTTGGTTTATTATATATTATTAGCTGTACACAGACAGACAAACGGACGGACGGACATACGGACGGACGGACAGGGGCGAAAACATAGTCTCGGCCACGCCTTCGGCCTGGCGGTGACAAAAATCAGTCCACTACAAAATAAAGATCACTTGAGCACAGTCCATAATGCTCTTTTGTCTTTTACAGTGGAATCATTATCGCTGTTTGTGATCAATAATGAGACCCAGTTAGAGTTTGATGTTCCAGTATGTAACTGTAGCTGTTGTTTAACAGTAAATAATAATACAACGGCATCCCTGGTCTATTTTAAGTCTATAAAATTCTTCCTCTTTCTTTCTTTCTTTCTTTTTCTTTTCCAGTCCAGATTATTGTAAAATCTGTTATATGGTATTCAGTGGAATGTTTTCAAAATTATATGTGCAACAGAATAATAAACAAACACATTTTCACAGAAGAAACGTAGCCTACATTTTAAATGGGTGTGTGTGGGTGCATCTAAGGTAAGGGACCTGGATATTGGATAGGGGGGGCGCTGGCACAAAACAAGGTTGAGAACCACTGTATTATATTTGATTCTGTGACAAATAATATTTAATATTACACTATATTGAATAAATACAATTTGTTTTGTGGATGATTTTTTTTTAAAACACAGAATCAAATGTTTTATGGTCATGATTCACCAGAAGCCTGGGTGGCTTTTCCAGGCTTAAAATAATTTACATAAATATTAAGGGATTGTGTGCATTTATTGTAAGATTAAGGACCGATCATAAGAAGATAAGGTTGAAAATGGGTGACGTGCTCCTGTAAACACAGATCTCTTTGGGGTCCCCGCAAACAAAATCCTTTCAGATGGCGGTCCGCAACCAAATACAGAGCTGCTGCTTTCAATAAAATCAGCTCTCTTTAACAGAACAAATACACAGTTACACACATACTAATTGGGCAATGATCCACTTTAAAAAAGAAACGGTGACCTTGAGATTGACCTTTCAAAGTTGTTCAAGGTCAAAGGCCATGTTGCCAAATTAAAGACTATATGTGACTTCCTATTTGTCGACGACAGCAAACATGTCTATCTTTAACCGTTTAGAGCTACACTGGAAAATATTGTATTTTTAATGATGACTTTATCTCATCTCACCACACCACAATTCAAGGGCAGGAGAAAAGAGTGGAGTTTGGATGTTATGCATGTCGTTTGTGCTATGTTCTAGCAGACCACCTGTCCAATTGCCTACACATTCGGCCTAAAAATGTATCATGGCTGTAGCCATGACTGTGTACTTTTAATTGTTCAATATAGGTTTGTACTACTGTACCGTGATGTATATTACGTCACGTAGTGCCGTGACGCATATTACGTCACCGACCAGCATAACACACGCATGCGCACTAACAGCGGGAGGAGCAGCAGACAAGGGTTGGACTTTCTGGGGGTACTTTCACATAGGAAGGGGCCAAACGCCTGCATGGCGCTCTTTTCTAGTCCACCCAAACTTTGAACCCTACCAATCTTCAATGGATAGGATCGGTTTGAAGTACATTTGACTATTTTTGACAAAGTTATGGCTGAAAAACTAGTTTGACCTTTTTCGTGACTTTCGACCTCTGAGTACCGTTACCCACCTTGCCTGAAAGTGTCAAGTTATTCTGTGCAGATGACAAACAGAAAAACAGACAGATAGGAATGGACAAAAACTTATTCCATGCCTTGCCTACACCGATAAACACCCCCTGCAGTGGCCTAAAATACCCAATCTACAAGCTCTACATTATGACGTGTGAGCTTGTACATTGGCTAGGTTCAGCGAGCAACACTTGTACGACGGAATAAATTAACCAAGCATAAGATATAGGCTGCTTTGTTTCCATACAGTATTTACTTCTCACTATCCATGTTATGTTGTTAATGTTATGTTGTTGGATTCAAAAGGTGGCCCCGTCCACAAAAAGAGCGACACACATGTTCTCCTTTGATCCACAGAAGGTTTGAGGAGATGGGGGGGGGGGGGAAACAAGTTCCTTTCAAGTTCCTTATATTCATACAGTATATCATAATCAAAGCCGCGTATAAGGAAAACGTCGGTCTTATCTATACACCATTAAGCGGATACTTTTATTACAGTGTTGAGTGCATTTACAGCCAGGACTTATTTGAAGGCGTATAGGGGGGGAAAGCTCTGCTGTTCATTCATCTACCAGTCAAAATGATAGCCCAGGTTTTGGTGGGGAGTCTTTGTTTGAACTCGAATCAAAAAGCCACGAGGCAAAGGAATAATTTCACACTGCAGCCGTAATGAACCACATGCAGAGGGAAAACTTTGAGGTGTAGAATACAGTTAGATAATTAGTATAATTCAGAGTTATTTTTGATGTTGGGAGATTCTAAACTAAATGACATCCGCTGTCTTTGAAGCAGCACAGCGATCTACTGCACATACACCAGTCGTAGCCTTGTGAAGTGCCGGGGACGACTCGGATTCATGGCCTGTTTTCGCGAGACACTCAAGCCATGAATATGAATGCATAAAAAGAAAAAGTGCTCATTAAGAAAGAATATTCCGGTATTCTCCCCCCACTGCGCCGCGTGTGGTCCGCGACCATTAATCATATTCCCCGAAGGGAAAAAAATGAAATGAAAAAAAGAGGGAACATTTTTACATTTCAAATTTGCTGGGTTTCAAAAGCCCCTCTGTCTGTGGGGTTTGCGTGGCTACGCTCAGACAAAGGGTTGTAAAAAGGAGAGAAAGTGGGGGTGAGATGACTAAAGTGACAAATGGGCGGTTTGGAATGTTCTTGCCGGGTTATCAAACCCATGATTACTGGGAATGTCAGAGCATCACAGATGTGCACTGACCCTGGGTTTTGGCGTTGGAAAGCGGACTCAGAGAAACGTTTTTACATACTGCCCGTTCTTCCCCTGAGATTAACAAAGTTGTACACTGTATTCTGAGAGATGAATTAATGAAAATGGAACAGAAACAAATATTTACCAAATCTTATGTTATCTTGCCATATAGAATGAAATGTGTGCGTTTGTGTGTGGTGTGTATGTGGGTGTGTGTGCATACGCACGTGCATGTGTGCATGCAACCCAGTGTGTTGTAATGGTGAGATGAGGATATCTGCATAACCAAAATAAGGTACACTTATTTCAGCTCATTTCAGCGTGCGTGTGTGCGTGTACTGTATGTGCGTGTGTGTCTATGCGTGACCGTATGACTACAGGTATGTCTTGTAATAGCAAGATGATGATACTGTACCTGCCATGACCTATATGCTTATTTCAGCTGAAGATAAACGATGGAACTTAATGCATTGACACGCACGCACGCACGCACGCACGCACACACACACACACACACACACACACACACACACACACACACACACACACACACACACACACACACACACACACACACACACACACACACACACACACACACACACACACACACACACACACACACACACACACACACACACACACACACACACACACACACACACACACACACACACAGCAATGTCTTTACCGCCCCTAACCTTTAGTCACATGAGAATCACAACACATCCAGTAACGGCTGAGTGAGTTCGTGCCAGACAAGGAGATTTATCCTCTATTTATGACAACACATTACTCAACATGAAGAGCACAGCCCACAGCATTGCTGCGTGTATATATAAAAACAAGAAGTCATCCCTCGTTTTACAACTATATATAGATAGACGCTCACATAAACCCATAAATCTAACAGCAAAAGAAAAGTGTTTCATATTTTATAACAGGCTTCAGAGATTGATCTAACATTAAAGCTACCCTCTGTAACTCTTCAGTTTTATCCTGAATTCAAACCCGGGACTCGTGCGCTGTGCTGAAATTTTAACCACTGAGCTAATATAGCCTGCCTGCTTGCTCTAGGAGGAGAAATTGAATTTTGATCTGGGTCTGGGTTCAAATCTAACACTTTCGGCGCATTATTGAGATTATGAATCGAAACTTTTAAGCCATGAAACTATCTTTAGTTTCATGGCTTAATTTAACCATTTGTTACTCCAAAAGTGTAACAACATTTGTTACACTCTCAGAGTGAAATTAACACCTCGACTTATCTAGACGAAAGTGGATGGCGAACAGACGGACAGACTTCCGTTTCGTCCTCCTGATAAAGGCAGGAGCTGATAATATCCGTACGTTATTGCATAGCCTATAGGGAAGCGTATTGACTCACAGTGTCCACCAGGTATGTATGTATGCTTAGAGCCTGCGGCCTATCTCGGTACCAGGCACTGGCTGGTGTTTGCGTGTGGTCGGTAAACACAAGTCTCCAGCAGCGTGGGTAAATAACATACACACATACGCACGCACACACACGAACGCACACACGCACACACGGATTCATTTATTTTGATCTTGCCTAAATTCTTGATCTTTCACAACACAGGGGAAATGAAAAAGTGATCTGGGATCAGTTATTGGGGCCTCGCACCCCTCTCTCCCACCCTGTGAGTTCTGGTAAAAAAAAACTCTGGCTATATGCCTGTCAGTAAAGTATGTCTCTGTGTGTGTGTGTGTGTGTGTGTGTGTGTGTGTGTGTGTGTGTGTCTGTGTCTGTGTCTGTCTGTCTCTCTCTCTCTCTCTCTCACTGCAAATGGCCTAGGGATGCTGCATGGCTCTAAGACCTGTGTAGTTGGGTTGATGTTTTGTTGGTGCTGTGTTGGTATTGTGTAGTTGTCTTGATGTTGTGTGGTTGTATTAATGTTGTGTGGTTGTGCTTGTGCAGTTGTGTGATAATAACAATACCATCCCTCTAGGACTGTCAGTCAAGGCTTTCCCTCTAACGCGCACACATGCATGCACAAGCACACACACACACCACCACCATCACCGTAACCTTGCACAACAGTTGATTTGTTGACCGTTGCTAATGACTTTTGTGCTGACAGACTTGGGTCTATACCTTGATACTCTGGACATGTGTTTCTTTCACCACCGCGCACGCTAGCCTCCATACGCTGTTTGCTTTCCAAAGCAGGTGTTCCCATTTCCTGTGAAGTGCATTTGAGTCAGTGTTTACCACCAGCTTCAACCAAATCCATTTCAGAGCCACTCGGTCCCACGCAGGTTTATTACAAAGCATTGTTGACACTTAGCTTCTCGCTAAGGAGAGACAGCTTTATGAGGGCAGCTGTTTGGTTATTTTTGGGTCAAAAGCAAAATGTGCGCTTGAATGATTAGCCACAAGTTTCCCCAAGGGGCTCACTGGGGAAAAGGTGGTGCGTGTCAATTATGGGCATCCCTTCCAGTTGTCAGTCATTCCGTTCATTTGAGGGATCAAATCAGTCAACAATAACGTGCGAACACAACCTGACGGAAATCAAAAATGGTCATATGAGTCTGCCTCCTTACCCTACAAGATCTCCCTCCACACAGCTGATTCACTGAAGTCACTTAACAAGCATAATTTAATTCCCATGCAGAGATTCAGGTGTCACAGCAGCAGCAACAGCAGCCAGTAAGAATGAAACAAGGGACAGGAGTTGGGCTACAGCTAAGAACAAGTGTGAAGAGCCATTGATCATTAGTTTGAATCAGCTGTGTGGCGGGAGATCTCGTAGGGTAAGTAGGGCAGACTAATATGACCCTTTCTGATTTCTGTCAGGTTGTGTTCCCACATTATAATTGACTGACAAGGATCACTCAAATGAATTGAATGACGTGATGCCCATAATTCATGCAAGGCCTCCTGGATAGACTTTTAGACCCGGGCTACACGTGTATGGATATTTTTGTAAACCTTGGCCTCCCTAGGTTGGCAGAGGGAAGGTAGTGCCCAGGATTACATAGACAATTGGCACTGGGTGTAAAAAATAGGGTTACAAAATCGTGGGATAAAAATGTAATAGAAAAAAAAGAAACGCGTTGAACACGCTCATCTCTTAAATTTGGCACAATGAGCTGTCAGAAAACCTGACTTAATTTTTTTTTAAACAACCGTTTTAATTTTATCATGCCATCTTTACTAAAAACACTTAGAAAACTAGAATTTTTAATACAACGTTCGGAAATGGGTAAAAAAAAAACATACACAGGTCCACATAATTGGATATTTTATCCATTGTCAAAAATCAGTTTTAGCGGCTGGAAATGCTGTATCTGAGTCGCTGAGAGGCCCAAACGTACAGAGAAAAATTGCGTTTAGAAAAAGATCCATATACGTGTAGCCCGGGATTAAGCCGACCTAATGTTCATAGTGTACATTTTGTACAGGATCTAAATGTGTCAATGGCTGAGTAGGGAGACCACCGTTATTGAATTAATATACTGTACTCTACCATACAGACTGGTTAAAACACAGTTGTATTCATTCAAATAAATCCCGGATTGCAGCTTTTAATTTAACAGAGCGTACAGATGGACCCTATAGCTGAATGATTGACCCTTTTTGGGTCTGTAACTCTGAGAGTTAAATAAACACCCTGGACTTTAGAGTGCTTGTCTTGTGTATAGTTTATATTTGTGTCTGTCAGAGGTATATAAGTAGTGTAATACTTAAGGCTTTCACCTGAGTAACCGCTGGTTCTCAAGAGGTCTATGCTTATACAGGAATGCAATACCAGGCTTTACAGGCCCTTGCAAGTTGAGCCTGCACCCAGAGGTGGAGGAAGTACTCAAATGTTATACTGTTATACTCCTGTATTCAAAATGCACTTGAGTAAAAGTACAAAAGTATTGGCATCAAAATATACCTAAAGTACCAAAAGTAAAAGTTTAAAAGTTTTCAAAATCATACAAATCTTTTGAAAATAGCAGATCTACAAGCTCCCAAGCTGAAGTAGTTAATGTACGTTTTGTAATAATAATCTAAATCTGAAAAGTAACTAGTAACTACAGTTTTCCAAATAATTGTAGTGGAGTAAAAAAGTACAATATTTGCCGTTGAGATGTAGTGGAACAGAAGTAAAAGCATTGAAAATCGGAAATACTCCAGCAAAGTACAAAATAGCTCAAAAGTGTACTTAAGTACAGCACTTGATTAAATGTACATGGTTATTTTCCACCACCTAAAATCCCTGGTGTCAATTTAACCCGGAGAGAGTAAAAAAAATAGGACCCTTACACGGCTTACAGTGTACTAGTCTGCAACATGTGAAGCAAGACTTGAATGCAAACACGCTGACCTTATTTTTTTCTCTTCCTTCTAATAATCCAATAACCGCTGGCAGTTCATCATATCACAGTGGATGGATGATTAAAGGGACTATCATAGAATGGTGTGTGTGGTTTATGATTCATAATATCCAGACCCAGGAGAGTTTTTCAACCGAGGTGTTTTTTCTTCTTGAAAGGAGTGCCACGACTGTTGACCTTTGTCAACGCGTTGCTCAACGGCGAAATGACACAGTAGAAAAATTGTGCAAGGAGATTACGTTAAATACAAATGACATTGATGGGGGGAAAAAAACAACCCAGCGCAATACCCAGAGAGCACCCCCCCCCCCACACACTTCTCCCCCCTTTCCTCTTTCTTAGAATGTTGCTATTTGCTTTGCAGTTGCACAATTTCTGTTCAACCAAGGCTCTCTCTCTCTCTCTCGTTTGCACACACACACACACACACACATGCACTGCAGTAAACACTGTTTGGGAAAGCCGGGCAGAGCCAATTAGCAGTTCTCCCACCTCGTTTCGCCTCTCATTCCATTTTTTTAACAGAGCCTCAAACGAGAAAACACCCTGTTTTACGGCACCAAACCCTCTCAAACACCTTTAGTGTTTCTTTTATTAGTTCTGTAACTCACGCAGACTTTCGCTTTCACAAGACGCCCCTGGTCACTGACCCTGAAAGGGGTAAAAAAAGCTTTTGAAATTGTATCATAGCTTAAAAAGAAAAGAAAAAAAGAATAAAGAAAAGCATGTATCCTAAACTGTGGTTGTGTCTTACATCATGGTAATGTCCTCCACAAGATAAGTTGGTTTATCCTACGATAAGATTGTTATTTGTACTGAAATGTGTAACCGTGGCTATCTGGAGTAGATTAGCGAGATTAAGTTGCTCTCGGTAGGTGGTCCGTGTAACATGCCTTCATTTTTCTGAAGCGTTGGAGACTGTTGCTTCCTGGGTGGAGGAGGGAGGGTGGGTGCGGTCTCCACCTTGGAGCTCTGGTGATGCTTGGTGAGACATGAGAACAGGTGAGGCCTGTTTCATGGAGGACAGTGACGAAAGTTAGAAGCCCAAGTCAGTTTGACCCACAGGAGCGTTTGTCGGGCCTCTTGGATGTTAGTGTAGCTAAGAGAATGTACAATCCCGTGTTGATTTGACACTGGATTTAGAAGCAGGATTATTCGCCTTTTCTTAGGTCTTAGGTCCAATGCATTAGGCTCCCATTCATTGGGAAAACTCCAGTGGCAGATTCTAAGGCCTTGGCACTTCTGTTGTACTCAAAAAAGAAGGAGCTTCAACTGTCAGAAGAACAATACGTAATTATTGAGTGTCCCTCAGCTCAGAGGACTAAAGCAGACACTGACAGCCTTGTCGAGATGAGACCACAGGCAATGTCGCCCTCCTCTTTCTTTCTCCCCACTGTTGCTGTCCCTCAGTTTTTAGGCCTTCTCCGATGACAGCCAAAGGTCAAGGTGACTGTGAGCTCACAAAAGACGTTCATTCAATTCCTTCAAAGTCTTCATTTACTACATACAGTATACTATATGAGCCTGGACAGACGTGGATGTAAAAGGCAACTGGTTGGCAGAGGCATACAACCACGATGTGGTATTTGTACTTACACACAGTGAAACAGTAATGTTATAATCTGTTACCGCCGGAGATGAACTGGCACTTTAATCCTGGCCTTCGGGGGTTCAGTCAGGATTGAGATCACGTATCGATCTCTCGCTCCGTGCTAACCTTCTCGTTTTTCCTGTTGCTCTACTAAAGCATTGACTGTTCATCACTTTAACATCCATCCATCTAACCCTGGGTCTTGAGTCTGAGTCTGAGTCCCCTGAGTGAAGGTCAAGCCTGATGAGACATGTGAGCAGCCAGCGGTTTGTCACCCGCAGGGTGGCACTAATTGACTTTAAGCCACACCGGGTGGCAGCCTTCGGGGACACGGTGGACATGACTACGGAGATACAGAGGACAAAGCTAACAGGGAGAGAGCCTCAAGGCTTCCAGTCCAGCTTGACAGGACTTCAGCGGGTACTTCTTTGTAAGCTAGTAGTTCTCCTCAAACCGCTGGCTTTCATTGTAGCCGTTTAATCATAGAATAACCTAACCGGGATATCAGGTGAATGTCCCTGGTAAAATAGACAGAACACCCACGGTATAGTTTGGGAGTTTAAGAACCACAAACCTCCAGTTTGATATTATGCCTTAGGACTCCCACTTGATACGTTTTTTTAAATCTCTGGGACCCCAGTCTACACTCTAAAATCCACATTGTTAATCAACTATTTGAAAATAGCCCAACTATTTTCAATAAATCTTCAACAAAATGTGAACAGTTTTGATTTTCTTTTTAACACAAATCTTGTATGGGGGTCCCTGGCACAAAATAGTTTCGGGTGGGGGTCCGCGGCAAAATGCATATTCATTTGGGGGTCCTCGACATGAAAACGTTTGAGAACCAAGTGTCGCAGAGCATTTCATGTTAGGTTTGAAGTCAGACGTGACCAATGTTATCATTCACCTGCTTTACGTTTTTAAACCTCTTACCACTGAAAGCCCTTGTATACCAACCGTATACTAACGCAGCCTTGTGGGTAAGCCTTCAAATGACCCTTGCATACCACATACCGCCTGCTTGGATTCCGGTCAGGGCCGTCTGAGGACACAAAAAAGCAGTGTGTGGGGAAGCGTCAGCATAAATAAACAGGGGTTAATGTGCAGTTTGATGAGGCGAGGAGCCGCTCGCCTGCCCGCTGACAGGAGAAAAGCTGTGTGTGTGTCTGTTTGTGTGCGTGTGTGTGTGTGTGTGTGTGTGTGTGTGTGTGTGTGTGTGTGTGCTTGTATTACTATACTTGTGAGGGCCAAATGTCCCCATGCACAAGTACGCCTACAGTGTATACTAGTAGAATTTGAGAAATAGACATGGTGAGGACAACTTTCCTGGTCCTCACAAGAGAAATGGCCGTTTTATGAGTTAGATTCAGGCTTGGAAGGTTAGGATCTATAGGACATCTAGAGGTTAGGCTTAGGAGTTACGGTTAGCGTTTCACCCGATTTATACTTGGTTGCAAACCAGAAATAGCTATAAGTGCACCGCAAATAGTTACAAGCTCACACTGTGAGCTTGTAGATCGGCTGTTCTCGGCTTTAGGGGTAGGGTAAAAAAATTAGTGTGTGTGTGTGTGTGTGTGTGTGTGTGTGTGTGTGTGTGTGTGTGTGTGTGTGTGTGTGTGTGTGTGTGTGTGTGTGTGTGTGTGTGTGTGTGTGTGTGTGTGTGTGCGCGCGTGTGTGCAATCAATGGACTCGCGGTTAATTACAATGGCTCACACATGACGCTCCATGGCAACTGCTCTCACGTTTTCCAAAACAAACACCCCCGAGAGGCGTTTGGAGTATGCACGGCAGCTCGGTGACATGGGGTATAGCACACGGCTTGACGCGCCAGGGGCAATTAGTGCGTGTTTATATTCCTGTGGACAGACACGCAGGGGTCGCTCGTTGTCATTTTTCTTTCAGGGCAGCAGCAGTCGCTGCCAGGAACCATGCTTTTTTTAAAGAGGCTTGTCGTGACCAAGGGGTAAGTCTGTCCATCCTCCCCTCTCAAATAGAGGACGGCTTATCACAGGGGTTCCCAAGCAATGGGTCAGGGGCACATTTTTGGGTCACGCAACCATTTATATGGGTCGTGAGTAATGTTTTTCTTTTTTATATATTTGTTGAAGATTCTTTTTTTTCTTCTTAATTTTCAAAACATTTCAAAAGTTATGAAAATTGTAGATCTTCAAGCTCACAACGGGCAACATAGCCACACGCTGTGAACTTGTAGATCGGCTATTTTCAGTATTTCTGAAATAGGACTTAAAGAGATTATAATGTATTTGTCTAAGTTTGGGTCCTGGGGAGAAATTTCTCTTTTGGGTCTCGAGCTAAAACGTTTGGGAATCGCTGGCTTATCAGCTCTCCTGTCGGGCCAGAGTAAAAGACGGTCGTATAAGTCTTTCGTCTGAGCCGCGCTCTGCGAGCAGCATAAACAATCTGGAGTGAAAACCTTGAGGAATCTCACCCATCAAACCCTAGCCTTGATACCATATAAGTCCATTTTCAGTTTTTCAGATGAGGGATGCCTCTTTTGTCTAAACACAGAATTTGAAGGCAGCGCGTACTGTGCGTCCGTGGCTCTTGACAGCGGAGGTTGTGTACTTTCTGCATGATGTATCACGTTAAAAATCGACTCCAAACAATAAGGAGTTCGCTACGCGGATGAAGGTTCACCAGCTGTTAAAAAAAAAGAGAAAAATACAAAGAAAGAAAATGTTCAAAACTGATAGTGGATGGTTATACATCTCCATCCTTCCACACACATTCTGCAGATAGATACTGCAGATTAGTCTGTAATGGATAGTGCCCTGTTCTTTGCAATTGCCTGTTGGTGGGTCACATTAATTCCAGGAAAGCTCCCTCGTTGGGGCTATCTATCCTGGACTGGGTGCAGGTGCATATAGCGAGGAAGCTGGACGTTATGATAAATACAAGCACACCCTCTCCACATGGAGATTATGGGGAGTTTTAGCGGGAGTGGAAATTACAGATTCATTCACACAGTATGTCTTTTGTGCCGTTAGCTATGAAGATGTATAATGACACACACAATGGTTTCTCTGCTCGTTCAATAGACTAATTAGCTTGGAAGTAACAACTGTTGATAACAGTAAGGACACGCAACACCACTGCCACACCAGTTTCTTTTGGCAGGATCAGCTGCCTTTGGCGACTGAATTTCCCTCGCCGGATCAATAAAGATCTTTTCTTAAACGGGGTTCATAATGCACATGAGTTCAAAACCCTGGTGACCCCTCACCGGTTACACCTGGTTCCATATGTAACAAGCACTCTCCATTCATTAATTCCATGCCATTTTGTTGTCATTAAGCACATTGAGTTCGCTATGTCTGAAATGCACTTCACAGTAACTAGGGTTGCAAACTACCTGAAATTCAAATAAGGGACAACTGGCATCCCTTATTTCGAAGAAAAATAAAGGATGCCTAGAAAATGACAAAATCTCACTGTGTATATGTAAAAAATATATATATTATATTAACCACTTGAACCCCAGCATCCATGTTCTGGGGGGAACATTAGACAAAAATAGCAGAAGTTGCAACCCGTTTGGCGACGCGTTTTGATTTGAGATTTGGTGTACACAGAAAAAAGTGGTCCAAGTACAGGGACAACTCTGGTCCAAGTCTAGAGGGTTTAAGTGGTTAACAACCTGTATTATAGTAGCCTATATGAGCTGTTTGAACAATGTGTGTCATTGATTGATTCCCCAAAAATGAGGAAGTCCCTTATCGGTTCAATAACACAGCTTTTTAGTCTCCAAATGGGGACGGTTCCTTGTTTCAAGGGACGGTTGGCAACCCTACTTGTAACAGCCTTACACTTGTCACGGTGAAGGGGACCCATGCTGTCCGTCTGTCAGCTATATAGCAGCAGGCCTGACCAACAGTCCTCTGATGACAGGGTCTGTCTGATCCAACACCACCAGATCTGTGTCTTACATAACTCTGTCTGCTTAACATGCAGACCTCCCGGGGATAATGAGCAGGGGTGGAAAGTAACTACATTTACTCAAGTACTCTAACATTTTGAGGTACTTGTACTTTAACTTTTTTTCCCCAATACTGTATACTTCTACTCTCCTACAGTACATACTGTACTAACGGGGGCAATGAGACCAGATCAAATCAGACAAGAGAAGATGAAAAGATGAGGTAAGATATGTCGTTGCTGTCAGGTGGAAACCATGTCCAAAACCGTTCCATTATTATTATTATCTTAGAAACATTTAGTGAAAATAGCCTATCTACAAGCTCACTGAACTTGTGGATCCGCTATTTTCACTACTTTTGTGAGACACTCTTGTATGATGAAGTAGGGCATTAACTTACGAAAAAAAACACAAAACTTTGAGTTTTTTTTTTTGAGTTGAATAAGGAGATATGAGGTTTCTACGATATATGATGATTATAATAAGATGAGATTCCAATCTGGACTTCCTATATTGGGCATGCCATAATAAAATTTTCCACACATTTTCCAAAAATGTCAAGATCCTATATTAAAATTGGCTTAAGGGAGGGCCGGCGGGCGGACCTCTGACTTGCCCATATATGGGCATATACTGATGACATCAGGGATCTCCATATATGGGCTTATTAGCATGTCCATTATAGCCTATGGGCATGTGCTGATGACATCAGGGATCTCCATATATGGCAATAAAGGGACAAGGACAGACGTATACAGGGATCTCCATATATGGGCATAAAAGGGACACAGACTGACAGATGCAGAGATCTCCATATATATGGGCCCATCATTCGGATCGGCAGTGCAACGTAGGTGAGAGAGCCGTGTAGGGGACAGAACCTCTAGTTTAAAAAAATTGCGGTAATACCACGTCTAAAAATGTCATGCGTTGTGAGCTTGTAGATTTGCTATTTTCACTATTTGTCGTAGGAGGAAGTGATACGAGTCTAAAGTGGTTTTGCCATCCCAAAGAGGAAACTGGCTAATATAGTAATCAAACATTAGAGTGCAAATTGCTAAATAAAACGTACAATGCCCTCAATTTGTTCCCTGTATATACATATATCTCTCTCTTCAATTCAATTCAAAGAGGCTTTTACTGGCATGAGAAAACATATGTTTACATTGCCAAAGCAAAAAGGGAACAAACAATGTATGTACGATTAAAAGGGAATTAAGAAATGTAAACAGAGCTGTGTTACATTGCAACTTAGAGAAAACTATCTTACAAACACCATAAGAATTGTGCATTTGCTGTCAGAAATAGTTATACTGTACACGTACAGGGAGGAAAGGTTAGCTTTGGATAAACTTCTGAAACAAATTGCAGCAGTATTTCAATGTTTTAATTTCTCTCTCTCTCTCTCTCTCTCTGAATCTACTGTCCGTTTATTTCTCTCCCTCACTTTCATTTCCCCACCCTTTCCTTCCCCTCTCTCTCCCTGCCTCCCATTGCTCCTGCGGCAAATTAGCGTCACATTCTCCCCGGCTCCTCGTTAGCTTTGCTTCTAATAACGGCCGTCTGCCAAATTACGAGAGGTCCTATTCCTGGTCGCATTCTGTCCGTCCTCATTCATGTGTACAGCGAGTAACGTGGCCCTGGTCTGTGTGTGTGTGTGTGTGCGTGTGTGCGTGTGTGCGTGCGTTCGTGCGTGCGTGCGTCGGTGCGTGCGTGCGTAGGTCAGTCATGAGAGCGGAGAGCCGCATTCCACGGTGCTGTACTAAATCCCCATGGGATAGCCCTCATTAGTGGGACTAGCTGTTCCCAGGCTGTCTTGCAGCCCCTGCTGCCTGTGTTATGTGCAAGCCTGTGTCTGATGAGATGGGATGGTACAGTGTGTGTGTGTGTGTGTGTGTGTGTGTGTGTGTGTGTGTGTGTGTGTGTGTGTGTGTGTGTGTGTGTGTGTGTGTGTGTGTGTGTGTGTGTGTGTGTGTGTGTGTGTGTGTACACACATCCATTCAGGTAGCTTTCTCCTTTTTGAATCTGCCTCTGCCTGTGTGTCTGTGGGATTGTCTGTTTTGTGTCTTCTCTAGTGTGTGTGCTTTGCGCGCTTGTGCGCCGTTAGCATTGCATGTGTGTCCATACTGTACGTACAGTACGCTCCTATGTTTTCAATCCGCGTGCGTCTGTTCGTTTGAAGGAGAACTGGGACTGCTTGCGGCTGCCGGACAAAAGGTGGCCGACTCTTTCAGAATCAAATTGCAAAAAGACACTTTCCCCCCAAAGTTTACATATGTCTTACAGTATGTAACAAGTCTGTGTTAAAAACAACGCATTCTCACACCCAAGTCTTAATTCAGTGACGAGAATCAGAAAGACTTTGTCACAGCTTAAAAATAAAGGGTGAAATTCATTTGCCAAGCGTCAGACGTTTGACGTGTCGCATGTTGATGAGGACAACATGATCTACAATTCCAAACGGTATGCAACTCAAATGTTGCTGAGTCGACAGAAGAAGAGATCACACCGATTGGCACAAATACTGTACTCACTCAGCTACCTCCTCACTTGGGCGCCTTGTTTTAAATGTTTTTACTGGTGCGTAACCCTATTACGAGTTTGGATTGAGAACGCATGTCCGCATTACAAGTCACGGTGATGCAGTACTACCGGGTAGATTGAAAAGCGACGCTACAGAGGTCAAACAGGGTGACGCATGATCAGAATGTGCCCCAACTCGTAACTATAGCACGGCCTGCGAGCGAGAATGTGAAAGGTAAAAAGCGCAAAAACCTTACCTAAACATGACGGCTTGGGACTTGAGTTGCCCCTTATAACAGGACTTACTTGAACCTCAAACATTGAAGCCTGATTCATACATTATGTGCTCTACAAGCCGACCTACAAGCTTGTAGATCTGCTATTTTCTGAAGTACGAATCAAGCCTAAGCCTTAGGGCTTTATTACGGCTTGCGCAAGAGTGACTCGGTCGCAACTCCTCCGTATTTGTGGCGCAGTGCTGCTGTGATACTCCGTGACGGGGGCACGCAGAGGACAGCTTTGTAAAGTGTTACCATATACAGGATTGGGGGGGACGAGTGGCACCCCAGGGATTGCCTGAAGGACCCTTGCCCCGGGTGGAATTACAAACACACATGATTTGCGCAACCCGCATGCCCACAACAAACACAAAACACATGCACACGCACGCACACACCCACGTCTGGCCTTCGATCCCCCGCCATGCTGTCATGTATCAGTGTGTCCCTGAGAAACACTTATCACTTAACTGGCTGATTCTCCAGTTCCATTTGGTATGGGACGTGACCGTGACCCGCCCCCAACCCCCCTGACAGTGTCTGTCTTTGGTTTCAGCTTTATTTTGTGGGCGACTGAGGAGGTGGAATGAGGCGGGCAGGAAAGTTCAGGGGAAACTCTGTCCTCTGATTTCAATGTGGAAGGATCAGAGGACACTCGCTTTTGAGTGCATGAGGGCTGAAAAATAACCTCCATTTAGTTGTCCATATTTGTTACCTGTGACTCGAATTGAACACATTCAACCTATTCTGGGAATGCTGTTACAGGCAAAAAATATTACCATTATATTAAAAGTCTTCAGAATTTACACAGATTTTCCTACATTTTCAAAAGATCTCAGAAACTGCAAAGAATAGCCAATCTATAATCTCATCACACATCACAATATGAAGTATAAAGAAGGGCTTAAGTGGTAAAGGAAAAGGGTAGACTCATGTAATAGAAAAAAGGGAAGACTCAGAGCATGTAAGGATAATGTAACATCTAAAACGCTCTCCCTTCCTGTTTGTTTCACCCTTTGGGTACCTGACTGGAATGTTATCACACCATTATGGTTGTCATCTACCCCAGGTTACTTACTAAATATCAGTTTCATTCTTTTGTATCATTAGTTTTTTAGCTAAGGTTAGTCATTGTCAGTATGGTTACATTTAGGCATGGTTTTGGGGTGGTTAAAGCTGCACTACACTATGTAACTTTCCTCTTCTACCCCGGATTTGAACCCGGTTTCCTGCTTTTTTTGTTTTTACCATTGAGCTAAATAGAACCTGCGTTCTTGCTCAGGGGATCATGTCAGATCCTGTGTCTATGTGAGACATAACCTTTGACACGATCTACATGTCTCAATAGAGGCGCTCGGGGGGCTCAGTGGTAAAGTCCCTGCCCACCACCGCAGAGGTTGTGGGTTCAAATCCACCGTGGTGTATCCGGCATTGACGGGCGTCTGTGCGAACACAATTGGCCCGTGTTCGGGGGAGGGATTGTCCCAATTCGACCATGTTTATAAATGGTCTATATTCTAGGTTACCTTATGTGAAGATGAGGGAACCTAGTGGGTCCACGAACGCCATTCTGAAAACCTCTATTCTAACATATCATGCCTGTTTTCAGTGGCACTGAACTGAAACCACTGTCGTCATGTTATTTCATGACTTAACAACATTACATCCTGTTACTTTAGCATTTTCACACGAAGAAAAGACAGTGGGCGAGTGTCATATTTACTTTCCCTTACAATGATTTCCCCCTTTTGACGCACAACAATGCTGCTAAGAGGAAAGCCACATGACCTAAAGGGAGTTTCACTTCGTTGTTCATTCCAACTGTGTGGTTTGTTTGTGGGAAAGCAAGAGCGAAAGTGTAAATGATAGATCGTTTAAACCAGTGGCTCTCAAAGAGGGGTCCGGGGACCCCAAGGGGTGCTTGAGGGGGGTTACAGGGGGTCCCCAGCTAAATTGTTTATAGTTATGATGAACCAAAGGGACCTTTACAGATCTGTAACTGTACAAATGGAACCACATTGGTTCCATTTGTACACTCTTGGAGTTATGAGGGCTATGGGGGTCCCTCGCCTAATGCATAACAAACAGGGGGTAAAAGGTTTGAGAGACATTTATTTAAAAGCATAGTACCGTATGTCCTGTGTTTACATAGCAAAACAATAAATACATTTTTTTTTTTATCAATCATTTCCCTCTACCAGCAGTCATCAGCCACTGGAGTAGTGTGGTGGTGTTTACCTGCAGAAACAAACTGCCCTCTCGCTGTATTTTGGGGTTTTCATTGTTTTGGTAGACAGGGGCGTTTTGGGGCAACCAAAACAAACAGTGAAAAGTTACATACTATGCCTTTAACCTGTATGGAAGCATAGCAGAGCGACAACGTACTTCAAATGAGCCCAGAGATAGGACGATGTTTCACCTGTATACTGCAGTCCTCGGAGGATAGTCTATGAAGTTATTTTTTAGTCCATGAAATGATGTTGTAATGATCTATCTAGGCCAGAGGCCAGGCTAATGGTCGAAGGGTGACCGCCGCTGATATGAGCACACAGACGCCAAGTGGTTTGCCAACTGTAAATACACACACTGCTTACCTAGCGGCATGGTTGCTTCACATACACACAGGTCTGTAATGAACTATCACCACACTGTGTGACACACACACACACACACACACACACACACACACACACACACACACACACACACACACACACACACACACACACACAGGTCTGTAATGAACCCAATGAACCCATGACATCATTTTAGGATACCGATTTAACTCCCCCTGACTCTCCATCTTCAAATGAATCAAGTGACTCTGATTAGCCCTGGGCTGAACATGTATCAACCTTTGACTCAGGAGTTCATTCAAATATTGGTAATTTGTAAATACAAATACATTATTTAATTAAATAAACTGTTTTTTTTCCACAGATTTTTTTTACTATGTATAAAAACTAAAAACATGGACTTGAAATCATTGTTTTATTTGATGGCTTTCCTGCCGTGGCATTTGGGCCTTTGTGCCCTCAAATAAATTAGAACAAAGAAAGGCCAAGTGGCCTTGCCCCTCAAAGGACGAAATTCCAGGCCTATTTTGGTGTACTTAGCACACAACTAAGTATAAATCAAGCAGAGTTCCAGCCAGAACCCTTAAACCTAACCTAATCATAACCCCATTTTACTTTTTCTTGTATATGTGGATTTTTGTACCAAAAACGTACCTTTGTAAGTTTTTGCTCTATACCATTCTACGTATGTGTGTACCTGCCAATGTGTTTGCCACTTTTTGCACCTTACTGTATGTGTGTATATATATGTTTGATGTTCTTTTTGACACGTTTATTTACCATTTTACTTTGTCCTTGCTCTCCCCTCTCTCTGCCCGAACCCCACCCCCCCCCCCCCGTTCCTTTCTTAAAACTACGAAGTGGAGCTTTTTAACCATAAAACCATTTCTCTTGTGAGGACCAGGAAAATTGTCCTCTCAATGTGTATTTCTCAAATTTTACTATATTTGTGGGGACATGTGGCCCTCATAAGTATAATAATAAAAGTATGCGCAAGCACACACACACACACACACACACACACACACACACACACACACACACACACACACACACACACACACACACACACACACACACACACACACACACACACACACACACACACACACACACACACACACACACACACACACACGTGTTTTACTGTAAAGGCTGTGGTGAGCTCCTGTGCAGAAATGAGCCAAGGTCTGCCTCTCTGATCATAACACACAACACACCGATAAGAGCCGCATTGTGCAATACTCTCTCTCTCTCTCTGTCTGTATCTCTCTCTCTGTCTGTCTGTCTCTCTCTCTCACTTTCCAGCAGATGATTTCGAAATCATTAACAACAACCACGGGGCAAAATAGATTGGCAGCCAGACTATGAGGCCAAACCTGGATAGCAGGTCCAACACACACACACACACACACACACACACACACACCTACACCCCCCCCCCCCCCCCCCCCTTGGATACATGACAGGATATCAGATCAACTCAGTCAGCCTTTCGTTACACCTTGTTAAATACGTGCCTAAACATAAATTAACATAAAGCAGAACCTGAACTTGAATATAAACAAACTTTAACTTAAAACACGCCTAATCTCAACCTTCCCCTCAACTTTATCCTTAATGATGCATATTGTGTCAACTTTTACACATTAAGACAGATGGGGACATTTCGGACTGTCCCCTTACACAGTGGCCCTCTATGCAATGTTCTAGTGCATTGGTTCTCAAAGCGGAGTTCGGGGACCCCCAGGGGTCCTTGGGGTGGTTCTAGGGGGTCCCTAGACAATGAAGTTAACATAGCATCACAATCATTTTAACCACTTTATCCATTTTATACATTGGCTATTTTTCGAAATTTTATGAGACATATTGAAAATGTTTGGAGAATTGTGAATAAGTTAGATTTTCTTTTTCTTCTTTCTTCTTTTTTTTTTAACATAAATCTTCTTTTCTGGGGGTCCCTGGCACAAAACATTTTCAGATGGGGGTCCGCGGTCAAATACATATTACATTTGGGGGTCCTTGACGTGAAAAAAGTTTGAGAACCACTGTTCTAGTGATGACACGTTTTTGTCGGCTAATCCGTAAATGACCTAATATGCATTGAGCTTTGGATTAATTACAAAAAATAAGCTCTGTGCTAAACAAAGGATTGTGATATTCAACACGCTTGGTTCAGCGAGATAATCTCCACAAATCAACACCCCTGTAAGTAGGCTGCACCAACGCTCCTGATTTAGTGTATAGAGGGGCGGGTGTATAGAGGCGCAGAGAGACTGCGCCTGATCCCATTGGTTCACCGATCTGTCCGTCAACCCCCACCCCGTTAACACAACATTACGAGCGACGCCCACTGCACTCTGGTTGGTTGGGGAAATGAAACCCTTCCTATACCGGGTACACCGACGCGTTCCTCCAGG